>NC_135655.1:57068471-57398471 GCF_964188315.1 Podarcis muralis
TGAGGTCTCCAGGCTGAGAGCAGATAGACTGATGGACATTGGGGATCGAAACCGCGAAAGGGGGGTTGGAGCATGGGATCCCAAAGGGTGTACAACTATATTCTGATTTTTTCTTCTCTTTTTTATTTTGTTTTCTTATGAGTATAAAATTGGGGAATTCGGGGAAGGGAACTGGGGTCGACCTTAGAAAAAGGCTTTTACGCATAAAGACTGAGGTCTATAAGTTAAAGTTGGTTATATAAAATGAACTAAATATAATGAACTAAATATAATAAGGTTAAAAACTGGGGATAAGAACTTGTTGAGCTAAATAATTGGAATTGGAATACAAGAAGGGGAGGTGTGGGGAAGTCTTGGAAATATGTCATTGAAAATAAGGTTTAAACTGTGATTGTTTTCTTTTTTTCTTTTTTCTTTTTCCTTTCTGGATTTTTTCTGAAAATTTCAATAAATATGTTTAAAAAAAAAAAAAGAGAGTAAAAAAACCAAACTCTGTTTTTATCAAGTTTTAAAGTGATGTACATTTGTTATGATGGTTACTTTATTATACCTCAAAATAACCAGAGTGTTTCCCCCTCTAATTAAAATGGCAGTTCTGAACTTACTAATCATGATAGAAAACAAACATTGGGCATAGGTGTGAGAATATCAAAGCTTTAAATAAGGGGTAAATCTGGATTTGGTCTCGGAGGCATTTCCACCTAATTTAGTGTACCCTCCTTCCACTGCCCTTCCCCACAGCAACTAGACTTTGGGTGGGGGGAACCTCCTCTCTCCTCCCAAAGTGGGACTGGACAGTATTATCAGTGGGAAATGTTACTCCAGAGTTGTACATGTGTATCCTGGTGGGGATGCCATGTTGTGGTATTGTTTCATATAAAAGTTATAAAGTGATGCTATGTTTTTATGAAGTCATCAGATTCCTATTCACCTTTCGAAGATTTCAGATACTTAGTGAGCTTTTTTTGTCTCCACAGGGATGAGTTCAGGTTTTCCAGCTTCTTCCATGTTTGGGCAATCACCTTCCATGCTGTTACGAGGAGGAAACTATTCCATTATTCTAGGTTTAATCTTTTGGATCATAATGGGAAACTGACAATAAAGTGAGCTGTGGTGAACACTGAACCGTTTGATGTCAGATGAGACTTATTTCTGTATGAACCTCAGTCCAAAAACATGACACTTTGGTGTGTGCTTTTCCAATCCTGCCACATTCTCTCCAACACAGCAGGGAAGAAGGTGCTGGGTAGATGTGATGGCATTGATGTGGAGCCAGCGGCAAAGCAGCTTAAAGGTGTTGTCTCTGATTTTTGTCTTTACAGATAACAACAGTTTTTGGCTCACATTACAAAATGGAACAGTCCCCCTGTTCCATTTTAATCCACAGATCAGATTCCCAAAATTTGTTTGAGAGTTGAAATTTTCTGTCTTAATATCACAAATAATTTTATAAAGAATAGACAGTATCCTCTTTGAGTTTGAGGTTGAATTGAGCACTAAGTTTTCAACCGGGGTTTGTGCTCTGGTGGATAAGGAAAGGACACCAATTGGTGGCAAAATGGACCACTTGGTGTATATAAAACCAATATATCCTGCCTGCCTGGTAATTTAGTAGCCAGCTCATCGGCCTTTATAGGTAAATTATTATCACATAGATCTCTAACTCTTGCCATGTATCCTTGCTAATCCTTGCCATGCTGCTCCCTGTCTTGATTTTGAAACTGTGAGTGGAATATGAAAGGAATCAAAGGTGAGACTGGGGATTTAGGGATCTAGGAGCACCACACCTGGAGACCTGCAGGTGTAAATGGATTGGAAATTTGAGTGCAAAAGTGATTTACAATGGACCAAGAAGGGTACGGCTAAGAGTCACTTGGGTTTTTTGTATGAAGGCATAAGCAATCCTTAGGGTTGTGTATAATTTTTACAATATTATGTAGGTGGGCAGTTTCATAGTACAGTGGTACCTCGCAAGACGAATGCCTCGCAAGACGAAAGAGTTTTTCGGTTTTTGAGTTGCTTCGCAAGACGAATTTCCTTATGGGCTTGCTTCGCAAGACGAAAACATCTTGCAAGTTTGTTTCCTTTTTCTTAAAACCGTTTCCTATGGGAAACCATGCTTCGCAAGACGAAAAAACTCGCAGAACGAATTAATTTCGTCTTGCGAGGCACCACTGTATCCCTGATGGTGTTGTAAAGGAAGCCCTTTTTTCGCAGAGGGCCAATATAAAACCAAGAACCGAATCTCAAACCAGGTCATTTGCCCTGGTGGACAAAAGTCACAATTAAGTTCTTTAAACATTCAAATGAAACTGACAAAAATTCTCAGTGCCACCATTTTCACAGCTGATACCCAGTTCATCTACGGCATATGGGTTGCAGCCGAAGCTTAGAGTTTGTTTTTAAGTTCTTTGAAATGGAGATTAAAATTTAATCATTGTAGCGAGAATTTGCTCCCCATTGTACTGGAAATCTTTCTGAATATTGTCTGTTCACCCTGGCCACCACTCTACTACTGAGGTACAAGTTCATTGCCAAAGTTTGCATTAGCTAATATGGTAAATTTTGTTGTTTAGTCATTTAGTTGTGTCTGACTCTTTGTGACCCCATGGACCAGAGCACGCCAATGAACTTTGTCAAATGCTTTGAGGGTTAGACTGCGATTGTCCTAAGATTGCTCATGGCTGCTTAAGGGCAAGAGGAAAAGGAGCGTGCCTAGTGTTTAAAGCAAGTGATCATAGGGTATGAGAGTATGGGATAAAAAGATGGGACGTGTTTCAAGCACCCTTACAGCAGAATGAAGACAGAATGTGTTAGACTGGGACAGCTGTATTTGTGGTGGTTAAGAACAGGTTTTGTCGCAAACCGATGTGAAAACGCCTTTTTTTTAAAAAAAAACACCTTACTTTCAAAAGTACATTTTATAAGCCTTGTGATCTGTTTTTGGCTTTCACTGAACATTATGAAACAATTGAATGTCATTTCCTGTGGTCTGCTATACAGGAATACAGTGTTTGGCTGCAAAAGCAGAGTCATCTGCTTAAAGAGTAGGGAAGGGCTGAAACAGCTTGAACTCAAAGCTTTCCATTGATGCGATCTCCCCTTATCTATAAAAATCTCTTAAAAGCTGCACTTCCTCTGCTCTTTTTCTCTCTCAAACATAATTGCAGCTTTGTCTCTTTTTTTCTCACCAAAGCTCACCCTGCAGCTGATCCCATGCATATTTACTCAGAAGTAATCCCTACGAAGCTCAATGGCAGATGTGCATAGGGCTGCAACGTTAGAAGTTTGCTCCCATGCACCTTTACTGAAAAGGAAGCTGGTGTTTTATTTCACTTGGTTGAAAGCTGGCATCGAAGCCTTGAAATCTTTCTGTTTTACCCTTCTTTACCTGGAGTATCAGGGATGCGGGTGGCGCTTGAGTTAAACCACAGAGCCTAGGACTTGCCGATCAGAAGGTCGGCGGTTCGAATCCCTGCGATGGGGTGAGCTTCTGTTGCTCGGTCCCTGCTCCTGCCAACCTAGCAGTTCGAAAACACGTCAAAATGCAAGTAGATAAATAGGTACCGCTCCAGCAGGAAGGTAAGCAGTGTTTCCGTGCACTGCTCTGGTTCGCCAGAAGCGGCTTAGTCATGCTGGCCACATGACCCGGAGGCTGCATGCCAGCTCCCTCGGCCAGTAAAGCAAGATGAGCGCTGCAACCCCAGAGTCGGTCACGACTGGACCTAATGGTCAGGGGTCCCGGTACCTTTACCTGGAGTATCAGCCGATACCCTTCATATTGGGAACATCTGGACTGTTGAGCAGGGAGGGGGCATGAACGGGGCTATAAATTAGCAGGGAGGAAGGGAAGCTATGAATTCTCCAATGGAGACTGTGTTATGTCATCCTAACATTTGTATGTACATAGGCTGTTTACTCTGGCACCAGTACATTCCCACCTGTTTTTTGAATCCCTGTACATATGATGTTACCTGTGGATCACAGCTATCTTGGTAGTTTCTTCCGATACAGTACATTTTAATGCTGTTTTTCCCAAGCAAGCTTGGCTCAGACTTCAGAACTGTAATCTTATCCCAGGTGTGTACAATTGAAACAGAATTGCCAGGTAATATGTGTTGAGTGAAGACATCTGTCTCCACTGGTGTGAATATATGTTAGGAGACTTTAATACACATCAAATCATCCTGATGATTGAGTACAAATTTGATTTGGCTCCTTCCACTTATCAGAACAAAAAAGTACTGACTAGTGAGTTGTTACAGGATTGGGAGAAAGAATCCTGCATGTTCCTTTTATTTTCAACTCCCACCCACCCACACTTTACTTATGAATGATGACACCATCATATGTAGGTTAACCCACAGAACTAGCTCTAAAAGTACAAAGTTACCAAAAATCCATAGATAAATGTGAAACATTTCATTATAACAATAATTTTATTTGAGAATAGGCACTGTAAGAATTGTCCAATATAATGGATTACCTTGTTTCTGTAAATATATTTATGTCAAAATGAAGTTAAAAAGAAAATATGATCGAATATGTGTTTCAAGCTCCTGTAATCCACCGTGCATCAAGCAAAAGTCTGATAAATTTTAGCGCCATTGCAAGATAAAACTGTTTGCATAATGGGAACATTTATTAAAATGTGCTCTTTTTAAAATGTTAATACCTCTATGGGTAAGAATTTTATTCACCTGTTGCTATATTGATTTTAACATAGTAGAAGATATACCATCAAAATATTATGCAAGTTCTTTTGGGTAAATAAATGCCCGGTTAGTTACAAGAATACAAAAATAAGGCAAACCATTTGATTAATTTTGCAAAAGTAGACAAAAAGTTACTGTAGCCATATATTTCACTCATACCACTGAAAAGTGATTGCCAGTACAGATCGATTTTAACAGTCTAGACAGAATGCTTTACAAGGCATAAGATTATAATGCAATTAGTTTTTAATCACAAATGCAAACTTCAATGGTTCTGCCTTGCAACTGCCACAACAAAGGAGATATCAAGAAAAACATGAATATTTGCAGGATTAAGGCTTGTTTTCCAGTTGGACGGATGCAAATGCAGTGATCAATGGGACCACAGGTCATACTTTCTACAAATTAGATCTTTCCTTTGCAGCAACATGAGAAGCTTGGGTGTAGGTACGAATACAATCCTAGAAACAAGACAAAAATAGTTTAAACCACTGACAGTCAGCATGGGTTGTAGGAGCAAGTTTCAAACAGATAAATTCTTTAGAGACTGGAGGGAGAATCTGAGGATGCAGGAACTACCAAATCCTAAAATGCCAGAGTAAAAGTGAGAGAGCTTTTCTTTTTAATTTTTTCATTCCTTCCATCTCCTCAGATTTTCCCTCCTATTGACCCCAAAACAGAAGGAAAATAAGCCCCCCCCCCCCGCTTATGTTGGGGGAACAGAAGGGCTTTACTCTCCCAGAACTAAGGGATTATCCTAAGAATACGATGATTTGCTGGCATATTGGCAAATACATTTTTGTGCAATACATTTTCATATGGCACTTAAAAAGAATAGGTGAGAAGCAGTTGATCAAGGCAAGCTTGAAGGGGGCTTTGGCCACTTGAACTGGCAGCATTTTAAAGTTTGCATTTTAAACCCCCCACCCCCAACATTCACCCCCAACTCCACAGTCCTCTCTTTCGATCATGCATTTTCATCTACGGCAACTTACATATTAATGCCTTAGCCCCTCAGCGCACAGTAATTTGAATGGAAGTTGTTTTCATACCTTGTTGCCCCCTTTAGCATTGTACCTGTCCAGGTGGGCTTGGATGCGGGCACCATAATCAGGATGAACATCAGCAAAGTTTTTCACCTAGATTGGCAAAGAGAAGTTGAAGAGCAAATATAAGCCTGCATTAAGATTTCATCCAAAGCCCCTTCTCTCCCCACGTTTCACCTCCATGGTCAGAGGCAGTAAGTCTCTGAATTCCACTTGCTGGGAACTGCAGATGGACAGAGTGCTGTTGTGCACCTATCCTGCTGGGGTGCTTCCCACAGGCATCAGGTTGGCTACTGTGAGTACTGGATGCTGGACCAGAAGTGCCATGAGCCTGATACAGCAGCCTCTTCTTATGTTCTCAAATTACCGTATTTTTCGCTCTATAAGACCAGACCACAAGACGCACCTAGTTTTTGGAGGAGGAAAACAAAGAAAAAAATATTCTGAATCTCAGAAGCCAGAACAGCAAGAGGGATCACTGCGCAGTGAAAGCAGCAATCCCTCTTGCTGTTCTGGCTTCTGGGATAGCTGCGCAGCCTGCATTCGCTCCATAAGACGCACACACATTTCCCCTTACTTTTTAGGAGGGAAAAAGTGAGTCTTATAGAGCAAAAAATACGGTATATATAAACTATGCCATCTGCTATTGACATGGAGATTTGAAACTACTAACTGGGTTTGAATGAAATAGCTTCCAATTTACCTCCTACGACCATAGTATTACACAGCTTCCCTCCAAAGTTGAAATCTAATTTTTGCATGCAGAAGTCATAGCTTTGTCCGTGTGCTTTCTGTGCTACAGCATGGACCAAAACATCCCTAAATATATCCAGGTCTTACTTGAAAAAGTAAGCATGGAGGCTTACTGTCTTTCAGCTGACAAGACTCCCTGTCAGAGTAGTTAGTTACTCTACTATTACTTAATCCTTATAATTTAAATAATATTTCAAAAAGAGATTGTTGAAGGCTTACCTTTTACATCTGGGGTTTTTTTCTACCTTACCTTTTTTTATCTGTCTCATATTTTCATGCATCTTAAAATAAGGTGGCACACAAGTCTATATTCTAAAATTATTGTAGGGTGTACATTAAGAGCATAGATCAGATGTCATCAGATAAAAGTAGCAATTTATCACTTACAGCCTTCTTCTGAATGAAAAGCTGAGCATCTTTAAGATGGCCAGCGATGTTCTCGCAAAGCCTCTCACGTTCTTCTTCACTCAGCACTTTAGTATAGAAGTCTCGTACCTTTAAATGAAAAGGAAGGACAAATTTCTCTCACATTATGGATGTATCCTGTGCTGCATAATTATTGAGATCTTTTATAAAATAAAATAAAAACTTTCAGCTGAGAGAGTCTCACTACTGACTTTAAACTCCACCATCAACACTGGGAACAGAAGGGATGGCCAACAGTCTTATCCCCGAGATGTGTCTCACATTTACAATTTACAGCTCAATCTAAAGGCAGGATCTACCAGGATGAGAGAGTTTGGATTTGGTAGATTTTGAGCTTTCCTGGCCAAGCATAAACCTTTCATCCTGTTCGAGCCCGACATATGCTGGCAGATATCACTCCCCCTGGCTCAGCTGGTTGAACTTGTGCTGGTGGAATTTACACAGGCATTATTCTATTTTTAAAAGGGGGGTGGCATTTCAGGAAACACTTGCATATATTCCAAACTCTAGGCCATGTGACCTAGGGCCCAATTATCAAAGCTTGGGCAAACACTCAACTGTCAGGTCAGCTAGTGGTAGCCCCTCCCAGAGGCTCCTGAATTAGGCAAGTTCATTAATTCCAGCAGATCTCCCCAGGGTAGGTCTAGGATTGCCTAGAAATACAGACCTAGAAAAGAGCTTTCATTGATCTATTGGGGGGGGTATATGAAACTCTACAACTTGATAGGGTAACAAAAGGGGTAATGCAGAAATGGCCTAGAGAAGCCACAGCTAAGTTTCTGCCAGATGGATCACAAAAAAACTTTTAAGCAGCTTTCAAGGTAGGTGTTTTGCAGATGTCTCAAGAAAGTCAATTCACTCCATAAAAAAGCAGTGTATACATCCAACTCAGGTCCAAAATAATTTTCCATTTCTAGTATGCTTACTTGAGACACATTGTCCTCGTTTGCACTATTGAAGCGTTGCACATCACCAGAAAGAAGCACACGGCTCTCCTTCAAGTTGGGCTGGTCTTCAGGGCCAGTAAAACTGTTGGGATAATAATTTGGGGCACCACCTAGAAGAAAGAAAGAAAGATAGATAGATAGACAGACAGATAGAGACGTAGATGTAGATTTAGCTATAGATATGAATCCATTAGATGTGTTTCAAATGTGCCTCATACCTAGCTATTAATATTGGGGGGGGGGGAGTCAGTATACAGCAATAATCTCCTTCTAGAGGAAAAAGTCAACTAGAGTCTCTCAACACTCTCACTCTACAATCCTTATCTGATTCTGATTTCCAAAGCGAGAGGTGATCAGGGTATTGTTTCCCAGTAACTGCTTCCAGATGAAATAAGACTACTTGATATAAAATAAGACTACTGCTTCCCTTTCTTCATTCTTACTGATAAACAGAATACTGCAAATGGAATCTAGTAGAACATTCAAGAAAGATCAGCTACCTGCCTATTATAAGCTCTTGGTTGGGCACCGAAGCCAATTTCTAGAAGTTCTAGAAGCAGTATAATCACCTTGGCGTGACTTTAAGTATAATTTTATTGCAGTTCTCTGAAATAATAGGCATAAATGTTTGAAGCCAAAATAACTGTTTACAGTATAACTGTGCATCTGTTCCCTGTTTCTCCATTCAAAAGGCAATACACTATTTTATGCATCCATATGGCTAAAAAAGTTCACAAAGGACACACATTTTAAATAGACTTCTGCTAACGCAACAGGACCTCCCTCTGTTCTACATACAACTGCACATTCCCCAAATTTGTTCTGAAGCTGTTTGGGGATTCTCCAGAACAGATCTGGGGGGCTAAACACTCATGAGATGTTGAATTTCACCCACAGTTAGGAATCTAACATGAAGCAAAATTAGAACACATATCCAAACCGTGCTAGAAATTCAGAAGAAAATGTCCTTGCACATGGTATTGCAGATTACTTCCAGAAGACACCTTTTGGAATTACCGTATTTTTCGCCCTATAGGATGCACTTTTCCCCCTCCAAAAATGAAGGGGAAATGTGTCTGCGTCCTATGGGGCGAATGCAGGCTTTCGATGAAGCCTGGAGAGCGAGAGGAGTCGGTGCGCACCGACCCCTCTCGCTCTCCAGGCTTGAGGAAGCTCTGCGCAACCCTTGGGAGACCGGCGCGACTTTGCGCCGGGCTCCCGAGGGCTGCGCAGAGCTGCCTGCAGTCCTGGGCTTCATGCAGCTCTGCGCAGCCCCGGGCTTCATGCAGCTCTGCGCAGCCCTAGGGAGCCCGGTGCGACTTCCCGCCGGGCTCCATAGGCTTGCGGATAGCAGGCTGTTCTCGGGGCTGGGGTCAAGGGAAGCTCAGGCTACCCCTGCGCCAGCCCCGCGCCAGGGGGGGAAAAATAAATTTTATTTTCTTTATTCCCCCCCCCCCCAAAAAAAACTAGGTGCGTCCTATGGGGCGGTGCGCCCTATGGGGCAAAAAATACGGTACCTTGGTTGTCAGAAATGCACATAAATCCATCTCTCTGGTAGTTGGCAATTCGAGCTCGGTAAGGACAGTTTACAGGAATTTGAAGGTAGTTGGATCCCAGACGGTATCTATGAGTATCTGGATATGAGAAAAGACGACCCTAGAATAATATAATGGAGAGAAAAGAGTGGAGGGGTTAAGCTTTCTTTAGATTGATGCTGACACCGTGCTGCTCCATGCTTTATATTATGACAATATCCATTCTTCTTAAGTTGCTCCTGCTCCTAACGTCCACACAAGAATTCTTTTTCACACGGGCAATAAGAACATAATAGGAACTTAGGTCCAGGGTGCAGCAGGGATCACCCGAACCTTATATCCCACCGAGATCAGTTGCAGGAGTGCCAACCAAGCCTTTGGTGTCACTGACTCAGTCCTGTGGAACACTCGGCACAAAAGGTGCCCCTGATCTCTATTGGCAAACTTCTAAATGCCAGTTGAAAACTTTTCTATTCCTTCAAGTCTATGCAGGCAATTTTAGTACATTCCCCCCCACAATAGGTTCCTGATCTTTGTTTTTAACGGTTTTAACTTGCTTTCAATATTTTATGATTTTATTGTATGGTTTCATCTTATTTTCACCATTCTAAACTGCTTTGATAAATTTTGGGGATAGAGTGGTATACAAATATTTTTATAAATAAATAATGCAAGAGCAGACCTGCTGGATCAGAAGAAATCTTTCAGTCCAGTATTCCGCTTCCCGACTTGGAAATCAATGTAATTATCAAGCGTATGAATCTGACTGCTCTCACCAGGTGAGATCAGGACTACTTTCCTGAAGAATTTATAAGCTGATTTGGGAATTTAGTCTCCGAGACTGTTGAATGCCACTGTGGAGTTACATTCTCAATATTTATTTAAAACAGCTTACAACAGAAGTTACTATATATTCGCTAATAAGCAAACTCCCAAAAGCACAGTCAAAGGTAGCCATGAGAGACTTTTGTGTTTTTGCTTGGTCTTGTTTTGTTAAATATGCTTTTATTTAAGGGGGGGCTCAAATATTTTGTACGCTTCCAGGCTGTACATGAATTGGATTGGCAGTGCAAAAACAAAGTCATTCTGACCCACTGGCAAGAATACATTACTAGAGCTAGACAGCCAGAATATTCTGCTGACATTTTCTTTATGTTATGAAACAGCAACGGAAGACACACAGGTCCAAAATATGTGACTCATTTGCCAAAGAAGCTCCACCCTCACCGCTGAACCATCGTCAAGATTCCCTTAGCTAAAGCTTGATATATTGGAAGAGTTTTTTTAAAAAAATTCGTTAAATGCTACACACAATGAATTGACTGAACATTTTTATTGGTAAAACATACGGTAATTCTAACTAAATACATCCCCAAAGTTGCTGCTCACTGTCTTAACCTATATTAATGGGGGCAAAGTGTCAAAGAGAAACATCCAATATATTAAATTATGAATACATAAAAGTGAAAAACCCACAAATCTTCCGCTCAATATGTTTATCTGCAATGAGATCTTGTGCTGATCACATGGCCACCCTTGTTACCATGCTAGGGATTTGAACTTCCAATAATGACCACACACTTTTGATCCAAGTACAGTGGTACCTAGGGTTAAGTACTTAATTCGTTCCGGAGGTCCGTTCTTAACCTGAAACTGTTCTTAACCTGAAGCAACACTTTAGCTAATGGGGCCTCCCGCTGCCGCCACGAGATTTCAGTTCTCATTCTGAAACAAAGTTCTTAACCCGAGGTACTATTTCTGGGTTAGCGGAGTCCGTAACCTGAAGCGTATGTAACCTGAAGCATATGTAACCCGAGGTACCACTGTATTTGGATTTTATGGTCTGGATTTAACTAATAGGTCCTGCGAGCAGAGCAGACTTCTGCAACCACAACTGGGCTCTCCCTTTCCACACATGCTCCTGTGCCCCCCCATTGGCTTCAAGGGGGAGGGATAAGCCCCAGAATAGCATTTGTGATGGAGGCGAAATCAGAAATGCTCACACTCTTTAGCACTGGGCTGAATTCCTCCCTTTAAAAAAAAAAATGGGAAGGGGAAGTAAGAGAAGAGAACAAAACACACACCACACACCATGGAAAAATTGGAATAGAGTGGGGAAATCTCCCATCAAGACATCATCCTGGTGTTATCTTTTCTCATTATATTTGACACTACAGGTATTAAATAGAAAATACCAGCTGTATTTAAGAAAGGGTTCTCAAACTTTTTACCATCAAAGCCTACTTGCAGTTACAAACTGGTGGTACAGGGGCAGAGGCAGTCACAATGTGGTGGCAGAGTTTGGCCATTACTAACTTCCACCTTGTAATATCCTGATTCAACACTTCCTCTGGCACTTCCCTTCAGAAGAAGATCTCCCCACCACCCCACCCCAAACCAGTCACCCTTCCTCATCATGCAATGACTTGCTGATGTTTGCATTGGTCTAACTAAAAGGCTATGCCACGGCTAGTGGAAGAGGCAGGCAAGTGAGGAGGCACTGAACAGGCTGTGGCATTGAAGTCCTCTTAAAAGTGCTCCAAGGCCCACCATCTGTTAAATAAACATGAAAGCATACTATACTCCTTACCTGCAACATTTTATCAGGGCTAGGTTCAATTCCCGGAGGCATGTTGCTTGGATCAAAGGCAATTTGTTCCACCTCAGCAAAATAGTTGACAGGGTTCCTGTTTAAGACCAGCTTCCCCACCGGGATCAGAGGATAGTCTTTGTGGGACCAAATCTACAAAATGCAAGAATACAATTTATTACAGATAGTTTGCAAGTAAATCTTTCCATAGAGATGCAGAACTTTTATTATATCCAATATGTAGGCCTTTCTCCTGGGCATGGTTGGCCAATTGGTGCCAAAGAAGGATAGAACTTTCTTTATGTATGCTACAACAGCAGCAAGAATACTTATTGCAAAGTATTGGAAGACACAAGATCTACCCACCCTGGAAGAATGGCAGATGAAGGTGATGGACTATATGGAACTGGCGGAAATGACTGGCAGAATCCGAGACCAGGGAGAAGAGTCGGTGGAAGAAGATTGGAAGAAATTTAAAGACTATTTACAGAAATACTGTAAAATTAATGAATGTTAGAATGATGTCGGAATGAAGTTAAGTGGTTTTAGCAGCAATGTTACAAAGGAGTATGTAAAAATGGATTGCTAACAGGTGAGAATCTAAAGTTATAATATATTAAGATAAAGGATTAAGATAAAAACAAAGAGGGAAAGGATTTGCTGAAATAACTAACTGAACTGGAATACAAAAAAGGGAGGTGTGAGGAGGTCAGGGAAACAAGTAAATGAAGGACAAGACATGGAAAGATTGATTTGTTTTAAATTGTTTTTATTTTTCTGTATTTTGTATTTTCTTTTTTTTCTCTTTTTCTTATTTTTGTAATCTTTTCTGAAACTTTAATAAATATCATATTTTTTTTAAAAAAAGGAAATTACGCTTACCTTAGTTACATCAAAAGGATTGAATGGATATTTCTCAGCCTGTTCAAATGTCATCACCTGGATATAGAAACTCCAAGAAGGGTAGTTTGCATTAGCAATAGCGTTGTAAAGATCACGCAGGGCATAGTCGGGATCTTCAGAGGCCAGTCTTCCTGCTTCTTCAACAGTAAGGTTTTTGATTCCTTGATCAGTCTGCAAAAATCAAAATAACATTACTTAGAATTTTTCATTAAAATTTTTTTTTACTTAAGAATTGCATCCTAGTAATGATGAAAGAAAGAAATATTAAAATTGGTCTAAAGATCTGCTGTGAGAGAGGGCATAAGAAGCTGCCATACTGGAAAGAAGCCTACAGTGGTACCTTGGTTTCCATACATCTTGGTTTGCATATGTTTTGGATTACAAACATGTCAAACCCGGAAGTATGTGTCCCGATTTGCAACCTTTTTTTGGATTACAACCCTTTTTTTTTTGGATTACAAACAAATTTTGGGGGGGAGGCCTCATTGGCGAAAGCGGGCCTTGGGTTACAACCTGTTTTGGTTTACAAACAGACCTCCGGAACATATTATGTTTGTAAACCAAGGTACCACTGTATATGCAGAGGTGGATAGAATGGCAGGCATCACTACTCCTAAACCAGTATCTCAAGTGCAGTATTCAATCTTTGCATAATGGAGATGCTACTAGGGGATAAACATGTTACAGTACCCATTTTTCATTTCTTGAAGTAGGAATAGGTAAGAACTCCAGGTGTGGGGTAGGTCCAGTGATTTAGGAAATTAGTATTAACAAATGTGAAACAGGAAAACTGAAATCATTACCTTAGCATGGAATTTGCAGTATACCGCTTTTCCGCCAGCATTGACTAGCTTAAAAGTATGTGATCCGTAGCCATTCATATGACGATGTCCATCTGGAATGCCACGATCACTGAACAGGAATGATACCTAAATATAAAGCAAGAGCAACGAAAGTCTACGTAGGCTCTCTTTCATGAAAGCTCACGTAACTAAAGCTAGGTACACCAGTGGACTTCTCTGCACTAAAGAATGCTCCAACCATGGTTTATTCTTGGCATGATATTCTGCCCTCACCCCTGATGACTTTGACCTGCAACAATAGTACAATACATCATTTCCACATAATCCATTTGAGGGGGTTGGAGAGCTATGTTCATATCATGGGGCTGCCAGGGAATGACCTGGCGCTGAGGGAGGGGGAGGAACAGGAGCCTTTAGACAAGACAGGAGAGGGAGGGGAGGACAAGCCAAAGGAAGGAACTCAAGCGGTGAGAATGCTCCCAAATGCTGGAGAGCAGCAACACCACTCAACTAGTTCAGGAACAGAGGGAGAGTCAGTGCCCATTCCTTCAGCACAGGACAGGAGGGGGTTAAAACACAGGGAACAAAGGAGACATCTGGGGCTTTCCAAGCTCCTTTGCTGGAAGAGGAACCAAAAGCCCCCACTTCCTGGATCTGCTACCGAGGACTTGGACACATGAAGCCATGTTCTGTACCTTGTACATAATATGTATATAAAGACTGTAAATATATCTCTGAGTGAGCAGAGGTATTTCTTGCAAAAGGCTTCCAGACCCATCACAGTTCAGGTGAGTTTAGGGAAGGGGAAACTTATGTCCTCCAACCATTAGTTTTCTTGAATGGGTGACAGGTATGTGTTTTAGTCATAGCTTGCCCAATTGTAAATGATACAAATATTGTCACATTTGAAAGAATAAAATTTATAGAAAATGGCATAGAGTTGATAAGGGAAGGGTTGTGTTGTGTATCACTCACAAGAGACCAAATACACCAATGTAAAAGAGAATATGTATTTTCACACATGAATCTTTTAGTCTCTGAATCAGAGGATGCGAAAAGGAGACACAGTTGACTCAACCTGCAAGGTGAAGGAAAAAAATGAATAGAAATTAAAAGAGTAAATCTTACCTGGTGCAGAGACTCAGGGCGAAGACTCCAGAAGTCCCATACCATGTCTGCATCTTTCAGATGAGTTTGTGGATTCCTCTTTTGGGAATGGATAAAGGATGGGAACTAACACAAAGAAATACAAAGAAGATTTGCATTACCGTGTAGTTGCATTATCTACACAGCCCCTTGTAGTAAGTTCACTTTGAAAAGATGTACCTGCAAATAAGTTCCATATATAAATTATATCTACTGTGACAATTACATAATCATAAATCTTAAAATCAAAAAGGAATCAAAGAAGCAGAAAAACGTGTTATAAAAGCTCTTAATGGAAAAACCCGTTGGCGACAGATCACAGCTCTACAGCGTCACCCGGTGTTACATGTTTATAACACAGTTATAACGATATAATTGACAAGTGTAGCAGAGTCCCTAATATTAGTGGATTATTCCTCAGGGTACAAGATCTGCAATTTGATATTAGAAAAGAAGCCCCATGGAAGAAACAGATCCATGTATGTCGCACTTTTCTCTCTCCCTCTCATTCACCACCCATTAACTTCTTTTGGGTGCCCAAATAAATATCTGACCTACCAGCATCGCATCTCTAATAAAGAAGATGGGGGTGTTGTTCCCCACAAGGTCCCAGTTACCATCTTCTGTATAGAACTTCATTGCGAAGCCTCGAGGGTCACGGACTGTATCAGCTGACCCTGATTCTCCCGCTAGAAAAGGAAGGTTTATAAATGTGAACACACTGAGAACTACACACAGTTTCCCCTTCAACCCTGGAGATTGGCATCCATTCTAATATTGGGAATGGCCATCACATGTTTACCGTATTTTTTGCACCATAACACTCACTTTTTTTCCTCCTAAAAAGTAAGGGGAAATGTCTGTGCGTGTTATGGAGGGAATGCCTACAGGTGGCATGCCTACGGATTTTCCTCCTCTAAAAACTACGTGCGTGTTATGGTCGGGTGCGTGTTATAGAGCGAAAAATACGGTAAATTGTCCTCCCAGCCTTCACCTAATGAATGTTATAGCGCTCCAATTCCAAGGATGATTATCGTATGTGTATGTTGTCGTTTACAGCTTTTAAGAGGAACTGAATGGAAAGGGGACATTGCACAATGGTTTCCTGCGCAATGTAGTGTCCTTATGTGACACTTTCCTCCTTCGTTGCAAAACTCTTTGTTTTTAAGCATCAGATTGTTTAGTGTGGAAGTGCCTGTACTTTGGAGCCCTCAGCTTATCAAGATCAAACAGACGCCTTCACCATACTCTTTTCGGCACCTCCTAAAAACATTCCTGTTTAGAAAAGCCTACCCAGGTTCCCAGAAAGCGGAGGGAATTTTAATCAGTTTTAGTATTTTAACTTTAAAACATACAAAAGTAGGGTTGTATCCCCCCCCCCTTTGATTTTACTGTTTTATCTTTTGTCTATCGCTTTGAGGTGTGTGTGTTTTTTTTACAATAAAGCAGTTTACAAATTTATAAATAATAAATGAATAAAGTCTAACAAAATTAGCTCCTCTAAGGACCCCATTTAATAAATGAGTGTGTACACACGACACAAATAAAATGGACACGCAAAGAGGGGTTGTTGTTTTTAAGACTTACCAACAGTAGAGAATCGAATAGCGATTGGAGTTCTTTTGCCAATATGCTCAAATACCTTTGCTTTGCAATATCTGGTGATATCATGAGTCACTTCAAAATAGCCAAAAGCTCCTAAAAATGTTTAAAATTGTTGTTTTTATTAAAAATTAAAGATAAGTAGAAACAAACAAACCATCTAAATATCAAGGGCTTTGGTAATAATATCAGAAATGGCAGTGCAGTTTGGGAAGAATAAATATCTCTGTTTCGTATAATGTGGTGCTTTTCTGCTTTCTGGCTTAGAATATTGCCTTTTTGACCCTGAGACATTGTTATATGACACTAAAGACCTTGAGTTTCCATAACAGACCCTTTACACACAGGCAGGAAATAGGGAATGTTTATTATTAATTTATTTACCTATCTTCTGGATTCTGGGGAGCTATGGGAAACAAGAAGGGTCATGTAAGGCATGAGCCAAAATTTTTTTTCAGGAAGCAGTGATTCTCCTTTTATGCCTAGACCAAAGGACCTGAACAGCTGAAGGCAGAGCATCTGTGAATACAGGCGGGGTCTGCTTCTTACTAGAAAACTTTTGAGATAACCTAAAACACAATGTCGAGTTGTATATTTTCCTTCCAGCTACAGTTCTCGGGGGCAGACAGCAGTCTAACAGCCTGATGGATCACAAGATGGCTCCTTTATTCAAAATAAACAGGAACATAATTGTAATTTTGAAGCAGTTCTGTCTAGCCTGGAACACCACAGATTTTGTGTTTAATTTGAATGAGGTTTTAAAACAAACAGAACACAGCTAATGCTTTTTTTCTGCTTTAATGATACGCTCTTTCATATGACAGCTTTTAATGCCCTGTAAAAGGCAGTAGATCTTAGTTTTGGAAGAGATGAGTAGCTTTGATTTCAAAAATTCTCCTTTAGTCCTGAACATTGTTGCAGTGGTTAGTATTATTACCACTATTCTACCTTGGGCTTTAGCAGAACTTGAGAGTGAGGGCAAGTTCCCTCCTCCTTCGGCATTCAGTATCTGCGTACAAAGTACAAGTACGCAAAGGAAAAGGTAAAAAAAACCAAGAAACTTTGAGAAGCTGCTGATATATATATATATCACATCACCTATGATTTCTTGTTATACCTGGACTAATTAACCCAATTACCTTTATATTTCATTTATTCTTTTACCATCACCTTGTGATAACCATGTTGTTATTGCTTCAATTATTATGCTTTAATGTAAGATACTCTTCATTTTACAATCATTCCTTCATGGTTTCTCGTGAATAACACACCTAGGATACATTGATTTGAAATTATAGTACTGATTTGTATTATATGTTGCCGATCAAGTAACCATTTATTTTTTTGCTTTTTTCTGTTTACCCTTAGAAAGCAATAACCCTGTTTTAAGAATAGCATTGCTTCAGTTTCACAAGCTGCCTCAGAGCTAACAGTCTTCTTTAGCCCAAACACTTGCATTCACCTATTGGCATGTTTGATCTTTTCTTCCCCTTTCAGCATTATACCCCTATGCCAAACCACACTTTTAATACAAAGTCTTTTATCATGCAACCTAGAGGCCACTGTTCCACAAACACAGGTCTAAAGAAGCTTTGGGCACACTGAACAAATTAAGCAATTATAGTTCTTGTACATTTCCCCCCCACAGACTGAGCAAGGGTGACTTGTGCTTACTTCTGTGTATGGATTGCCTTTCTAAATTAGGTCCAGATACGCAAAAGCGTGTTGTGCAAGATTTTTGTTTAATCAAAAATAAGAATAATAATCCTGAATTCAGCACCAAAAGATACAAAACTGAGGGAAACACATTTTGCGAACTTCTATGCTTCCTTGTTCCTTCTGTACACAAAGTTATGTTCACAATATTCAATTCTCCACCTCTTCCTTTTAAAACAACAAGCAACTTCTAACACTAACCTGCTCCTTTGGCATGCACAACTCTCTCAGGAATCCTCTCTCGGTCAAAGTGTGCCATCTCATCTGTGAAAACCACATCCTGAACCAAAAGGGGGCCTCGCGGACCCACCGTCATGACATTTAACTTGTCTCCCACTGGGACACCAGCTCCGGTGGTCAAGGCATCTGGTTTCTAAATTCAAAAGAAAAATAAAACAAAATTAGGACACCAAGAACTACACAGCGCTATTACGTTTTTCGTGATTTAGTGGGTTAACTTGACAGATGTATGGTGCTTCCTGACTACAGGTAGAATTGCTTCTGGTATTAAACAGTATTGTTTCATAACAGGAATTATTAGGAAACGTTAAGTTTGCATGTAATAATAATCTAAATGTTAAATGGCCAACAGATGTGTGAAGGAGGAAAATCATTTCAGAGAGTTCTGATTATTAAATTGATTTTCAAGCAGAAATAATTGAAAAGAGTAGCACCAATTGCACCTCCCAGCTTGAATGTCATCAGATTTAGAAAGTGTATTAAGCACTTAACAGTATATGTCAATATTACCTTAACAAAATGGACTCAGACATGGAAAATAATTAAATTCCTAATATAAATCACGAACACTACGCTGATACTAGGTCCATCCCTAAAGGCTATCTTTTTATAAAACTGATTTCCAAAGAAATCAGGTCGAACCACTTTTACCTTCTCATATTACAAAAATGTCATCTTTATAGGGAGAATATAACTAAGAATATCATCTTACGATAAACACTTAAAACAAATAAAATGCCCAAAATAGGGTTTCTAAAGCACTATCTTAAACTACAAAATGAAGCCATCTTCTTCTGGTCCAAAACCTATGTTAATTTTGTTTAATAAACAGCTGTCTAACACACTAAACCTAATGGAAAAATGCAAGAAGTCCTGATTCATTCACCATAAAAAAATGCAAATTATGCAAGTACAGTACAATAATATAGAAAGTCTGGCATTCACAGCTGGCAAAGAGAACTGGTGGTTCAAAAGAGACTATCAGAACTTTGGGGTGGTGGTTAATATATTGGAAGTCAGACACATGGAGGATAACAAGCGATGACACAAGCTTGACAACCAGGTGAATTATCTCAACCTTTGCAGATTAAATTAACAACAGTAACCTCGCATTAATTTTTAAGTGTCTCCCACAGCACCTACAGCTCCACCCGCTTGAGCACATTAGTCTTCTGGAATAACTACACAGGCGTGTTTTAGCACCCTGGCACCACCCATTCAGAGGATAAAAGGTGCCTTTGCTCCTTTACAGAGTATTTAAAAGTCAATTGTATTTTCAACTCTCAGTTGTTTTAATCATGCATTAAGAACTACACCTAGATTCTTGAACTTACGACTACAAATACTCATTCACCCTAAGGGCATTGAGTAAGGCATTTAGAAAAAGGTTATTTCTAGCTTATACTTAACTTTCTGTTAAGTATAATTGTACGCATGTACTCATTGTCCAATATAATAAAGAGAAAACATTCTAGCACACGCAGCACTGCTAGTCTTGGGGAAATTGTAAGATGTGAAGAAACTTTAACAAATATGTCATTGTCATTAAGAAACAATTATTAAAATATGTACTGCAGTGTTTAAATTTAGGTCTTAGTAGACCACAAGCTTAACATGAGTCAACAGTGTGATGCAGCAGCTAATGCTATTCTTGGCTACGTCAAGAGAAGTATAGGGTCCCAATCAAGTTATAGTCCTGCTGTATTCTGCCTTGGTCAGGTCACACCTGGAGTACTGTGTCCAGTTCTGGGCATCACAATTTAAGAAGGTGGGTTGTGTGCAGGGCAGCATCCAAGATTATCAAGGGTCAGAAAACCAAGCCTTATGCGGAATGGTTGAGGGAGCTGGTATGTTTAGCCTGGAAAAGAAGAGACTGAAAGGAGACATGATGGCCATCTTCAAATGTCCCATGGAAGACAGAGCAAGCTTTTTCACAGCTGATCCTGAGGCTAGGACCCCAACCAATGGATTCAACTTACAAGAAGGGAGATTCCGACTAAACATTAGGAATAACTTTCTGACAATAAGAGCTGTTCAACACTGGAACAGATTCCCATGAGAGCTGATGGACTCTCCTTCCTAGGAGGTTTCTAATCAGAGGTTGGATGCCTATCTATCATGGATGCTTCAGCTGAGATTCCTGTATTGCAGGAAGTTGGACTAGACGATCCTTGGGATCCCTTCCAACTCTACAATTCTCAGATTCTACGAAATATTTGATCCTCAAAAATTGATAAAAGAGTGTGCTAAAAGTTAATAATTAGTTGTTGCAATTTTTAAAGACATGTTTGTTCCAAAAAGCAGCGGCAGAAAAAATACACAAGGAAATAGAAAAGCAATAACCAACCTCTTAGAAAGAAAAACTCAGAGCCAAACTATACATGATGTTGATTGTGACTTTGCAATTTATGTACACTTTTCAAAAACAAATATATCAGGGGCGGCGGGGGTAGGGGGTAGCATGGGAAGTCAACCTTTGTGTCCCTTGACCTCATCCTTTTGAAACTCACTTGTTTGAAGCTGCCATCTGCATTGGTAGGAAATCCTCCACTGGCACCAAACTCCCTCTCCCACTTGTCGCGATCCAGATAATCATCACTCCCATGAAATAGCTACTACTATCTGAGCCCCATCATATGTATCTCTCACTGTAAGCTACTCTGCACAGGCTACGGCTGACAGGAGTTTCAGTCAATTCCCAAACGGAATGATGCAGCAACGTATTTTGGTCAACCTGTCTTGAATGACAACTGCAGTCATGCCATAGAAACCGGTTGTGTGAAATCATGTATTCCTTACGTAAAACAGGACTATGGCTAAGGTCACATAAAACAAGGCAAGCAGCATTATGTGCTTCTCTGCAGTTTCATGCAGCATATCTTAAAAGGGTGCTGGTGTATCAAAGTAATGGTCTGTGGACTGGACAACTCCTTTAGGATTAAGGGTAGATAACCCTTTCACATTTAATAAGCTCTTTCAAGGAGAACAGTAGAAGCACATTATTTGTTAGAATGGAATGAAATCTTTGCAAGAACCTGGCTCAAATTTCAGATAGAAAGCAGTTTATACTTATCCACACGTAGAAATAAAATTTGTTGCATGCACTGCAATCAGAAACCAGGGTCTGTTTTTTTAAAAGGAGCTAACAATCATAGAAACGTTACTCAGTCTAAACTGTCATGAAAATGTTTGCAGATCATCCAGATTCTAGTAGCCAAGAGTTACAAATAGCTACTTAGTTACACAATGTTAAGTGACCTGGTTCTTGTTCTGCACCATCTGACATCTTTTTTCAATCTAAAAGAATTGTAGGTTCATTTAACAAATTTCTTTGTGTCACTAGTTTGAAGTGGAGAGGGTGGGGGGAATGTAATAGCAAAATACACGAAGATGCAGGCAAGATGCCTGGAGAAGTTCATGCCACAACTTGCCCTCTTGATCTATGCCTATATTGACTGGCAACGGCCAACTAGGAAACATTTGCCAACCTTATCGGGGTGTTTGTAAAGGCATCTTTCTTACAGCAGCATTTTCCAATGGTCCTGAAGAAAGCAGACATTTCCTTTTTTAAAAAAACAACAACACTGTTGGAGCCTAGGTATTTATGCAATTGGCGCTGAAGTTTCCAGTCTGATCTTTAAAGGTGGATAAGTGTCATTCTGGATCTTGTCAGCCTGGTTTCAGGATAAGCTTTGAAACCGAGATTGTCTTGGCTCCTGGCATTTACCAGGAAACCAACTGGAGGAGTCTGATCCTGTTGATTTTTCTGTACTCCACAGTGGCTCATTAGAGATACCATTAAGGATACAGTGAAGTTCTTCCAGTCATGTTACTGTGAGAGGTTGTTGAAGAGTTTCTGATAATGAAGGCTGCCCGAGCTCCAAATGATTGTCAGTTTATGTGAACTTATTATCCCCATGGCATTGTGACCACTGTGAAATCGAAAAAGTTTTCTAATAAACAACATTTAGCTCTAGGGTGTTGGGTATTCAAAAGAAAACCAACTTAAAGCATGTCACAAGATTTAGGGAAGAACAATATTGCTTGTTATACAGCAACTCATAACCAATTCACCCAATAGCTCTAAATTAGGTATGGCAAAGTTGGCAGAGAAACACATAACTTGTAACCCACACTCTGAAAAATAATCAGCACTGAGTCAAATGACAGCAATGCACTTTCTGCTCACACAATGTTAGTGTTTGTGTGCTTGCAACAAACAAACTTTTTGGATAGTACACATAAGAGCTACCCATTTCATCCATCTCTACCCCTTTCTCTTTCTATCCATAACTGTTTGGGTTACCGGTGCTTTCTCAGGTGCTGTGCAAGAATATCAAGACAGAGAGAAATCGCTGAACCTCCAAACTATAGATCCTGATTTTATCCCTTTAGCACTGGCGTAGCTGTAGTTGATTTTCCCTTTTGTGATGCAGTTCTACAGACACAACTGGCGCTGTAACTCTCCAACAGTTTGATTTCATCTCCAAAAGGCGCACTCCTCCATTGTGTCCCAAGACGGACAGATGGAAGCTCTCAACCAAATTCAGCTGTTCTCCATCAGAAGATGACTTTACAGTCACGGTGTAATAAAGTATTTGGACCAGAGTGGACTAATTTTAATCAATGTAATTTAATTTAGTGGTTTAAATAAGCAAGACAAAATTTAAATATCTAATTTAAATTAAGTTATCCATTTGCATGCAGATCTTCTTTCGTTACTACAACAAATAAAACACAACTTTACACTGACATACTTAGAAGCATAATCCAAAATGTTTATTATATACTTTTTGCACTCCTAGTTACATGGATGTAGGACTGCAACCTGAAATCCCGCACACACTTACCTGCAAGTAAGTGCTGTTGAACTTGGTGGAACTTACTTTTGAACACTAACACATGCATGCATAGCATACTATACGATAAATCCAATGGAAAACAACAGTAACAGCTAACATGAAAGCAGGTGTGAAATATGAACAGCAGTAGAGTATGGCTGGCAGAAAGTTGCTCCTCATACACAAAACAGCTGAACGAAATAAGACAATGCAAAACGTGGTTTCAAAGGACTTTGGGGTCAGGGTATGCAGAGCCAAACCCAGGGTCCATTTTTGGAAGACTGCCTGTTTCCCCAAAATGAAAATAGCAGAATTCAAACAGTGTCATAGCAAGTCAGATACGAGCCATGACAGAAGCCTGCTTCCTGCTAGCCGCACTGTTGATTTGAGGGGCAAGCTGCTCCCCTTGAAAGCCAGGAGGAGATTGTCCCTACATGAAAGACTACCAGTAGATAATAGGTGCCTTTTTGAAATGATGAAGGATTTGCAGGATACATTTCAATTCAGTACACACATACTATCACTCAAGATAGAAAGGTAAGTTATCTTTAAATGCCTTTTCACTCTATTACAACACACACAAACTAAAAGAGCTTAAAAATAGACAAGAACAACATATAGACCCTTGAACATGAAACCCCACCACTGGAAAGTTGCTCTTGCTTTTGGACCAATGAGTCAACTTAGACTCAGAGCATCAAAATACCCTAGCACATGAGGCCACTTAATTGAAGTTTTGAGTCTCGTTAGTGTCTGGACAGCTGACTGCTCATGAACTGTATGTATTCTGCTCTGCATTCATGACAGAATAAAGGTGGGTTATGTAAAATGGGGGATAATGCTATACAGTACACTCCATTGTGCATTCCATTGCTTTCAATGGAGCTTATGCCAAATAAGTACCGTATTTTTCGCACCATAGGGCGCACCGGACCATAGGGCGCACCCAGTTTTTAGGGGGGGAAATCAAGAAAAAAATATTTTCCCCCCCCAGCCCCAAAGAGCAGCGTACAGGCTGCACACAACCTCTCCCTGCCAGAGGGGTTGCGCGCAGCTATGGAACAAGCCAAGGCAGTGAGCGGGATGGATCCCGCTCGCCGTTTTGGCTTCCCCTTTAGCCCCGTGCAGCCTCTACCTCCTGGGAGAGGCTGCGTGAGGCTAAAGAATCCATAGCCCCGTGCAGCCTCTCCTTGCGGAGGGGTTGCGCGCAGCTATGGAAGAAGGCAAGGCAGCGAGTGGGATGGATCCCGCTCGCTGTTTTCGCTTCCCCTTTAGCCCCGTGCAGCCTCTCCCTCCCGGGAGAGGCTGGGCAGGGCTAAAGAAGCCATAGCCCCGTGCAGCCTCTCCCTGCCGGAGGGGTTGCGCGCGGCTATGGCACAAGCCTGCATTCGCTCCATAGGACGCACACACATTTCCCCTCAATTTTTGGAGGGGAAAAACTACGTCCAATAGAGCGAAAAATACGGTATTTACAGCATGGTGGGCAAACTAAGGCCGGGGACTGGCTCCAGCCAAATCACCTTCTAAAGCCAGCCCTCGAACAGTCTGGGAATCAGCGTGTTTTACATGAGGAGAATGTGTGCTTTTATTTAAAATGCATCTCTGGGTTATTTGTGGGGCATAGGAATTTGTTCATTCCCCCCCTCCCCCCCAAAAAACATAGTCCAGCCCCTCACAAGGTCTGAGGGACAGTGGACCAGCCCCCTGCTGAAAAAGTTTGCTGACCCCTGATTTACAGCTTAAAGTTGATCTAATTTCTATCCCTTCATATATATGATGCTAATAAACAATTTCCTAGCTACACTCTCATCTACATTCGTAGAGTTTCTTAAAAAGCAAAAGTGACATGCCCTGACACTTGTGTGGATCAGACGAAGGATTCATCTGTATCTACTCTCTGACCGGTTACTGTAGTCTTCAGCAACAATGAGTCAATAATGGGGTTAGTCTGCAAAACAGTAACTAAGAGGCCAGGGCTACAACTTCATTACACAAACAGAAATTGTAAAAACAGTATTTGAAGCTGTTTGCATCTAAATTAAATGACTGATGTTTTACTGCATTTTTAATATTTTGTTGGGAGGCTCCTAGAGTGCCTGGGATAACCCAGTCAGATGGATGGCATATTATTATTATTATCTTGATACCTTCTATCACATTGTCTAAATTCAAACAAGCTTCAAATCCATGGTTTTATTTCATAAAATTTACATACTACTTGATTGAGGGCAGGGCGGGAATCTCTCAAAGCAATTATAGAACTGTGACATTTGACATACCCTACTCTTCTCCACTGCCTACATGTCCATTTCTTTTTTTAGCACCAACCATAGTTCACCACAATATCAAATATATATAGTTAGCCTTCAACCTCCAAGTCAGAATTGGAAATTATGGCTTAAAATTGGCTTCTGCTTCAAATATGGAGAATGAAGGCTAACCATAATTTGCCAATTTGGGCAGCAGATTATGGATAGCACTAAAGAGAATACTGAAACTGTAAACAAGAACAGAAAGATAAGCATGCAAATCTAAATCATGGTCCAAGTTGAACCACAGGATCCAACTAGCAGAATTATTAACTAGCTCCAGTTAGTTTCCATCATGTTTTGCAACAAAATTATTAACCAGCCCAGTACATTTCAGTGCTACTTCATAACAAGAAGATATGGTTGTGAAACCTGTTTCAAAGGTCCCTTTCGATGTCTTCTTGTACAGTGGTACCTCGGGTTACAGATGCTTCAGGTTACAGACTCCGCTAACCCAGAAATAGTACCTCGGGTTAAGAACTTTGCTTTAGGATGAGAACAGAAATTGCGTGGCAGCAGCGGGAGGCCCCATTAGTTAAGTGGTAGCTCAGGTTAAGAACAGTTTCAGGTTAAGAACGGACCTCCAGAACGAATTAAGTTCTTAACCCAAGGTACCACTGTATGCCTCCTTCTGGCAACTCCTGCAGCCCAGCTGGTGCCAAATGTATTGTTTACTTTTCTCCTTTGGACCACATAATTGAGACTGAAAGTGGGGTCTTATCATTTGGGCAGCCTATGACCTCCATATATACTGCCCAGGCTTGCATCCTGGAAACCTCACTTCAGTGCTGCCAAGGCAGCAAAAACAATGTGGGAGGGCAGGAGGCAGCAGTTAGCCACAGCAGGCGCTGTAACTCTTCAGAGGTGTGACTTTACCCCTGAAGGCGCAATCTTCCATTGTCTCCCAAGACAGATGCCAGCAACTCACCACTTCACTAATCTCTCGTTGCTTGTAGCCCCCTGAGCTCAGTTATTTTTAATTTGTGCCATTTCATATTGATTCCTGTACAAATCACTGGCATTCCCTCTTATTTCTTTTGAGGCTACTGCCACAGATTGTGTCTCCCATTTTCTACTGCCTTCCCTATTGTTGGCCAGATAAGTTAGGAAACTGTGTAATCAGCACACACTCACCCATGGCATTAACAACTGCTATTGATCTCAGTGAGGGAATTAAGTACTCAGGGGGGGAATTATGCTCTTAAATTCCTTCCATCGAAATCAAAGGAGCAGGGGAAGTGCTTCACTTTGGGTGGGTTGTACCTGGTCTTGTACTTTAGTACCTCTCTATCTAAAATGATACACTAAACAACTTGCCATATTTGACTCTCTATCTCTAATTGCAAATGATTATATTACTCTCCCTGATAGAAATAACATAGTAAGATAGGTTTCTCTCAAGTTCAACTTCCATCATGATTAAACCTTGCAGCATTATTGCAGTTCTTGATAACACTTTGCGAACTGCTCCACCCTTTAGCAATGGAAATCTTTTTGCCAGACAGCCGGTGCTGCGTGCCATGATAAACAAACCAATCCCAACCTCCAGAGATTATCCAGGATGCAAAAAGAAATCCTTGGCTAGGAGCATTTCAAGCTTGCACTTTTGTCACCCTTTGCACAACCTACTTAGCATCGCCCCTTCCAAAGTGCAATGTTGCACAAGGGGGACCGAACGCAACGCTGGACAAGAGCTCCTCCGCCGCCTCTACTTTTGGAGAGGGAATTCGGGTCAAACAGTGCTGGCATATGGCATTTCAACAATACAAAAGGACGAAAGCTACGCCTGCCACAATGTCAGAGCCACAGAAGCCCCATTCCCTTCAACATTGCTCGCACACCCCCGCCGCCTCTCAGAACGTGGTCGCGCCCGCCGAACAGCCCGCTGAATGCAGACCCGATACGTAGCGACCGAGCGCAGGGGTGGAACGTGCCAATGGCTTTATGAGGGGTGGGTGTCCCTTCTGTACCTGCGAGCCCCGCAGATCTTGCCAGCGCTTCATCTGCTCCGCTGCATTGTCTCGGCTGCCCGCCATTTTGTGCCACTTGGGCGAGATCGCTGCCGCGACGCGCGATTACTTTCGGCACCGACGAGCTCCTGTGAGGGAGGCGAGTTTCTGCTGAGGAGCGCGATTTACAAACACACACACACACCCGCGACCAGCAAGTACAAGCCTTCCGGTCCAGAACGGCATGCCAACTGCCTTCAGTATAGACCCGCCTTTCTCAGTCCCGATTGGCTGGAAGGTTTCTTCACCGAAGCCCTTCTCGAATGCTTATTGGGAGTCGGGCGAGTTAGAGGCGGGGAAAACATGCCGAAAAGCAAGAGCTTGCGAGGAGGAGGAGTCAAGAAGGGCAAAGGGTGTGAAGAGAAAAGTGGTTTGGCAAAGGGCTCTGAGGAGCCCGCAGGGGAAAGCTGGAAGCGGGGTACAGGGCGGGAAAGGGGGGGGGGAGGATTATAGGGTTGAAGAGGAGAAACGGCAGCAAAACATCTTGTTCCTCTTGCCCATGTGTACTCTTAAAAGAAACAAAAGCAATTATCCCTTTGCTCATTGAGGGGAAATTGCGAGTAGACGTGTCTGGAATTGCAGCGTTACAGTTTTCAATTCACACTTAAGGATCAAAGGCGGCCAAGGTCAGCACAAGGTTATGGATAAGCCTGCAGCAATCTCCCTTTGGAGAGAGGATGCATGGCGGAACCCAAAAGAGAAGAGCTCATCTCTGGGAGGCTCGCTGGAACAATCCTCCCTCCCACCCCAGGCTCCTTCAAGAAAGCAAAAGGAGGCTGCTCTTTGCAGAAAAGCCCTCGTCTTCTGCAGAGCTCGACCCCCTGTCCCACTCCCCTCTCGGTGTGGAGAGGGAGATGCTCCAAAAGTAGCATAGGAAGCATAGGACGCCGACTAACACAGACTAAGTCAGATCCGTGAGGGCTACTCTTTCCTTTTCGAAATTAAAAATCTGTGTAAGCAGCTTACACAGTGAGACATAACCCTGTGTTTCTTCAAGCTCGCACAGCCACCCACCCCAAACTGCTTTTCTCATCTACGCAGTGAAAAGAAACGCTGTCTCTATATCTTCCTATCCAGGGGTTAAAAAGTCTAGCTTTCTGTTGCAACTAGCTGCACAAAGGTTGCATTGTGCAAAGAAAACGAACAGATGGCAGAGAAAAGCCTTTTTAGCATATAAGCAGTGAAGAATAATACTATAAAAAAACCATGTAAGCCCACTTAATTTGTAGTTTTAAGCCTAAAGCAGCAGGAGCAAAAACTAAAGGTGCAAGGGTCTGTTTTTCTGTGGTTTACTTTCCCCTCTGTGGTTTACTGTACAATACAATCAAGGTAAAGGGTAAAGGGACCCCTGACCATTAGGTCCAGTCGTGGCCGACTCTGGGGTTGCGGCGCTCATCTTGCTTTACTGGCCGAGGGAGCCAGCATTTGTCCGCAGACAGCTTCTGGGTCATGTGGCCAGCATGACTAAGCCGGTTCTGGTGAACCAGAGCAGCGCATGGAAACACTGTTTACCTTCCCGCCGGAGCGGTACCTATTTATTTACTTGTACTTTGACGTGCTTTCGAACTGCTAGGTTGGCAGGAGCAGGGACCGAGCAACGGCAGCTTACCCCGTCGCGGGGATTCGAACCGCCGACCTTCTGATCGGCAAGTCCTAGGCTCTGTGGTTTAACTCACAGCGCCACCCGCATCCCCACAATCATGGTACACACGTCCTATTGGGAGAAAAATAATGAGCATACGTAAACAGATGATAACTTGACAAAAACACCCAGAATGCCACAATAATTTCTTCTTGACATCAACAAGCAAATGTAATTCTATACTTTCATTAGTGGCATATTACTAGCAGCCATAAGTTTAGTTTATCTGTCAGAAAGTATGTCAGGGTGAAATTGGTTTCATGGCTTATTTTGTATGTAGCATGAAACACTCCTTATCCAGAGTATAAGATGGCTAATTAATACACCTAAAACTTTTAACTCTAGTAGGTGGAGCTAATCTCTTCTTGCTTGAAACACTAATTAAGAAAAAATATTATTATAGCCTATCTCTATTTGCATAACACTGGTTATTCTTGAAGCACACATTCTTATATCACTGTGTACACAGAGCTAAACATGCAATCATAAGTCAAGAACTTTCCATTGCTATGCAGAAACTCTTCCCTGCCATGGTTCCCTGCATGGTTGCCAGATTCAGTTCATGATTAACTGTGTTAGATGTATGTAATACAGGATTTGGAAGGTGCATTTTTTCATCTATTTTGTGAGCATCACTTTATACAGGTTTGAAGTGCAGTCAAATGGCCACCTGGATACACATGTGCCTCACTAAATCTGCACCTAGGTTTGTATGTATCGACTGAATTATTCATGTGCAGCAGCATCCAGTGCCACCCTATGCTTGTAAGGCAGCTTCTTGGATCTGTACTCTTTGCTCATGCTCAGCACCATTCACTGCAGAATTATATATACGGAAGAAGAGGACTGCATGGGCTAACTAAACACGTTTTGGCATGATGGTTTTGTAGTGCTAGACTTACTAATACCTACCAAAATAGAAATATGATGATCTCACAGTGAAGTACTTAACTATGTATGTATGTATGTATGTATGTATGTATGTATGTAGTTCTGTTTAAAAAAAAGAATTGTGTGTTAAGGCCTTAATAGTAAGGCCTAATGAACCTCTGCTCCTATGTCATGGAACATCGTCCAACAGAGATCCAGCAGGCACCCTTGACTTTTAGGCTTCTCTTGAACAGCTTTTTATGCCGACAGTCCTTTATGGCTCTTTAATTTTTAAATTTTTGATTAGCCAATCACTTTAAAGATTATTGTATTTCATGTTTTAATGTTGTGCATTTCCCTGATGTTTTACGATATGGTGGCACAGAAATACATATATATATACACACACACACAGAGAGAGAGAGAGAGAGTGAGTATTCTAACACTGATAAAAACAGTATTTATTGATCAGTTACAATATATAGGTTCTGCCCATTTTGCTTCTTTAGGTTAATTAGGAAATGTTGAAGAGAAACTGCTCCCCAACTGACCTTTATCATGCTATATTACGGACACCTACCTTGACTAGGCAAAATAGTAATTATGTGTTTCTTTGCCTCCTGCCCATGTCACCTTTGCTTGGATAATTAAAAGATCCCTTTAGAGCTGTCTAATCCAACACCCATGAACACCCATTTACAACTTGTTCTAGGCATGAACTGTTTTAGACAAAAACATAAGGGGAGAGAAAGTTTCATAAGATTTCTTTTGCCACTTAGGGTTGATATTGGAAAGTGCTTTCTAGGTGGATGCAGCAAAAGCACCTATAATGCATGAATTCTGTATTCTCTCAGCTTGCTGCAACCTGCCCAGGCCCCACAGCTTGGGATAGGCCCACAAACCCCAGCTTTTTAAAGAGCACGGGGGTCTTTAGTAGGAAGGAGCTTTTTTATATGTTGCTAATTTGTGCAATAGAATATGTAATTATCTACAGCTGTGGGTAATAACAGGTTTTGAAGTAAGTTTGGGTTTTTAAATAAGATTTTGATAAAGCTTTTTGTGATACAGTAAGATAAAATAAGCTAATTTAGATTAAAAAAGAGAAAAGAAAAAGCAGAGTCTTCTTTCAAAGGAAGCTCTTAACCCTTAACATTACAGACCTCATATTTACTTTCAGACTTATTAACTGAAGGAGAGAAGCGGGCTGTGATTTCTGCTTTCAAAGCAGGCACTGGCACAAACTTCAAACTGTGAACTACATGAGATGAACTCTCCACATTCTGTTGTCAGAGGAAGGGAATATCTACTCTTGATTTACATACCACCCAGTTATCTTACCTGAGATGATTCACCCAACAGGGCAGGTACTTCTCTGATTCGATACGTAATAAACATCGAACTGAATTCGGAATGACCCTCCTGTTTTCACTACTCTTGCTAACAAGTCTGTACATTAAAAAACAGCCTTGCCAATAAAACTAGATGAGTGTGAATAAAATGGACCTAAATCCAGATTTGAGGGTAGGGGATAGCCAGGTTCAAATCTGCCTGAGTTCAAGAAGCCAAGTTTATGATGTAAAAGTACCACTGTGTTAGTCGTTATTCCTGGCTGCCCACGGGGCAGCTATTAACTAGGAGGGTCTTTACCGCCTTGAGCTGGTTCACCAGCTATACCACCTCTTTAATTAACTAGAGCCAAACAATTTTTGTGCATTTTCAAACTTGTCATCTGCTCCCCAGAGTAAGTTTTCTAAACCTCTCACAAGTGAAAATACACTCTGGCACTGAACATGAAGTTCAATAGACTTTGAAAGCTGTGTTAATTAATAAGCTGCTTATACAATCAAGTCCAATTGATTGCTGCCATCTTTGTCACAGGAAATACACAGGACATTATCACACGGAGAAGAAAACAAAAAGAAAGTCACTCATCACCCTAATTTTTAACAACTATTAATCTCTGTCCTCCACTTCTACCTGTACCGTGTCTATTTCCAGGAGATAAACATCAGTAGTGACAAGTATCAATTAAGCAGCTCAGGTGTAGTTTCAACTGATTTTTTGGGCAGGGGGAAGATGCATTATATACCAAATGGCTAGCGACGTGTTGATCTAAATTGCTTACAGCTATTCTCCATGCTAGCTGCATGTGGTGCATATTCCAGTTATCTTCTGCAGGGTTATTTGAGTATGTCTCTGAATAAGATTCTGCTCCTTATTCTTGGAACTACCTCCTAGTTTGCATTAATGAAGAGCATTAAATATGAAAGATACTGAAGCATTTTCTCTACAAAGGGATGAAGAAACACTAAGTAAACAATACAAAGTTTTGAGTGCTCACTTAAGGTGTGGTTGCTTCTCAATACTGCCCAACCTTTTGCACGGTTTGCAGATCTGACCTACCGTACATTCTACAGAGAGGTTTCACACATGAGCTGTTATCAAAGCACTGTAAAAATGTATAGCTATATAACCATAACCATTTTTCTGGATACAGTGATAAACAGCAAGCTTGTGCATGCCTTAATTTTTTTTTTTAATGGGAAAACATTATGACTGTGGTTCCAAATCCTAGAATAGGACTATGCTCCCCCAAAAAGAGAGTTTATCATTCTTGAGGGATCACAGCGGCGGTGTTATTGATAAAGGGGTGGATATTTCAGGACAGGCGGCTAATTGCAAAACTATAGAAGATGTCTGGGTCACGTTTTAACAAAGAGAGATTTTTTTACCAATTGCAACTTCAGACAGAAGTGGGGAGAACAGTGCATATTTCCCTTTTTTATACAGCTGCTAAAAGGTACAAGAAGCCTGTCCTTTGCACCAGGACGTCCTTTGACAACAGTGCGGCTGTTGCCTCTACACAAACATAGCAAGGTTAGCCTCCTCTGAAGAATACACACATACCAATTCATTACATGAGATCCAGCTACTACATTCCAGGCAGTATATGAGTCTAATATATCTAGGGTTCTTCGCATAAAAACAGGGATTTCAAAAATTAATTGCCAAGACTCTTTTGCTTGTTTTCATTGCTGTTGGAAAGCATTAAGTATTTCACAGCTGTAAATGACTGGTTCTCAACTAATCCATGTTTCATTTTAGGTCAGTGAATGAAATGCATTTTCTGTGGGAAATGTATCAAGATAATCCACCAAGCAGCTCAGTATCTGAAAGACCTGTGGTGCTGAACTGCTTAACTTTATCTCACTAGCTAATTAAGAGAGCTCATGAGTCATTATATCTATCAATACCTTGTCTAGGTGCGGCTATTTCTTTTGTAACATCCTCCAACACAATCAGATACGTACTTGGAACTAGGACACATGGGTAATTTGTGTATTCTGCTTGAGGGAAGAGCTGCTGCAGCAATTCAGTCTTGTTTGATAGGATGAAGGTGCATAACTACTTGGCAATGACAGGAGAGGGAGGAAGTCTTTATAAGTGATTTTTCATTAAAAGATCTATTCATATGTAGCTCATCTTTGCAAATGAATGAACCGTATGCAGAATGATAAGCAAGCAAAGTGTATGAATTTGAGGTGAGTTACTCAGGATAATATCTCACTGGGTACTGCAGTCCAGTCCATGACTGGCTGCTGCTTTGAACCCAAGCTTGCTGAAGCTGTGAGGGGAGAAACAAAAGACCCTCCTGGGTGTACTCCCTTCACTTAAGGTTTCCAGGTGAAAATATGTGTGAATAAATCATATTTCTAAGACACTCCAGACTGCTGTGCCTTGATTTTCCAGTGGAAACCAACCAGGCACCTAAAACCGCCTGGAATCTGGCTTCTACTTGGCAGAGAATGGGGTGGCAGGCAACACTACGCTTTCGAACTAGAAGCTTTACAAAAATAAAGTATATTTTCTTTTCTTTACTTTCTCCCAACTTCTAAGATGCCTAGGAGTCTTTAAGAGAACTAGGGACAGTTACAGCTTATCAACTCTCCCCATAGCTAGGAAATTACTAGTCAGCCAAAATCTCCAAACCTCCCTCTGTTCTGAAGGTTCTCCTGACCTTCTCAAGCAGATTTGGGAAGGTTGAAGGAGTGGGGAGAGAAAAGAAGGACAAGACCTATTTCTGGTTGCACCAGTTTCCGCTAGAGCCGTGATTTTCAAACTTTTTTCTCTGGGCCATACTTTCAGAATAAAAATTTGCTCACACCACACTGAATTTTTTATTGGCAAGAAATACATTGGAAAACAAAAAGAAACAACTCCTAGCAGTGCTAATATAGATTACAACTACTTTATAATATGATTGTGGGGCATCCAGAAAGTATAAAACACTGCAGCTACATAATAACATGATTCATTCCCAAAATATACCGTAATTACAAAGGTGAGCATATGTGGCAATATAAGGCAAGGAATCTTATTGGACCTATCAGTAAATCTGCTCTTAAGATACAGCAGATATCCCAATGTTAGTGGACAATGATAGCATCTACTTGAGAAAGCTGCCATCCCACACAATTATTGGTAAGTCACACAGTCATGTGAACGGTTATGCAATCTCATATCAACATATATCATTCTGTTTTCATTTTAAGAGTTTCAGTTGGCTGTCACCAGAGAATACTTAAATGCTTCATCAGATTAGACCTCAAGGCAACAATATGTTCGTTGCTGCAAGAACGTACATACAAGACGTACAAGCTACATAAAAAGATATGTTTATATTTATTAGCTCTCAACATTGCATTGTTTTGTTACTTTAAAAAGATTTATACCCTGCTTTTCTTACAAAATGTACGACAAGTGAAGGAGCACGTTAAGTGACCTTGACCCCAGCTATTGTGGAGAAAAGTGGTAAGAGCTTATTTATTACTTATTAAATTCATAGCTTTCCCCCCTAAGCTATGCAAATTTTACATAATCTGCTCTGAGCTTCACTATTTATTTATGCAAGTCAGCCCAATATCTGCACAGAACAGCTGACAAACCCTCTTTGCTCAAATGACTGCTCTGATCACAAGGGAGGGATGATTCTTACATTGGTCAGGGCCACAGCTGTCAACAGATTTGAAAATAAGGGATCAGCAGCCTCACCTGTCCCGGGGACAGTCTATGGGATATCTAACAATCCAGGATAGCAGTGGGAAGCAGCGCTGGAATAAGGGAATTCCCCGCCAAAAAAGGAAAGGTTGACAGCTATGGTCAGGGCACTGGGCTCTGCCTACCCCAGCCACTGTCTCCTAAATTGGGCTGGAGATTCCCTTGGTGGAAAGATCAGACCCTCAAACGGGGGCCAATGAGAGTTGGAATCCAACAAGATCCAGAAGGCACCATAAAAGCCGCCTGCTGGATTAGGCCAATGGCCCATCTAGTCCAGCATCCTGTTTTCACAGTGGCCAACCAGGTGCCTTGTCGGAAACCCACAAGCAGGACCTGAGGATGTACAAGACCACACTCCCTTTCTGTGATCTCCAGCAACTGGTATTTGGAAGCATGCTCCCTCTGGCTGTGGAAGGTCCAAGGTCTGTGAATGCAAAACATAATCATCGCTAGTAGCCATTGATTAAGACTTACCCTCCATAAATTTGTCTAAACTTCTTTTAAAGCCATCTAAGATGCCTGCTTCTTGGGAGAAAAGCAATGACAAACCTAGACAGCATCTTAAAAAGCAGAGACATCACCTTGCCAACAAAGGTCCATATAGTAAAAGCCATGGTTTTCCCAGTAGTGATGTATGGAAGTGAGAGCTGGACCATAAAGAAGGCTGATCGCCGAAGAATGGATGCTTTTGAATTATAGTGCTGGAGGAGACTCTTGAGAGTCCCATGGACTGCAAGAAGATCAAACCTATCCATTCTTAAGGAAATCAGCCCTGAGTGCTCACTGGAAGGACAGATCGTGAAGCTGAGGCTCCGATACTTTGGCCACCTCATGAGAAGAGAAGACTCCCTGGAGAAGACACTGATGTTGGGAAAGAGAAGGGGACGACAGAGGACGAGATGGTTGGACAGTGTTCTTGAAGCTACCAGCATGAGTTTGACCACACTGCGGGAGGCAGTGGAAGACAGGAGTGCCTGGCGTGCTCTGGTCCATGGGGTCACGAAGAGTCGGACACGACTAAACAACTAAACAACAACAACAACAAGTTGGTGGTTATCATTGCCTCCTATGGGAGAGTTCCATAGTTTAACCACATTGGATATGCCCGATTTACAAGAGCATTAAGTAACAGACTTACTTTGGTAGCATAGTATTTAAGAACTTGTTCCTTTCACATATGTGTTTACGTTTCTTCCAAGTTAAGATTCAGAATTTCAAGATAATTTAAATACTTGAAGACATTTCAACAGCAATGTAAAGAATATAAGGGCAGAGATCAGGAGCATACATGGATCCCTGAGACACAAACGTTAACCTCTGGAATAGTTTTGCTAACATGTCCGTATCCCTATCTACCCATTAAAAAAAATATCAAACTGTAATTAATTCATTAGTGTAAGAAGACAAATGAAATTGTGTCCCATCCTATTTGGAACAGTGGCACACTCCTTTTCTACTGCACTCACAATGCTTGAAAAACTTGTTAGGGTGAAGCTGTCTCAACTTCCCCAAGTACTACAGTGTTATTACTGGAACTGTTAAATCTACAGACACAGTGGCGCTTGGCTTTAGTCATACTCACCCCCATAGAAATAAATATATGTCATCAGTGTATATGGTGCCTTACATAACTAAAGGGGGCTTGCATCCAGAGAAGCCTGAAATTTAAATTTTGACAGAAGAAGAGGAGAAAGGAGGAAATATGGATAATGTTTCGGTCTTGCCTTGAGCATCTCCAGACTCCTTCAATTATTCAGCAATGTGGCAGGCATTACAGGTGGCTAGCCTACATACATGTTGCGTGTGAGAGTGAGAAAAATTGGACCAGGTAAGTTTGGTTATAAACTCCCCCCACCCCCGGTTTTGGCTAACTGGGTGTAAAAGGAGATGTGCAAGTAAACAACCCAGAAAAAACCTCCTTGTTTATCTATGCCCCTTTCCTAGCAACATGTGACACGAGCATATGTTCCTCTTACCAGTCACAACAACTTCTCCAGCAGATGCATGGCAGCTGGATCATGAAACCTCCTTATTCTAGCAACACTGGCATCTATTTGGACTTGATCTGGGCTCAGCAGCCTTTGCCAACGCAGGGAAAGCTCATGTAAGCTCAGCAGACAACAAACTGGCCGTTGCATTCCAAGTTATTTACACAAATGGATTTCGAAGCCACCCAAAGTAAGATTCCATGTTTGTCAAGGCTGAGCAGGAATCAGCTGAATGCTCCAGGGAGCTGCTTATTAGGCCTCTGCTTTTCTAAACGGTTCTAACTGCTTTCATTAAATTTCTAAATTCTTTTTTTAAGGATTCACTATTATAACAAAGCTTTATTTTAAGGCTCCAGCAGCATAAGTAATCTTTAGTATGACTTACTGGGTTTATAAACTGATTTGGTGAAGGAGCAGCAGGCTAAGCCTATGGAACATAAAAAGAAATTGGTGGGTTCTGTCAGGGAGGGGGAGAAAAACTTCTCATCTCTTTTATTCATATCATGCAGACTTTTTTTTTTACATTCCCCTCTACCATGTACCCTCTTATTCAGCTTTTAAAACTTTGTTTTTTTGAGTTTGGATTTGATATCCCGCCTTTCACTCCACTTCAGGAGTCTCAAAGCGGCTAACAATCTCCTTTCCCTTCCTCCCCCACAACAAACACTCTGTGAGGTGAGTGGGGCTGAGAGACTTCAGAGAAGTGTGACTGGCCCAAGGTCACCCAGCAGCTGCATGTGGAGGAGCGGAGACGCGAACCCGGTTCCCCAGATTATGAGACTACCGCTCTTAACCACTACACCACACTGGATTAAAAATCCAAACACAATTGCTATAACCTTTCCTTCTGGGAAAGTTGAAGAGTAGCAATTTGAAGAGATATGAGAGCCATCACCAACTATCTAAAGGGCTTTTACACGGAGGATGGAGCAAACTTGTTTTCTTCTGCTCTGGAGGCTAGGATTCAAGTTACAAGATGGGAGATTCTGTCAGTAAGAGCTGTTCGACGCTGGAGCAGACTCCAATGAGAGGTGCTGGACTCTCCGTCCTTGGAGGTTTTTAAGCAGAGGTTGGATGGCCATCTGTCATGGATGCTCTAGCTGAGATTCCTGCATTATAGTGGGTTGGACTAGATGATGCTTTGGGGTCCCTTCCAACTGCACTGGAGCAGCAGATTCACCATGCTAGCCAGAGCAGTAAGGCTTATTGTGATTTTTCATTACTCCAGCTCCAAGCTGGCATAGCAGAAGGGCCTGATCTGTGGGGGATTGGATCCAGCAAATCTTCTGGCACCCTGTCCCCAGGCTACCCACAACCCCCTGTTCTGAGCTTCTCTGATTGCTACTTCTGCTAGAAGAACCCCCCGCTGTGGCAGGCCCACCCAACTAGTGCTACTCCTCTGCCAATGCAGGCCAGAGGAGAGTCTACTGCAAGCAATCCCATGCCCTCCCCACTCCATCAACAGCCACTGCACTCTAAACTCCACTGTTCTCAACAGAGATTACTTCTAGGCATGCACGTGCAATCCTACGCATGCTTACTCAATAGTAAGAGAGTTTGATGCTGTATCTGGAATAGTCTGTTATTACGTATTCTAAAAGATACCCGCCAGATCAGTTGTTTAGCGTGTGGTGCCGATAATGCCAAGGTCACAGGTGTGATTCCCGTATGGGGCAGCTGCATATTTCTGCACTACGGCCTGGATGGTCCCTTCCAACTCTACAATTCTATGATTCTATGAACTATTTTCTGCAGCCAGTTTAACTGTGGAATAAAACGGGGTTCTCATCGTAAGAATGATCTGAAGCGCCATCTGCTGAACAAGAAAAGAACTACCACTCAGCTTCATAATTCTGCAAATGCAGAACTGAAAGGCATTTCCTAAAAGCACACGTGGCAGGAAAATTTAAATATAAATCAATATAGGTGGCACTAAGTAGTGATAGTAATAGGAATTTATTATTTGTACCCCACCCATCTGGCTGGGTTTCCCCAGCCACTCTGGGCGGCTTCCAACAAAGATTAAAAATACATTAAAATGGCACACATTAAAAACTTCCCTGAACAGGGTTGCCTTCAGATGTCTTCTAAATGTCAGGTAGTTGTTTATCTCTTTGACATCTGATGGGAGGGTGTTCCACAGGGTGAGCGCCACCACCGATAAGGCCCTCTGCCTGGTTCCCTGTAACTTTGTTTCCTGCAGTGAGGGGATCGCTAGAAGGCGCTCGGCGCTGGACCTCAGTGTCCGGGCAGAACAATGGGGGTGGAGATGCTCCTTCAGGTATACTGGGCCGAGGCCGTTTAGGGCTTTAAAGGTTAACACCAACACCAAGAACATCAATATGAACAAGCTGCTATTTAAAATTAATTTTGCACTGAATTAATAACTTGTTCCTTTTTTTGTCTAGTAGTATCCCCAAACGTGGGTGACACTGTGGTGTAAACCACTGATCCTTGGGCTTGCCAATCAGAAGGTCGGCGGTTTAAATCCCCACGACGGGGTGAGCTCCCGTTGTTCGGTCCGAGCTCCTGCCAACCTAGTAGTTCAAAAGCACTTAAAAGTGCAAATAGATAAATAGGTACCACCCTGGCTGGAAGGTAAACAGCGTTTCCGTGCGCTGCTCTGGTTTCGCCAGAAGCGGCTTAGTCATGCTGGCCACATGACCTGGAAAAACTGTCTGTGGACAAATGTCGGCTCCCTCGGCCAGTAAAGCAAGATGAGTGCCGCAACCCCAGAGTCATTCGTGACTAGACTTAATTGTCAGGGGTTCTTTACCTTTACCTTTTTATCCCGAAACTATGAAACCATTCCTTCAGAAGCAGTGTAACTCCAACATGTCAGTGGGAAATCTTCTGCACATGGGAATCACCCATCCACAGGCCTCCCTCGCTCCCTCTTTATTTCTCACACACTCTCTCTCTCCCCCTCTCCCCCCCCCCTCACACAGCCTTCTTTCCATAAGCCATCCATGTCCAATATTTACAGTCCCCATCTATACATGCCTAATTGGAAGTAAGCCCCATAAGTTCAATGACTCTTACTTCCAGATGTGGGTTTAGGACTGCAGCGTTATTAAGACTGTGAGTCTTGCATAAACAGTGGAAATGTTCGTTCTGCTGAAATTGCCATACATTGCTCTGAGTTCAGTGGATAGGGCAGGGTATAAATAGAATAAATGCTTAAATTGGGGGAGAATCCACAATGAGTAATGTTCGCATATTGGAGCCATTAGAAACATGTGAGAACTACATTTCCTGTTTTGCTCTTGCTCATGCATCTGAAGTAGGCTCTTGCCTGCCAAAGGTGTGCAAAACTTGTTAGTGGTTAAGGTGCCATGCCAGGTCAAACTTAAGTAAACATTTCTTTAAACAAGTTTTAGTATGATGAAAAACTAAAACAAAGCAAAGCCTTTTTCTAAAAAAACACGACAGCTTTCAACAAATAGCCTGTTTTCTCAACCACTCACTTTTAAAGGAACTAAGGACCAAACTATATAGAAAATGAGGGATGCGGGTGGCGCTGTGGGTAAAAGCCTCAGCGCCTAGGGCTTGCCAATCGAAAGGTCGGTTCGAATCCCCGCGGCGGGGTGCGCTCCCGTTGCTCGGTCCCAGCGCCTGCCAACCTAGCAGTTCGAAAGCACCTCTGGGTGCAAGTAGATAAATAGGGACCGCTTACCAGCGGGAAGGTAAACAGCGTTTCCGTGTGCGGCTCTGGCTCACCAGATGCAGCTTTGTCACGCTGGCCACGTGACCCGGAAGTGTCTCCGGACAGCGCTGGCCCCCGGCCTCTTGAGTGAGATGGGCGCACAACCCTAGAGCCTGTCAAGACTGGCCCGTACGGGCAGGGGTACCTTTACCTTTACCTTATATAGAAAATGCAAGATCTATGACTTGATTCCTCTACAACTTTCTATTTGCTAAGAAACAGCTGTAGGAAGCAAAGGGTGGAGGGTTTAAATCAGGCATCCCCAAACTCGGCCCTCCAGATGTTTTGGGACTACAACTCCCATCATCCCTAGCTAACAGGATCAGTGGCTGGAGATGATGGGAACTGTAGTCCCAAAACATCTGGAGGGCCAAATTTGGGGATGCCTGGTTTAACTTGTGCTACAAACCATTTCCCCAACTGAAATGACCTCTTCCAAAACTGAAATTAGCTGTATTGGACTTATTCTATCCCTTTGATGGATTATAACAGCTTCAGAAGGACAGCAATTTAAGTCAGAGTATTGAGGGGAGGGATTCAATCTGCCCCCACCCAGTGCCACAATCCTAATCCAGCCTGTCACAACAGCAGCTGTTTTTACTTTGTTTTTGATTTGGCTAGCTTTCTATAGCCAAAAAACAACAACCTCTCAATTGGTTTATTTGGGTAGGATTCCCTAAAAAGAAAAGTTTTTAGCTGATATCAAAAACACTACAATGAAGGTTCCTCCCCAATATTAATAGGCTGTGAATTCCAGAGGATAGGTATTGCCACACTAAAAAGATTGACTTCTTGCAGGTATGGAATGAACAAAAGGTGACACTTGTAAAAGTGCCAGTTCCACAGTTTCTTTTAAGCAAATAAAAGGATGTTGGGGGATCTGATCCGAAGTCTCCCTTATCATGTTTAGTGTGCCCATAAAAAGCAGTTTGCAGAAAGTGCATGAGAAAAGGAGAGAGGAAAAATGTTATTGTACAGCAGCTTGTCTTTTAAAAAAATAAAATAAAAGGATGTCTTCATTTGCAGTTCAGTAGCAGTAGAACTTGTCAGTACCAGAGAATTGAAAACATCAAGCAAAATGTTTGTAAACATGCATGAAAGCAGCTATCCTGTATTCATTATCTTGATGAGTGCTGTGTCATGTTTTACTTTTTCTTTAAACCCCCCCCCAAAAAAAACACACCATTATTCAGTTTAAGTGGCTCTCAGTGTGGGTTGCAACCAGTTAAAATGCATTTAAAATGCAGTAAAACATTAAAATCACCAATCGGAACCGGGGGGAAAAACCTCAGCAGCAACATTTGTCAGTCAGCCAAATGACTTATTGAAGCAGAATATGTTAACCAACTTTATAAACAAATTCTGAGCTCTGGCAAGGCACTACAACATAAAAGCCCATTTTCCTCACCATGAAGCAGAGCCTCACCCAAAGACCCCAAGTGGTGCTCAGGTGGAAGAGCAAATGAGAAAACCAGCACATTTAACAGTGAAACAATTCCCCCACATTGTTACATTTTGTATGTTCATTGAAAACTTTTTGTTTTCTCCTCACTCTTCCCAAATTATTCTATTTTACCGTCACAGTTTTATTTCTTGCTGGGTTTTATGTTTTATATTTTTTTTCCTGTGTACTGCCTGGGTACTCTTTGAATATAGAGTGGTTTATAAATTAAGATAAAACAAATAAAACAAATTCAAGTCCCTTCTCCCCAGCAGGTGAAAAAGACCTTTTTATTAAGGCAGGTTTGTATTTTATTCGCCACTGTCTCTGTGGGTCTCTTTCTTTTTGTTGGTTTTATCTGGCTGTTTTTTATTGACTTGGCTTTTATTTTGCCTCTTTTAGGCACCATATTTAGCAATATATTTTACGGGCAGTATATATAACAAAATAATTGAGCGAGTAGAAATATTCCTGCTTGCAGAATGGGACTCTCCACCCCCCCCCAATCGCATGCCAGCCCTATAATTGCTCCAGAAGTGTGGGGGAAGCCCCAGAACAATTTTAGGGGGCATGGGTTGCGCAAGCAGAAGTCATTTCGCTGGTACAAAGAGTTGCTTAGTGTTACTTTGGCAACTACCATATGTGATTAACTTCTGGTATTTATTTTATTATTGTTAGCCAACTTGGACATGTTCTTGCAGAACAGCAGGGTCCAAATGTGAATAATTAAATGTACCACGGCGACCTAATTTTTGCCACACAGGAGGGTCAGTCATATCAGCCATCTTAAAACATGAGAATCAAGTATCCTTCAGGGGTATTCCGAAAATCAGAAGGTGGTCTTAGGCTAGCCACTTCTTCTCTGCATTAGAAATATGACAAGAGAATTTGCTATCAGGAATGGAGAATCTGTGGTCTTCAGCTCCCATCAGCCTCTATCAGCATGGCCACTGATCAGGGATAATGAAAATTGCAATCCAGCAACATCCATGATTCCCTACTCTACAAGCATATGAAGCACTTTGGTTAGTCCAAAACAGAGATGGGAAACCTGCACACCTTCAGACGTGGCTTGACTAAAACTCCTGTTACTCCCTGGCCAATGGCTATGCTGGCTTCAGTCAACAGGAAGGGCAACTGCTTCTCCATGCCTGCTCTAAAGCACAACGTAAATGTTAATGCTCAAAAAGAGAGAATATAAATATAGCATGCAATAAAATAATCACAAAAAAGGAGTGAATGTGCACTGAACAGACTACAGACCTCTGGCAGTAAGATAGTGCTCTGAAACCACCAAAATGCAACCCACTGTAATTCTTTTGATGGCTTTTTATTAAGCTTTGCTTTATGAAATAATTTGTTTCTGAAAATCATCTGATCTGCTTGCACTGACATTAGGTGTTGTTGTTGTTGTTGCTAAAACTTGTATATTGCCCTTCATCTGAAAATCACAGGGCAGTTGACAACATAAAAATACAAAATGAGAGCAAAATACATAACAAACGAAAAACAAAGCAATAACCTCCTCTCACACAGGCACATTTAGAAGGCCATAGAATGTTTTATCAGCCAAAGGCCTGGTTATTGCGAAAGGTTTTTGCCTGGTGCCTAAATACAAAGGCCTCCCTGGGAAGAGTATTCCACAAACAGGGAGCCACCACAGAAAAAGGCTCTTTCTTGTGTTGCCACCCTCCAGACCTCTAATGGAGGAGGCATGTGAAGAAGGGCCTCAAATGATGATTGCAGGGTCTGGAACAGTTCATAGGGGGAGAGACGGTCCTTGAGGTATTGTGACTTTATAGGTCAAAACCAGCACTTTGAATTGGGCCCAGGAACTAATCGGCAGCCAGAGCAGGATTGGTGTAATAGGATCAAACTGTCTTGCCCTGGTCACTGAATCCTGCACAAGCTGAAGTTTCCAATATGTCTTCAGAGGCAGCCCCACATGTAATGTGTTGCAGTAATCAATCAATCTAACCTAGAAGTTACCAGAGCGACAACCAAAGTTAGGCTATCCCTGTCTGGATAGGGGTACATCTGGGCCTCCAGCCCGAACTGATGAAAGGCATTCCATGCCACTGAGTCCATCTGAAGCTCAAGTGACAGCAAAGGAACCAGGAGTAGTCCCAAGCTACATTATATACCCGCTCTGACGGAGGGATATCGGAATTATTTCTGTGTTTGCTGTGGAGTCTCTTACAGGAAATACACTACCATTGCTGAACTTCCTTCTTACCAGAAGGTGGCAGTCTTGTATCAAGCAATTACAGAACAGCTCATCTAAAATACTAATAAAAAGCAGCGATTGATGGAGCAAACCCACCTTTTAATTAAGAGAGAAAGGTATCTGTATTCCATACTCAGCTCATGGTTCAAGGTCAAAAGTGTGTAAACTTCCATACAAAGGCTTTTTTCAGAGTGCAGCATGCTGCCGTAAATGAACAGGCTGACAATCCACTTGTTCACGTTATGAGATTCATGGCAGAGATATAAACTTAATCCAATGTTTATTTGTAAGCAGGCCCCACCACATTCAGTTGGGCTTTCTCACAAGTAAATGGTGTGGAACATTAGGATTTCAGCCTTATGTTACTTGTTTGTACATCAGTATACTTGCATATTAATAATAATTTATTATTTGTACCCCGCCCATCTGATTGGGTTGCCCCAGCCACTCTGAGTGGCTTCCAGCATATATACAAACACAATAAAACAATAGACCTTAAAAGGCTTCCCTATGCAGGGCTGCCTTCAGATGTCTCCTAAAAGATATATGTTTACTCATCTCCTTGACATCTGATGGGAGGGCATTCCACAGGGTGGGTGCCACTACCGAGAAGGCCCTTTGCTTGGTGTATCCTATTTAGAATCATATAGTTGGAAGGGACCATCTGCAATGCAGGAATATGAAGCTGCCCAATCTGGGGATCAAACCTGCAACCTTGGTGTTATCAGCACCACGCTGTAACCAACTTAGCTATGTGTTATGCTATGATTTATGTACAGTGGAATCTCGGAAGCCGAACGCCTTTGAACTCGAACATTTCGACTCCTGAACCATCGAGAAGTGATTGTTCTGGTTTTCAAATGATTTTCAGAAGCCAAAAGTCTGGCCCGCTCCTGCAGCCAATCGGAAGCTGCGCCTTGGTTTTCGAACTGTTCCTGGAGTCGAACAGACTCCCGGAATGGATTAAATTCGAAAACCAAGGTGCGACTGTATTTCTTAGCTTTAGAGGTCTACCTGGCAGATGAACATTGACTTCTGTTCCAAAGTGAGCAGCTGTTTTAGCCTTTTGCAGCAAAACCAACCAAGAGTCTTGTGTCATTTTAAAGGTTAATACATTTCTTACAGTCAATGTCAAAAACCTGGGGAGTTGGCATCTCAATAATAAACCAGATTAATAAATCCAGGGCCTCTGCATTCCTGCAAATGATTGGTAAATACTCTTTTGGAAGCAAGAGAAGCTCCTTTGCTTGCCTAAGCTAGTTATCTTGGTCTAACTATCCTGCCTCCATGGACTATAGTTGCTTGATCCCAATCATGACATCTGACCCAAATCCTTGACTCCTCCCACCCTTTCATCTTTCCATGTTGCAATAACAAAGTAGCCAAGAGCTTTATTAAAAGTTGCACTAAGAATGTGTCTTAGTTTCAACATATCACTGCCATGTTGTTTTCTGGAATCTGTTTTTCAGAGAGTGGGTGTTTTACCCTTAGGTATTTCCACACCAGAAATGGTGTAAACACATTTTAAATTGTTAATGCATAGTAGAAAATGGAATACATTGTTTTAATTTTCAAACTTAAGAATGTAAGAAAGGCTTGCTGGATCCAGTATCCTATTCTCACAGTGGTCTACTGCATGCGTAAGGGAACGGGCCAACACAGCTTTTAGCTTCAAATACAGACCTGGACTATTTTTTAAAAAACACTGAAGCAATACAAGACAAACAAAAAAAAAGTCTTGTGACTTCTTAAAGACTAACATATAAAGGACACTCTTAATTTTGCTGCAACAACTTTGCAGCTACCCACTCTGGAACTTTGCAGCTACCCACTCAGGAACTCATAAAATTATGCCCTTTATCAGGACTGTCTTTACCCAGGGGTGCAAAAGGTGAGGGGCACCCAGGTGCCGAATTCTGGGGGGCGCCGGGCACCCACAGCTGAATCCGCCTAAGCTCTTAACTATCTACCTGTTACAAAATAATAAATAATTTTGATCAAGCTAGAAAAACAAAATACATACATACCTAGGTATTACCTAAATGTATACCTACTGTTTCACTAAAGCAGTGTTTCCCAACCGGTGTTCCGCGGCACACTAGTGTGCTGCGAGACGTTGCCTGGTGTGCCGCGGGAAAAATTAAAAAATTCGAAAGATATCCGGAGAGGCGGCCTTCAGGCGAGTTTTAATTTTAATTTTCCTTCTCCCACTTAATGCCCCACGCTCGCCCGAGCAGCTTGCAGTCCTCGGTAACCACGGCGACCCGAGGGAGGGGAGGGAACAGGGAAGTCGAGGGCGGCGGCGAGCCGCGATGACGTCAGTGGGCCGCGCTGCCTCGCCCTGGCACGGTGTGAGAGCCCCGGCTAGTGGCGCGAGCTTCGGAATAAGTGGGATCCGCGTGCGCGAGACCGAGATCGCGGGTAAGGAGCTCAGCCCTGGGCAGGAGGAAGCGGGGCCGCGCGTGCGGGCCACATCCCCACAGAGAGCAAGCCTCCCCCGGCCCACCACTCCGGGCAGGTCCACTCGCATGAGGGGGCGGCGATGGCGACGGCCGGCAGCTTGCCTGCAATGCCATCCCTCGAGCAGGCGAGGAGCCCGGAGGCTACCAGATGCGAGTCCTCTTTCCCACCCTGCTCGGGAGTCCAGAGCACTTGGTCGCATTCAGGATCTAGAGTGGGGAAGCGGGGCTTGTGTCTGGGCTGGACACATTGGGCTGCCTCTGCCGCTCGACCTGCGGGGAGAAATCAGGGTGGGAGTCACGACCGTGAGGCAGGGCTGCCAAGTGTGGCAGAAGAGGACACGGCCGTCGCACCTGTCCTTAGGTAGGAGCTTCTTCCGTGTCGACCTGCTGCCCTAAAGTCTTGGCTTTTTTCTTGGCTTTTTGGCGGTTGGCACAGAAGGAAGGCAAGGGGGAGGGGAAAAAATTGAAACTTACACTTTCGTGCGTCCCTCCCGGCGTGACGCTGCGCGCTGACGTCACGGGGCTGTAATGGTGGTGTGCCTCGAGATTTTTTTCATGAAACAAGTGTGCCTTTGCCCAAAAAAGGTTGGGAAACACTGCACTAAAGGACTTTCGACTTTGTGCACTCATTTACCAAAGACGTGCCGTGCCAGCGGTGGCTAAACTAAATTTGGGTGTGCTGGGCGGATATTTGCACCCTGACAGTGCATATGCTAAGGACTCCCCTGCCCTTTATCCCACATTAGCAGCACTCCGAAGCGCCTCTTTGGAGGCAAAGGCATCTTGAAAGTGCCTTCAACACCTGGGGCTTAAAGCACCTTTTTCTTAGCTCAGGCAAGCCTGTGCATTCATTCTGCGCCCTTCCTACTTTAAAAACATTCCCAAGTGGCCCAAGGAAGAAAACTGAAAGGCCTTCTTTCCCTGCTAAAAGCACAAGTCGACAGCGTCTAACAGCAAATGAAACACCTTGAGCTGCGGGACATTGAGAGGAGCGTGTTCAGTTGTCACTGCATTCTAGCTGTGCAGATTTTGCAACTGAGCAAACACCTGGAGCACCTAAGTCTGTCTGGTGGAAACTGACCGGTCTGCCAGCCGCTGACGTCTGATTTCCCCCACCGCCCCAATTCACTGAGCTTGGGCAGAGGGCGGCAGGTGCAATTCAAAGGACGCTCCCTCGGAAGAGAGGAAACTCCACAAATCGTCCTCCCCAGCAAACCACGTTTTGCAAGTTACGCGTCGTCCGCACGGGGAATCGGGGGTCGGAATAAACACGTGTCGGGCTTAACGCAGGCGGCCAACACCCTCTTTACCTTTGCTGGGCGAGAGCGGGACATGACGGGACACGCGATTTCTCGTCGCGCAGCAGACTCGCTCCAAGTTCTCCCCGCTTGTCGTCGCGGCTCCTGGGTTTGTCCGCCCCTCTCTCTCGGGCCGTCTTTCTTCTCGCGCGCTCCTCCTCCCGCCGCGACGTCACAGGCCCCGCCCGTCGAGATTTACATACGGGCCGCCCAGCTCGCCTTTCCGCGGCGGGCCCCGCCCCCGGAGCCGCCGATTGGTGCGGCTCCCCGCAGGTCATTTGCATGCCGCCTGCAACTCGGTGCGCCCAGCCGGGCAGCACCAGAGAAGTTTCGCTCAAAGCTTCTGCAAGTGTCTGAGACGGGGCGGGGGACGCGCGGCGGCAGCAGCAGCAGCTCCCAGGGCTGCCTCGTCCAATCGTCCTTTCTTCTTCGCCTTCTGGAGGAGTCCCGGTGTGACACCGGATCGCCGTCTGGGAAAGGGCTGACCTGCCCTCCTGAGCCAGCCAGGAGGCTTCTCTCTCCGCCGCTGAAGGGCGCCCCGTTGGGAACGGCGCTGCCCTCTTGGAGCTTCTGAAAAGAGCTCTCTCTCTCTCTGCCTGATCCCTTCTTCTTCTTCTTCTTCTTTCCTCCTCCTGGCCCCAGTATTTTCCATCCTTGCTCGAGGCGGAAAATAAATGATCTCACCCCTCGCCGTGGAATGGAGACAGCTGGCACCCAGCAGAACCTGAAGGAGCCCCAGGAGCTCGAGCGCAAACGGGACTCCTCTCCGGGAGCCTAAGGACCAGCGGGGCCGGCCAGCTCCTCGCCTCGGGCTTCTTTTGGAAGCAGCCCCCGATCTAGGGAGTTGAGTCCTGCGCTTGCTGCTGCTGCTGCTGCTGCTGCTGCTTTTCTTTTCTCCCTTGGCTTGGCGCGAGATCGCAGGTTCCTTTCCTATGGCTGGGATATACAGCTCCACTCTGAAGACCCTGGAAGACTTGACCCTGGACTCTGGGTATGGGGCTGGGGACTCCTGCCGCTCGCTCAGCCTCTCCTCTTGCAAGTCCAACTCGCAAGCCTTCGCGTCGTCTCAGCCCAGGGGCAACTGGTGGTACTACTCGGGCTCCATGAACAGTCGCAACAACAGCTGGGACACCGTCAACACCGTCCTGCCCGAGGACCCCGAAGTGGCGGACATCTTCTCCAGATGCGCCAAGCTGCCCGACCTGGAGGAATTCCCTTGGACGGAGGAGGACATTGGGAAGATCCTCAGGAAAGGGAAAGCAGGAGGAGGGACCAAGAGGGACTTCACCCAAGAAGCGGTGCGGAGGCTGTCCGTGTTGCTGCGGAGACCCTTGATCCGGATCTCCAGGGAGGCGCAGCGCCTGAGCGTGATGCACTCCAAGTGCACGCGCTTCGAGATCCAAAGCGCCATCAAGCTGATCCAGAGCTGGTCGTTGTCCGAGAGCTGCGTCCTGGCCACCGTCAAGGCGCTCTCGCTCTACAGCATGAGCGCCGGCGACGGGCTGAGGAAGGGCAAGTCGGCCAGGTGCGGCCTCACCTTTTCCGTGGGGAGGTTCTTCAGGTGGATGGTGGATACCAGGATCTCGGTGAGGATCCACGAGTACGCGGCCATCTCTTTGACGTCCTGCATGGAGAACCTGGTGGAGGAGATCAAGGCCAGAGTAGTGGCCAGCCAGAGCCCCGATGGAGGTGGAGGGGGAAGTGAGATCTCCGCAGAAGTTCTGGAGATGGTCATCAACAATGATGCGGAGCTTTGGGGAGTGCTGCAGCCCTATGAGCACCTGATCTGCGGGAAGAATGCAAATGGTAAGGAGCAGAGCTGTCAATTTAGCAAATCCAATGGGCCCGATCCGTGCTTTTTGCCTGTCTTCTTACTTTTATGCTGCTTCCTTTCATGGTTGGTTTTTGTGTTCTGATTGCGTTCGAAACTTTTATTTTGGTAAGACTTCCAAAGAGTCTGCTTCTTTCCAATGGGCAGAATGTGAGTTTGATCTTATGGAGTTGCTTTCGCCTTTGAGGGCAAAGGCTGTAGCTCAGTGGTACAGCATCAGTTTTGTATGCAGAAGGTCCTAGGTTCCACCCCTGGCATCTGCAGGCAGGGCTGGGGAAGAGCCACAGCTAAATCATTAGGCATACCACTGAGCTAAATGGACCAATGGTCTGATTTTGTATAAGGGAGCTTTCTACATTCACTGTGTTTAGTGGTACATTCGCAGAATCGCAAGTTAAATAAATAGTATAAACAAACTAGATTATAGAATTGTAGAGTTGGAAGGGACCACAAGGTCCAACCCCCCTGCAATGCCCAACGTAGGGCTCAAGCCCATAACCCTGAAATTAAGAGTCTCATGCTCTACTGACTGAGCTATATGAGTGTTCAACAATGCCAGGGTTGTTCTGCAGAAGGTTAGATTGCCAACCGTAACTAGCCTAATGTACCAAGGTAAAATCGGCATTCGCTGCTCCACCCACCTTTTCTTCAGTCCCCACCTCCACTGGCATGTGGCCTCAGGAAGGATGCTCAGAAGGAAATGCAGCCTTCAGGCAATAAATGGTTCCTCACTCCTGTCTTTTTTGCTTACATACATATCTTAAGTGCCATGCAAGATAACCAGCAATACAGCTCCATCACTCCAGCCTCCCCCCCCCCCATTTCTATGAATATCATTGAGAACATTAAAAGAAACGGTTGGAGAAGCAGTCTCAGAAATCCATGTGGGGAGGAAACAGAAGCAATGTACGGATGCCTGACTCTACCATGGCATCTTTGGAGGTGTCCCACATCAGTTTCCCCATAGCAGCAAGTCCAGCTGAAGTTCGTCAATTTCACTTCCCTGCTCTTGAGTGCACAAGTGAGATTGATAAACTCCTTTAGGGCAGGAAACAGAGCTGTATGCGGAAGTACAGCAACTCATTTTAAGGGCATGTTGTCACAACTACTTCAGCCACAACTGGTGGCTGTGGGAAAACACTCCACCCATAGACAAATCCCATCTGCATCAGCCTGCAGCTGGGTGGTCATATGCATGGCATAGGCAAACTCTAATTTAGCTTGCATCAGTTTGGGCATGCCATGGACAAGTAGTTAAGGGTCTTGCTGGATCGAAGAAAAGTCTAGCATCCCACTCTCACAGGGGCAACCAGATGTCATGACTAGGAGTCAATGGTAGTCTTATCTGTCATGAACTTGTCTAACCACCTTTTAAAGCCAACAGGGTTAGTGGCTGTCACTACATCTTAAGGGAGTAAATTCCATACTTTAACTGACCACTGTGTGCTGGTCCTTCCTTTTGTATGCCATGAATCAGTTTAATTGAATGACCACAGGATCTAGTATTGTGAGAGAAGGAGAACTGTGGATAATGTTATTTTAAAAATGTTATAAAAAGGTAAAGGACCCCTGGACAGTTAAGTCCAGTCGAATTTGACTATGGGATACAGCGCTCATCTCTGCCTTCAGGCCGAGGGAGCTGGTGTTTGTCTGCAGACAGCTTTTCTGGGTCATGTGGCCAGCATGACAAAACTGCTTCGGGTGCAGTGGGACACTGTGATGGAACCAGGGCAGCACTGTGATCTAAACCACCGAGCCTCTTGGGCTTGCTGATCGTAAGGTCAGCAGTTCGAATCTGCATGACAGGGTGAGCTCCCGTTGCTCTGCCTCAGCTCCTGCCAACCTAGCAGTTCGAAAGCATACTAGCACAAATAAATAGGTACCACTGAGGCAGGAAGATAAACTGATAATATTATGCTATTCTATGTGCCTAAGATGCTATCTGTGTAGCCAATATGTATAAACTACGGTCAATTCACCAAACTTCCCAGTGTCATACATTCTTCTGCTGGATGCATGTGCAATGTATGCATACTTCTTATAATGTGTTTCACTGGTCCTTCTTCAATGGTTATGTATCGCAAATATGCAAATACCATCATTGATATTTGTGCTACCTAGACACAGTAATATCTATTCCCACTCGCTATCCTTAGCGCCAGAAGTAAAACAGTAGGAAATGAAAGGATATGTTTTATATCTTAACTGTTTTGTGTCACTGCTACTTTTGTGGTGCATTATAGAGAGAAACAGAAGAAGAAATATGGTTAAGCATGTTGCTGAATTAAAGAGTCCCTAGAGAGAAAGAGTTATCTCTGAAGAAGAAACTGAATGAACAGAGGCTTGTGTTACATGGAAATACAAACAGATATGAAAGGAAATGTTTATAAGTATTCAGAACATTTAAGTTGCCAGTTATGTAACATTCACAAGTTGCATCCAAGCATCAATTAGTCATGCAAGGGACTGGTTTCATTTGACAATGTTGTATGCTTTTTTTAGATCATTTTGTCAAATTGTATTTATTGAGTTATAAATTCTGATCTCCCTGTGCCTACATGTGCATTTAATTCAGTTTCAGAAGTGTGTTTATTGTGTTAACGGGACTGGAATGCAAGACTCTGACTATTCTAATAACCTTCACTTGCAATTTGCAAAACAAAATTGATTTCGTGGTCCTTGGATAGGAGAAAAGTTGAGGCTGAATTTTCTTCTCTCTCTCTCTCTCTTTCAACTAAGAATAAAAGTATGAGGAGGAAATGTCACCTTATTCCTAACACGTTTGTTGTTCTGAGTTGATGCTGGATTACTCTCTAGAAGTTAATATGCACATCCCAGAGTTACTGAGAACAGTGGATTGTCTGAATAGACTCAATCTTCTTTTATGTTACTAACAACTTGTTTGTTTGTTTGTTTGTTTGTTTGTTTGTTACACTTGTATCCCACCTTTCCTCCAAGGAGCTCAAGGTTGTGTATTATAGTTTTCTTCCCCATTGTATCCTCACAACAACCTGTGAGGTAACTTAAACTGTGAGTTAGTTACTGGCCCAAGGCCATCTAGTGAGCAAGTCTGAGTGGAGATTTGAACCCTTGCCTTCCAGGTCCTAGTCCAGCATTCTAACCACTGCACCAACCCATGGACTCTGTTGGGTTTTATATGTGCAGAGACAACACACCACATGAGGCCACTGCTCTGTTTAAGTTTGAAGGCCACATGGCTGCCTTTAAGGAAAAAACCAAAAACGTCAGGTGATCTGATCGTTGTTTTCTATGAAATGTGAAGTCTAGGTCAAAAATATTACAACTTTGGAAGACTGTGTTGCCTGGGGCTATAAGAGATCAAAGCAGGCAGTCTTTCTTTCATGTTTGAATGCAGTTCCCATTCTATTGCTTGTGTCACTGGTTTTTCATATATCATCACTAGGATGCAGACAATGATTATAGCAGAAGGTACATAACCTTCTCTCTGATCCTCAGAGTATCTCTTCTTTGGTGCTAGCCCACCTTCTATGAATAACTAAGCTGGATGCCAGGGATAGGGGGCATTTTTCATCCTGAGACCCATATTCTCTTCTGTGCAACCTTTTAGAGGTCACATGACAGTGATGGGCAGGGTCAGAAGCAAACGAGGGCAGAGCAATCAATTCCCATTTCCCCTTTGTACAATGAGCTAGTATCTGCATACACTCACTCAGTCCTTCATCCAGGCAAGCAAGAGTCACCAGAATTCAAAGACACATCCCATCCAAGCAAAAGCATTCAAGGAGCCTGTGAACTGAGAACAGGTGAGGGGTGTGGTTGGGGAAAGTCTCAAGGGTCAGACAGAGATGCCTGAAGGGCCACCTGCCGAAGGCTCCCCATGCCTGCTGTATGCACTGCACTTTGGGCTAATTATCACTGCTGCGGATCAGTAGGGCAACCATCAATTAGTAACACACCTTGTGCGCTTCGTTGTATCTCTCTACTTGGGATCTCACAGTAAGCACATTGTGCCTTTGTTCCTTCTCTTGCTTATCCACAGGCAAAACTGCATTCATTGCACTTGGAGAGGTAGGAACTGTTGTTAACTAGGTGCAGTGTAGTCACTGGAAGTGTGGATTTGTCCCTGGTTCAGCTCACTGGTTGCCTTAGGCATGCCCCTATCTCTCAACATCAGCCATCCTTTTCCATCTGCAGTATGGGGATAATAGTGTTGACCTACCTTATAAGGTTGCAAGACTACTCAGCTAATACATGCGAAGCACCTTCAGCTGTCGGTAGTGTTTATATACTTAACACTATATATTATTTAGTTTTAGCAGTTTCACTACAATAAGCTGAACATCTGGACTATGTGTTTTTCAGAGTTTCTTTAGGGTGCTTCTGGGCAGAGAAATTGTGTGTCAGGGTGATTATTCAGCAAACCTGAGTTCCTGTGCTGATTCCCTTAGTTCAAATGACAGCCTGAGGGATTAGTAGAGTCAGTATCACTAGCACTGCCGAAACTGGCAATGGTTAGACAAAACATCTGTGTAAACCTTTGCCCTTTCCTTATGGGGACTGCTCACACTTTTGCTTGGTGCTTAGGTATGAACAAGTAGTTTAGGAAGAGTCCACCTTAATGTGCTTAGTAGATGAGCCCTCTTTTTCTGATCCCATGGAAACCAAGGGCAAAACCGAGCTTTCTTCTATATGTTGCATACTCAAAACTCACAATGGCTTGGTTAATATGGTATTTTAAGCCATAGTTAAACCAAACTATGGTTTACATGTAACTATGACCATGCTGGTGCATACTGATGACATCACAAGTCCTTTGTTCATCCCCAGTTCTTGCTGATGTGCTGCTGGGAGGTGTTATGTCTGAACCTGTGCTTGTTTGAGGGAAACAAAGCACAAGAGATAAGCCAAGAACAGAATATGGGTACAGTTGTACATTCACTTTTAAACTATAGTTTAGTTTAGTTTAGTTTAGTTTAACTATGTCTTGAAGTGACACGCAGACAAGTACTTACGGCCCGGAAAAATGCTGGTTACATAGAAAGTTGCAGGATTGTGAAGAAGGCGAAGGCTGGAATATTTTCTGTGAAGTGTGTGTTTCTATATTGTCAACAACATCTCATGAGTCAATTTTATTAATTGCTGAATGGACTGAGTTATTTGTGTATATATGCAAATGTTTCAGGATAACTTTCTACAATAATGTGGAGGAGGCCAATTACGTCTGTTAATTAATCACATCCATATTCTCTTTCTGGAAGCAATATTTGCTATGTTCAAACACTTTGTAAAAAGGGAGTCTCTCTCTCTCTCTCTCTTTGTGTGTGTGTGTGTGTGTGTGTGTGTGTGTGTGTACAATTAGAAACAGCACATTTGTCAATCCTAATGAAAAAAATATGCTATGCCACACAGATAAAAGGGACACCAGAACCTTAATATACAGAGCATAAGTATCTAGTGAACACACATAAATCAGTGTACAAAAGATTCTAGAGATAAACATACTCCATTTAACTCTTAAATGAATTAGTTAAATTGCTTTTCTCATAGAGTTCAAAGTGGCTTATATCAATGTAAATGGTTAATTTTGTAATTGAACCCCCTTTTGAAAATCTTCATATGAGAAGCAAGATTCCATTCTAATTTTAGCTCTCCCATACACATGAATGAAGACATGGGTTGTATAAAGGCTTATCTAGCAAATTTTATGAACAGCAGTTGATATACAGTACACAGATATTTTTTCATTAAAACCTCTACTTTCTCCTTTTAAGAATTACATAGATAAAGCTGATTGACCAAGCAGTGAAAATTCAATTGTATAGACCCCCATATCAATCACCACTAGACACTGAAAGATGGCATTATGAAGCTTGAGAAACATCATTATGATAAACAGAAGATAACAAAGCTGTATGGTGCCATTAAAGATATAGCCATTGGCATACACCAAAGATTTTCTACCTTTTGAGTCCACTGCTCCGTTGATCAACATTTCTGCGGCACCCCTGTGGGGCTCAGGAGCCCAGTTATGTAACCCCTTGCCTGTAGAGCTGGCAGCCTCTCACTCTTTTATGAATACCCTCCCTTGTTCCCTCAGCCTTCTCTCCTCTCCCCTCTCCTTGGGAGTCCTCTGAGCAGGCAGCTGCTGCCCCTGGTCTCCAGGTTGCATCCCTCTGCCCCCAAAAGAGGTGCCTCCTCACACTTCCCCACAGGGGCCTAGGACTTGTCTGTCCATTCCCAACAGCAAGGACTGGCAAACTGGCTGGCTGGGCTTCCTCACCCACTTGCTTGCTTACTCCAAGGCAGCCTCAGCTCCTGGCAACCAGCACCCCCTGGCCAGCCCCAGAGGCAGCATCACCTGGGGAGCTTGTCACCAGGACTGCTAAAACAAACAGCTGTGCAAGCCTTTGGGAAGCAAAAACTGGAGAGGGCATCAGAGGAGGGAGGGAAGGAAAGAGGGACAGAGGACAGTGTTGCCTGCGCTATCCCTAACCATCATTCAAGGCACCCCAGGGTACCACAGCACATTGGTTGAAAACCACTGGCATACACATTTAAAAACAAAACAGAGGGATTATACATAGAGCAATGGTTCACGTAGCATGAATGCATGGACATGTAACCTCCTGGAGCAGAACTCGCGATCACTTTTCTCCCGGGCCCTTTTTGCTCCTGTGCCATCCTGAGCAAAGCCATGGTTTGGCTTAGCATGATGTATAAACCAGACCACAGTCTGATTAATTTGTTTGCATACTAATGGCCACAGATTATTGGTTGATGCCTCTAGAAAGCAGCTGAAGATGCTTGTTTGCTCAGTGGTTTTTTATTGAAAATGTTTCTTCAATGAGCACTGATGGTCACCATTGAGCTGGGACCCAACATGCCCTTGAGAAGTGGCTGCAGAAGCAGCTGGGAGATAAAATGTGACCAGCAAAGAGACAGTGTTCTGAGTCTTAGAGATGATTGGAAAGAGCCTGCAAGTTATTTGCTTTGGAAAAACTGGTGCTGCTTTAAAGCACTATATTTCCCTGTGCTTGCCAGTTCTGCATACTTAAATATGTGCATATTTGTAAATAAATGAATCACAAAGCTACAACAAGTCTCTGTAGATAGCTTCCTTTGGAACTTAATCCAGCTGAGGTAAGTGGGGCAGCATGAACATACAATAATACTATTATAGATCTCATCTTGAAAGTGTGTAGATAGTCAGCCAAACAAATACAGGCTCATATTCTTAGAAGAGCTAAACCAGATTATGGGCCATGTAAGTACCATATTTCAAGATTTAAAGCAGTCGTCCAATAGGAATAATTTCACCAGGGTCTGCCCAATATGTTTTGCTCAGTGAAACAGATTTTTATTTTGTCACACCCTCTCCAAATCAATGTGCATAGTACTCAAGGCACCTCTTCCTCCTTTCCATCAGGAAAAATACAATACTAGTAAATTAAATAACTAAAACTTTGCTGCCCTTTCATGACACTCAAAATCAGCTGTCTGAGGTGGCCACCTCACTTTGTCTAATGGTAAGACTGGCCATTATATTTCTTTCTTTCCTCTCCAACATGAACATGCATCAAATCCCTGGTGTAGTTTTTATTTCTGTCACTCCATAAAATATTATTATACCACACCAATAACTTACCTACTGCAGTGAGGCTGGCTTAGAAAGCTACAACACCGCTTCTACTTTGCATTTTTAGTATCGAGCAACCGAAGGCATTGGGACCCAATTCCCATAAAGTAAGGAAGTCCTTAAGAATGTTGGTCTTCAGCTGGTGTGTCATGACTACAGTGGGGTCAGATTCCAACTTAAGGCGAGTCACACCATGGCACCACTACTGTTCTGCTTTTCGGGGGGAAAGAAAAAGAAGAGAGAGGTAAAGCAGCAAAAAGACAGCGAGTTTACAACTGAGGGAAGGAGACAATCCTATGTTACAAGTTGGCAATAGCGGGTCCCACATTAAAGGTCTTCAACATTGTCAAGCAGTTGCTTAATTGTATGGGTGCATTGATTTTACTGATTAAATGAACTCATATCAGACAGGAACATGGATGGTGTATTTATAGCTCCTTAAATAATGAAGCACAAAGCTTCAGACCTGTGGAAAACATCCAAGGCTATGTTTGATTAATGGCACATCTCTTTATATTTATTTCCTTTCTCACCTTTGCAAGTTAAATACAGAGGAAAAGCTAGGGTGTATTTTAAATTGTGCTGATAGGAATGGGCCATTATTATTTTGATGTTGCATTTCATTTTAATGACAACACTGAAAATTGGTTTGTTCTTCAGCGTAAAGCCACAGTTCTAATTCTCTGTTGAGATTCATGTGCCGAACAGTGAAATTACCTTGTAATGTGTGTTATGTATTCAAACTGCTTTCTGGTTAGCTGAGCTGAACTAACTGAAGTGCTCATAGAGCATCTCATTAATTTTAATAAGCTATTATTGTCACTGCTACATTCTGTGGGATTCTATGCGCCAGGGGGAAATAGCTGCAAATGTGATCAATAAACTAGCAAGGTAGAAGAACATTACTCAGCTTATGGTTTGCTAGAAGTGTCTGGATAGCAACAGCATCACAATACAAAACTGTTCAAAAACTCTTTGGCCTGGTTCATCATGTGTTACTCTGAATATCTGGTTTTCAGCAATAAAATGAATCATATACAGTCAGCTAGCTGTTTGCTTGGAAGGACTGTCTACATGTTGACTATGCCAGGGCAGTCCCCACCCTCTTTGCAAAATGACGGGTTTCCCCAACAGGTACAGTCAGTCTGAATCATATGGGTAGCCCTTAATACAAAAACAGCCTAGAAACACAATTAGATTCTCACACCCTCTGAGACTCCAATGGCAATCAAACTGCCAGGATAATTTAATGGGTTCTTCTCACATGCAGGCCTGTCCCTTGACTGTCACATCAAGCGATGACTTGGTTGTGTGAACTGGCCATGATAAATGTAGCACCACAGATAAGAACATCACTAAAATGCAATGCTTTTCAACGGAGTTGATCTTCACACTCGGCAAACATCCCTAAAAGGCTGGTTCACATGTCACACTGAAAGGCAGGTATATTCTGTCTCCACTCATGTACAGGTGTTTGTGTGGGGAAAGTGTATACTTGCTGATGTGTGAAGCTCAGCTCTTGTGTGCATAGGTTTGTAGAGTGTACACTCATAGTGAATTACTGCATGATAGTAAATAACTGCATAGTGAATAACAGCTCAACTATTTATACAGTAAATACAGATGGTGCATTCACTGAATGTAATATGTGAACAAATATACAGCCTTCAAGTGTAGAAATATGAAGTGATGTGCATGTGTGAACAGGTCCCAATATGTTCCTCTTGTTAATGAGGCAGCACAGGTAAAAGCTAAGTTCTTATGCAGAGATCACAGAGTATTTTATTATGTTAGGTACATAACAGCCCATTATGTAGAACTGACATATTACCTGTAGGTAGGGATGGAAAGCTGAGTCTGTTTTCTCAGGGGGGGTTTCTTCCAATTTTGAATTCAGTTTTCCGCATTTTGTGATTTATTTTCTTTGATCCTCATGAAAACTCACCAGGATTTTTGTGCCTGTTTCGCCTAATGCACATACATATGCAGTTTTGACTAATTTACACATTTTTGTAAGCAGATTCCCCTCATATAATGCATTTTCATATGCACATATTCCCCTAATTTATCCATGTTCATATACATTGGTTGACTGGTGAACTGCTTAGCAAAATCCACATAAGTGTGAATTTTGAGAAATTGCTTTGTTTGGATTCACATAGTTTCAGAAAGTGTGACTCTTGTATGTTTGGCTTTAAATTAGACTTGAATTTCTCCTCCATCCCTACTATAGGGCATGTGTGGATTCCTGTCACAGATTTACTAGCTGTAATGTGATAAGGAACTGTCTTATATTTTGGTCACATGGCAAAGTGTTAGTAAGACATTCTGGGGTATCCGATTATTTCTCATAATTTCTTAATCTTCTTAAACTTCTCAATTCTCAGAATCAGAATTGGTGGAGGAGGAAAAGTATGTTACTGGAGCTCTAGTGTGTATAAGATGGGAGCTGAAAGAGATTGGGAAACCTGGTACAATTATCGGTCTATATGTGTCACAAGAAATGTGAGGTTGGTGATCAACCAGTTGCTGCAGTCAACAAGAATACTAGCTCAATAAAGCTACTTGTTGCCATTTGTTGTTGTTTAGTCGTTTAGTCATGTCCGACTCTTCGTGACCCCATGTTGTTGCCATTGCCTGATGGTAACTTGGAAAGGATAGCAAGAAAATGCTATAGATAAGTGAGCAAGAAAGTTAATAGGTTAAAATGATGCCCATGTTTCCGTTTTACACCTCTGAGTTACAAGCTCTGTTTTAAGTTATCCTTTTTTAAAAAAAGAAAGGGGACTTTGTGTTCTCACAGTAGTCCCAAAGGAATCATTGTGCATGTTCAGGAAACCTACACATGACTTGTTACAATTGGCAGTCACAGCCATGGGGTGGCTTAGATCTGGAACAGCACCGAGTTGCAGCAGGACTGCACCAGAATACATTCGTTGCAGCAGGACTGCACCAGAATACATTCGCTGAGCTTTGTGGGTGGACTGCTTACCTTTACAACAGCTGGCATCGCACAGTGGCAAGTCCCTACTCTTTTACAAGCACTGAGATTTATGCAGGTTAGGTGCCGTGAGGGATTCCTATTGCAAAGTTATTTCCTCCTGAAACTGAAGGTCGGTCTTTGGAAATCATGGTAAAGAAACCACCTACATATTAAAAAAAACAACAGCCCTCCTGCAGGCATTCATTCAGAAAAATGAGACCTGTCATTGCCTATCATCAGAGTGAGGTGTGCTCCAGTCAAAGCCCATCCGATTAGGGCTGTGCTCTGACATTTGCTCTTTGCCCAGACTGAAAACAAAGGACCTGGTGGGTTCGGACACAGTCAAAAACTAACCCTGGCTGATTCCCTTTTAAATAGAAGCATCTGGGAATTGGAGGTCTAGTTTTCAATGGTGCTGTAACCATAGAATATTTGAGGAGATAGATATCTGACTTGGCACCGCTGTTTTGGGCACTTGTTCCATGTTGAAGATGAAGGGAGAAGTGCAAGGACACCTTGACACAGCGCTTTATGATTCAGAGGGGCTCATTACTGACTGTGGTACTGTTGGCAAGTGTTCTCTGCTTCCCCACAGTGGCTACTACAATGGCATATGTGGACATTAAAATGCTTGTTCTGATTCCCAGGCCTACCTTGCAGCTAGTCAGTATGCCAAATCCACATTCAAAATCAGAGGGTCGATCAGCACCAGCAAAGGCTGAAGGTCAGGAAATGAGGTTCAGGATCAATCCAAGTCTGAAGTCAGGATCACTGACGGAGGAAGGGTGGGTGCAGTCCACCCTGGTGTCATCCCTGAGGGGGGTGACATCACCACGCTACTCCCCTGGGATACTTGGTCTGTCTGACTGGCCCCATAAACATGGAACTTACAGCAGCCTATCTTAGGGGCAGGCAGACTTAAGGCTCAGCAGATCAGATTTGTTTTTTACCTGAACCACAAGATCCATGAACCCAGTTTGGTGCAAAAGTCATAGACTGAGGACTACGGAACTACAGCCCAATAATTTGCTTTGGGTACCAGTGCTGGACTGAGAATAACAGAGAGAGAATAACTTGTTATGTGGATATACAATGCACACTTTGTATATTATATGCCCACTTGGAAAACTGGAACTGTTGTGTTGCATGTTAAGTAATTACAATGTCCAGTACGCGTTAGTGACTGTTAGTTGTGGCAGTTAGTAGAAGCTTTTAAAACAATGTGATGAGATACCCAGGATTACAATGCAATCCCAATAAACTTCTCACCCCTTGTTTGTTTTGCTTTACTGAAAAGTTTATGGGCTGGACTGTCCACCATTTGCCAGGTTAAAAGGTGCTCCAGCACAACCAAATGCAACAGTTAGTGAGACCTATTGATATATCTGCATTGCTGATCTTTTTATGTTTTGATTATTGTATTTTAGATTAGGGTTTAATTTTGATTTGAATGTTGTATTTTCAAATGTTGTTAGCCATATAAAGGGCAGGAAATATAACAACAACTTGTACAGCTCTAATAATAGACGAGTAAGGCAACATATTGAAAGTAACAGCATGTATCTTCCGTGAAATGATCTATAAGGAAATATTTGTTCATGGTACTTCTGTTTTGCATGATAAGAAACGATCAGGAGCTCCTAGATTATGTAGCAAAATCAAAACTGTGTGAACCATATTGTGTCACATTACACTGTAATTTTGCAATCCAGTAATTACAGGGTTGATTGTCGCTTGATGTTGCTTCAAACTGTGAAGTACTATATTTAACTGTTTAAAAAAGCAATCCCATAATTTTTCTTGTGCAGATTTGCTTATCCAAGATAAGTGGTGGTATTGGTTGAATGGCACCTAAGACTCAAGCAGGGAAGATGCTGTTTGTTAAGGGAGGGAGAAAAGTGGTGCTTTGGTGGTTATACTGGTTTTGTATTTTTCTACACAAATGCCACTATATTGCCTCTTATTATGATACATGTAAACATAAATTATGTCATCATGCATGAAATATATATTTCTGTACCAAGTTAGGAGTGAGCCTTTAGACCAATGCGGATGTACAAAGAGGATTAGGAGTGGAGGTGTCTTCTGCAGATGAACAAGAGCAGAAACTATCACTATAGAACACAGTTTAGCACACTAAAAAGCAAACTGGAGTTAATCTGGAGCTCATGCAGAGTCAGAATTAAAGACACAAGAGCCCAAAGGTCAGCATTCTCTCCCTACAGTGGCCAACTATACACCTTATGGGAACCACACCTTATGAAGCGCTCAAGGAGCATATGAACATAGGAGCGCTCTCCTTCTATTGCTCCCCAACATTGCTGTTTGAATGTATTCTGCCTCTGATATTGGAGGTGACATATAGCCATTGTGACTAGCAGCCATGGTAAGCCTTATCCTCTGTGAATTTGCCTAATCCATTTTTTAAGTCATCTGAGTTGGTGGCCATCACTGCATCTTGTGGTAGCAAATCCCTTAGCTCAACTATGAATGGTTTTTGCCAGTTCCCATTCTGAAAATGAATGATGGGGAATTGAAAATACCATATTTTTCTCTCTATAACACTCACATTTTTTCTCCTAAAAAGTAAGGGAAATATCTGTGCATGTTATTGAGCGAATGTGTGGTCCCTGGAGCGAAAAATATGGTAAATGGCTACAGTAGGCATCATGATATGCGGATCTGAAATATACCGGTATATGAAAGAAGAAAGAAGATTCCACCTAAACATTAGGAAGAACTTCCTGACAGTAAGAGCTGTTTGACAGTGGAATTTGCTGCCAAGGAGTGTGGTGGAGTCTCCTTCTTTGGAGGTCTTTAAGCAGACGCTTGACAACCATATGTCAGGAGTGCTCTGATGGTGTTTCCCGCTTGGCAGGGGGTTGGACTCGATGGCCCTTGTGGTCTCTTCCAACTCTATGATTCTATGATTCTATGTTCAGTAACTGAACAGCTTGATTGGCATATTACAAAGATCTGTGCCATGTGCCCAAGAGTTCTGTATTTGTACTGGAACATAGAATCATAGCATTGTAAGGGACCACTTACAATATTTTGCCCAACATGGGCCTTGAACCTGAGATTAAGAGTCTCATGTTCTGCCAACTGAGCTATCCTATATTTGATGTAATGACAATGATTTATATAACATTCCAAACTTTTCCAAGTGCTTCATATATATTATCTCAGTATTTCTGACATAATTTTTTATTCTCTAAATTTTGGGGACTGAGGACATGGCTTGCCTAAGACCATCTCATGGATTCATGGTAGAGGTGAGATTTGTACTATACTACAAGAGCTTTGCATGTGGAGTGATAGTCTTCTGCCATTCAAGATGTTGTCCAAAACACTCTTGCATAGGAACAGATATCGCGGAATGCAGTGGAAACTATTTCCAAATAAATGTCCTTAGGTTTGAGATGAAGCATAGGCATTATTCCCCATTTTGCATGGTTTCCCCTTCAAAATAGCTCATCTAGTCATCATACCATTCTTTGATTCTATGATTTAGCAAAGTTGTGTAAATAAACTTACAGAGGTTAAGCTTTCACTAATATTTATGCCAACATTTTAACTTGATCATAGCCTAAACAGTTTTAAAATGGGAGATTTTATAGTTATTAGTAGCGTGCGTGTATTCTAAGGAGCTTCCAGTACAATAACTTACATTTTGTTCTTCGCTTGCTTTATCGTATTTGTTTAGTCTGAAGATCACTTGCATATTTTCAGCAAGTTCTTGGCTTGAATTTGCATTGAATTGTCAAAAATACACTAGTGTTCATGAGTACATCTTTTCCTTCAGGCATGTGGAGATGGCAGATTTCAAGAATTGGTTTCTGCTGGATTGCTGTTATATGATCGCCATTGGTTTTATGGTTTTTATGTTATATTTGCTTTATTGTATTTTCATGAAATGTTACATGCCGTCCTAAGAGCCTCCAGGCAGAAAGGCAGGTAATAAATACAAATAACAACAACATTCTTCGTCGACAGTTTAGAGCAGGAAAATATAATTGATAAGTAACAATTTGTACGGGAACTCATGAACTCTCCCCCTCTTCAATTTATAGAATTATTTTCTAGTGCTCTTGCAAGTCTACTCATTGATAGTTTTGTCCTTGCCAAGAACCATGTATTGATTTCGAAAGGTGACAATGAAGTCATATATCTGTAACTCTTTTTGTTGACTCGTTCCCAATTAACTGCTGCCAAGTCTGGCAATTTATCAAGAAAATTCAGGAATCCATTAGGTGAATCACGGTGCACCATTTGGTAGTAGCTGATTTATAAACTATATTGGTTGCAATCCGGGGGGGGGGGGGATAGACATGCCTCAAATCTCATTGAAACATAAGCGCACAAATCTGCCAACACATCAAATCTTAGAGATATTTTGGCACCAACCACACACACACACACACACGTATTCACACACATCTTACTAGTATTTATTATTTCTTTGGAATCTCATTTTAATTCTTGTTGGCGCATATGGTTGTAATTATTCCTTTGTGATGCTTGGACAGGCCACAGTGTGGGTGGGTGGGTGGGTGAGTGTGTGGGTGTGTGGAGACTCCCTATGCAAAGTCATCATTCTATGCAGTAAGCCATTCTAAGCATGAGGCTTACCCGTGGCCAGTATAATATGTGCCCAAGTCCTTAGAAAAACAGTCTTGAGCAGCATTTGGATGAGTGGTCTGTCAATCTCAAAATACATAATCATCAGGAAAAAACACAGTTGCTGGGCACCACCCAGTCAAGGATTAAGTACACTACATCCCAGAGATTTCAGGGTTGGAGATAAGAATGTGCTTGGATCTGTCTAACTGAAATAAATGAGACTTAATGTAGGGAAAGCCAGGCCCGAAATTCATTGTAGATGATATCTTGTTCCCAGAAGTATTAAGCCTTTTGTGACAGCTCAGGATGAAGGCTTAATTAGAAAACTGAAGCCAGCTACAACCTTTTCTCATTTGTGAGAATGCCCAAAAATGATGGTCAGTGGTCTGAAAAGAAATTAACAGACAGTATTACTGGCACCGATGCCCTTGAAATGTTTTCAAATAAGACTTGCAATTATCCACTGCTTTTTCTTTTGCATAAAAATGATCTTGACATTTCTCACAGCACAAAAATTAGCTTGACTCTAAAATTGCCATCATAGGAAAAAGGACCTAATTTTACTTTTATTCATCATTCATCTTTGGGGGTTTTCCATTAGGTTGTGTGTGCGTGTGAGAGAGAGAAGAAAAATCAGTTTAGTGCAGTGGGTTGGACATTTCTCCCGCAAGCTGAAATCTCCACTTAAAAAACCTTTAGATTCCTTTCTGCCACTTCCTACTTGCCTATAATTTGAATGTCTTTTTTGTTTGTTGCAGACAGTGAATTAGTGGTGTTCATTACAGGTCATTGTTGTGTAGAATGATCTATGAGCCAAATATCTGTGTAAGACTTTTGGAGAAAACTAATTCCAGCCGGTGGAATACCAGTGCTACCCACGAATGATAGCTTTAAACTCTCTGGCTTACGCTGCAGCTACTTTAGGTATTTCTTTCCTTGTTTCCACCCCCCCCCCTCTCCTTCACTGCACAAAAGGGCACAGCTGCCTTAAGGCAAACAGCACCTTCAGAATTAAGATAGATTGACTTTACTAGCAGAAAGCCAGCACTTGAAACACAGCCAAGACCTAGGTAATGGGTTTGCTATGGAAGAAGATGCTAAACTGGCAAGAATCAATTGGACTGGAACCATCTGCAAACCCTGTACAATTTTCTCCTGTTGCCACGGGCAGCAGACTCAGACAGGAAATCATGGTAGGATGGGAAAAGATCCAAAATACACACAAATAGTGTCAAGCTTTTAGTTAACAGAACCTGAGAGAACAGCATAGGCAGTGCTACCAAATAAGCAACGCAGAGCAGCACTGACTTGATTTTAGTAGCATTCATATTTTAGTCTCTTTATTTTAAAAGCATTAATATTTTCCACACTCAGGCACTGCAATTTTAACTTAGTCTTTCATATATATGGGTCTTCATTTATAGCCACATTACCCTGTGACCCTACTGAGTCAGTTCACTTACCACTTGAACACCTGTGGTGAGTTAGAGATGGCAAAGGAACCAGTCTATATTATGTAAGAAGAATCATGTTAGATCAGACCTTAGCATATTGAGGTTCTATTTAGTTGCCATGGCAAACGGCCACAGATAGACTACCCTACATACATTTTCAATCTCCTTTTAAAGACATCTAAGTTAGCGATCATCAACACATCCTGTGACACTGCATTCTGTTAGTTAATTGTGAATTTTTTTTAATAAGCGCTTTCTTGGGAAAGCCCTCAATCTACAGCCAATCAATTAAATTGATCGCTGCAGAGTCACAACGTTACAAGAGAGGGATAACTTTTCTTTTTTGATCTGTCTGCTATCTCTACACTGTTCAATTTTATAAACCTTGGTCATCTTTTTTTACATCTACACCAAAAAGATGCAAAAGATGTTTTAATCCCTGCTTTGTTTTACAGATAGTGTGCTTTACCCCTTGATCATATTGATTGACTTTTCCTGCACTTTTCCCAGATTTGAGATAGGAGTATCAGAACCTCATGCTGTCTTCCAAATGTGCGCCATAGATATGCTCAAAGTACACTATGATACTGGATATCTTCTTATCAGTCCTGTTCCTGTGCCTAGCATGGAATTCACCTTTTTCATTGTCACCATACACTCATTTGCCATTTTGACTATTGCTGAGCCTATGGTACACTGGATTAGTTCTCACTCTGTTCATAGCATAAAATGAAGATTTCAGTGTTTGGGTTTTTGTTTTGTTTTTTTGCAATGCAGAAAGATCTGAGTGCATGGAAAGATCTGGGTGGAAGAGAATTAAGGACTTGCTTGCTTGATAGAGTTCAGTGTGTCCTCATGTGACTCTTTCCGTTTAAAGTTGTAGCCTTGATCCTAGTAAAGAATCAAAATGAACTCCACTTTCATTTCTGCACGTTGCTTTTCATGTTATCTACTTGGCTCTGCAGTGGGCAGCATCAATCCCTTACTCACAGCTTGAGTATTAATACTCAAGGCAGGGAACTCTTCCTCAGGAACACAGTGCTCCCTAATCATTAAACTGCTATCTTTATGAATCATAGAATCATAGAATTGTAGAGTTGGAAGGGATCACAAGAGTCGTCTAGTTCAACACCCTGTAATGCAGGAATCTCAACTAGATCACACATGACAGGTGGCCGTCCAACCTCTGCTTGAAAACTTCCAAGAAAGGAGAGTCCACCACCTCCCATTGACTCATGTTATGCTTGTGGTCTACTAAGACCCCTAGATCCTCTTCACATGTACTAATGGCAAGCCAAGTGCCCCCCATCTTATGTTTGTGCAGCTGGTTTTTCCTGCATTTGTGTCGAACCTTGCATTTGTCCCTATTGAAATTCATTTTGTTAGTTTTGGCCCTGTTCTGTTAAGGTCATCTTGAATCCCATTTCTGCCTTCTGCTGCATTGGCTACCTCTCACTGTTTGCTGTCATCTGCAGATATGATGAGCATACCCTCATCCAAGTTCTGTACAAAGATGCTGAACAACAACCAGCCCAGGACAGAACACTGCAGCACCCCAGTTGTCCCTTTTTCCCAGGATGACAAGGAACCATTAGTAAGCCAAACCCAAAATCAGTTCAGCTGTTATTGCACGATTTGCAGAAATGTGCACCAAAACTTCCCATTCGTAAGGAATGGATTTTTCCTACTCCTTCCTGAGAAGTTACATCAAACCAGTAGAGAAGCAGGGAAGGAAATACACTTGTACTTTGCAGCTACAAGCCTGGAGATCTGTCAGAAAAATTGTTCATACTTGGCATGTAAGCATGACTTCATTATTTATAAGACTTTGGCATGACTTTATTAATCTTTTAAACTTCTTTTGACTTCTACAGTTTCTGAACTTCTTGTAGCTAGCATATGAAACAGAGCCGCCAACCTCAAGAGTTCATTCGCTGTCTCTTCCTGCAGGGATATTGTCAAATTCTGAATTATGGATTTGAGCTGTCAATTGCATGAATTAAAAACTTTCCATATGCAGTTCTGCAGTGTTTTTCAGTGTGAACTGTATCGCATACAGGACACTGGGTCTAAATCTTGGCTTCCTGAGCTTTTCATGTAAGTAAAAAAAAGCCAGGCATCCTATGGCAGAAATGGACGAGGAATTCATTTGAAACAAGTCACGGTTGGCAGAAGGGGGAGAAATTGTGGAATAAGATGGAATGTTGCTAAGACAAAATTGTAAGAGCTCTCTTGCAGTAGGCCAGGGGGCAAGCCAGGGAAAAGACGTTGGGGATTCCCCCCCCCCCACACACACACCAGAATGCTCACCAAATGCTGTCATCAAACACATCCAGTTCTCACAGTAGCCAACCAAATGTCTATGGGAAACTGGCAAGCAGGACTTGAGTGCAACAGTACTTACTTGGGAGTGATTGAAATCAGTAGGACTCAGATGTGAGTAAACATGGAAAATACAGTGGTACCTCGGGTTAAGAACTTAATTCGTTCCGGAAGTCCATTCTTAACCTGAAACTTCTTAACCTGAGATGCGCTTTAGCTAATGGGGCCTCCCACTGCCGCCAGCACACGATTTCCGTTCTCATCCTGAGGTAAATTTCTCAATCTGAGGTACTACTTCCAGGTTAGCGGAGTTTGTAACCTGAAGTGTTTGCAACCCGAGGTACCACTGTATGGAGCTGCATATAACCCTCACAACATGGATATAGTGAATACACACTGATGCAGGAGAATGTAATTGACAGAAACGACACTCCAGTCTTAAACACACTGATAAAGGCCAAACCAGACATGTGTGTGTTTGCTAAGCACATGCTGTCTGGTTTGGCTATAAAGTAGGTGTGAAGTCTTCTTTTATCACTAAATGCAGCATGGTTGGTGGTGATGGTAGTGAATCTACCATTTTACCACTGCTCTAAGACTTTCCCTGCAGGGACGTGGGTGGCGCTGTGGGTAAAACCACAGTGCCTAGGACTTGCCGATCGCATGGTCGGCGGTTTGAATCCCCGTGGCGGGGTGAGCTCCCGTCTTTCGGTCCCAGCTCCTGCCCACCTAGCAGTTCGAAAGCACCCTTAAAGTGCAAGTAGATAAATAGGTACCGCTTTATAGCGGGAAGGTAAACGGCGTTCCGTGTGCTGCACTGGTGCAGGCTCGCCAGAGCAGCGATGTCACACTGGCCATGTGACCCGGAAGTGTCTGCGGACGGCACCGGCTCCCGGCCTCTAGAGTGAGATGAGCGCACAACCCTAGAGTCTGTCAAGACTGGCCCGTACGGGCAGGGGTACCTTTACCTTTTAAGACTTTCCCTAGCTCACTTCTGGTATTGGAGCCAGGCATAGTGTAGAATGGAAAAAGCTGAGCATGGAGAGGTGAGGTGATGTAGGGTCAGATTTCACTCCTGTCCCACAAGAGCTTTGCTTAGTGATAAGAAGAGACCCACCCCTCTGCATAGCCCAGCTAAAGAGAATGCTGACGCAAAGAGCTGGTATGGCAAAAGTTAAAATTTAGGAATGTTGGATCACTTTAATGTCTGTTTTAATCTTTTGCAATGCCCAGTATTCCTTCCTGCCGTCCTTCCTAAATGGCTGTAACTTGTCCCTGACAACAACCTAAAGCAGATTAGGCCACTGCACCAAATATCTGTAAATACTGAAGCAAATTCCATTCTGGGGTCTTCAGCTGGAGACTCCATGAAGTCTGTCTGTTGCGAAGGTAGACTGAAAACCTTGAGGTTCCAGACTCAACCATTGCTGTCCAAAGTGAATCAGTTGCAGCACATTAAACAAGGGATCTTAGGTGTGGTCTTCCGGGTTTCTCCCCCTATCTCTGTCATAACTGCTTAGAAGCCATTTTGGTACTTACTTCCTTCACTTAGGAGGCTTGGGCAACTGGCTGCATAAGTAGGTCCATTCCCTGCTGTCATCGTGCACCGAAATGAATTTGTTATGCCCACTGACACTAATTGGATTGTAATGAAATTGTCAGCATCTTTCAGCCCATTCAACCCTGCCCACATCCTGCCTTGAAGTGTAGTCATTAAAAATTATATCTCTTTTGAAATAGAAAATAAAATGCCTTAAACTGGACTTGCTTGTTCCCCCCCAAAGTGCATAGAAATATTGTTGTACTCTGCAGTAAAATACCAGGATCGCCCTGATTCCAGAGTAATGAAAAATTAGGGTTACTGAGTTGCTGAGGGAACTGCAATATTCTTTATATAAATGTATACAGTAATCATAAAGGAAGCAGAGTAGTTTTGTATGTCCTTTTTTTAAAACAACAACAAAACAGATAGCACTTGATAAGTTAATTTCTCTGTTGGCCCCTAAACAAACTTCCACTTTGTTTATAACTTTTTGCTGTCATTTTGTTTCCTTATATATTTCCAGATTTCAAAATGTGTGACCAGCCTAATCTTTACTTGTTCCATTTCAGAGTGGCAGATCACAGAGTGTGGTTCCTGCGCAATGTTTGCCATCTTGCCAAAGGTTGCAGGCAGCTTTACCTGCAGCAATTGCATGTTGATTGCCCTCTTAAAAGACAAAGTCCAGCAACTGGAGGAACGTGTAGCTACGCTCCAAAGAATTAGAGACCTGGAACTCTTCTTGGAAGCAACAGAGCACACCGTCTCCACCAAGGAAGAGACAGGGGACTCCCCTGAGAAGGTGGCTAGTTCACCAACACAGGAGCCAGATATATGGAGAAACGTGACTCAAAGAAGTAGGAGGCCCAGGGTTCGCTCTGATTGTTTAGAAATACGCAATCGCTTTGAGGTCCTTTCCCCTACCATGGAAGACAAAGAGCAGACTCCATTTGAGGATCTCTCCCTCATTACAGTCGATCAGGTATATGAAGACGAGCAGCAAAGGCAGTCCTCAGGGAATGTCCAGGCGACCTTGGAACGGACAGCTCACAGAAGAACCCCGACCAGACCTAAGAGGAGGCGTGTGGTGGTGATAGGGGATTCCCTACTGAGGGGAACAGAAGCAGTGATCTGTGGGCCTGACAAGATGTCTCGGGAAGTGTGCTGTCTCCCCGGGGCTAAGATCCAAGATGTAACTGAACGACTGCAAGGAATCATAAAACCCACTGACAAATACCCCTTCCTCTTGGTTCATGTGGGAACCAATGACACTGCAAGCAATAGCCTCCAGAAGATCAAAAGAGATTATGAGGCTCTGGGCAGGAAATTGAAGCAATTAAATGCACAAATTGTCATCTCATCTGTCCTCCCAGTTGAACGACGTGGCCCAGGGAGAGAGGGAAAAATAGTGGAAGTGAACAACTGGCTTCGCAAATGGTGTAAACAGGAACGGTTTGGATTCTTAGATCACGGACTGCAGTTTCTTGAAGATGGACTTCTGGCAAGCGATGGGCTGCACCTCACAACGGTTGGGAGGAATGTTTTTGCAAAAAATCTCAGAAACCTCATCAGGAGGGCTTTAAACTGACTAATGTGGGGGAGGGAGACAGTGCTCCTGAAGGTAGGAGTCTATCAATTGATGAAGATGATCATCCAAATGTCATAGACCGAATGGAGCAAAGAGCATGCAGACCTAGTGGTGGGAGGAAAAAATCCTTAAATAAGAGACACGGGGGAATGATTAATGGACTTCAATGTCTGTACACTAATGCGCAAAGCATGGGAAATAAACATGATGAGCTTGAGCTCCTGGTACAGCAAACTAAATATGACATAATAGGAATCACTGAAACCTGGTGGGATAAATCCCACGATTGGAATGTAATAATGGAGGGATACAATCTATTTCAAAGAAACAGACCAGACAAGAAAGGAGGAGGAGTGGCGTTATATGTCAGGGATGTGTATACCTGTGAAGAGATCCAAGATTTAGAACCTCAAAGCCAAAGTGAGAGCATTTGGGTGAAAATTAAGGGAGAGAAGAATAACAGTGACCTCATTGTGGGAGTTTACTATAGATCCCCAAGCCAAACGGAGGACATAGATGATGCCTTCCTGGAACAGATGGCCAAGCATGCAAAAGGAAGGGAGATAGTAGTAATGGGGGACTTCAATTACCCGGATATTTGTTGGATGTCAAACTCAGCCAAGAGCATAAGGTCAAACAGATTCCTCACTGCCCTTGCAGACAACTTCATTGTCCAGAAAGTGGGAGAAGCAACAAGAGGAACAGCCATTTTAGATCTGGTCCTAACCAATGTTGATGACCTGGTTAGTGGGGTAGAAGTGGAAGGATCATTAGGCGCGAGTGATCATGCTCTTCTGAAGTTTACTATACAGCGGAAAGGAGCAGCCAAGCATACTAGGACTCAATTTCTCGACTTCAAGAAAGCCGACTTCATAAAGCTTAGGGAAGTGCTGGGTGAGATCCCATGGACAGTAATACTAAAAGGAAAGGGAGTTCAAGATGGCTGGGAGTTTGTTAAGAGGGAGATAGTAAAAGCACAACTTCAGGCAATACCAATGAGACGGAAACATGGAAGGTGCCTAAAGAAGCCAGGGTGGCTATCTAAAGAACTTTTAACTGAGTTAAGATTAAAAAAGGATGTGTACAAAAAATGGAAAAGGGGGGAAACCACCAAAGAGGAATTCAAACAAATAGCCAGCACGTGTAGACACAAAGTCAGAAAAGCTAAAGCACAAAATGAACTCAGGCTTGCTAGAGAGGTTAAAAGCAACAAAAAAGGCTTTTATGGGTATGTTCGTAGCAAAAGGAAGAACAAAGAAACCGTGGGGTCACTCAGAGGAGAAGATGGTGAAATGCAAACAGGGGACACAGAAAGGGCTGAACTCCTCAATGCTTTCTTTGCCTCAGTCTTCTCCGATAAAGAAAACAATGCCCGACCTGAAGAATTTGGAGCAAATGATTCAGCAGAGGAAACACAACCCAGAATAACTAAGGAGATAGTACAAGAATACTTGGCTAGTCTAGATGTATTCAAGTCTCCAGGGCCAGATGAACTGCATCCAAGAGTATTAAAAGAACTGGCAGGTGTGATTTCAGAACCACTGGCAGTCATCTTTGAGAATTCCTGGAGAACAGGCGAAGTCCCCGCAGACTGGAGGAGGGCAAATGTTGTCCCTATTTTCAAAAAGGGGAAAAGAGAGGACCCAAATAATTACCGCCCAGTCAGTCTGACATCAATACCAGGGAAGATTCTGGAGCAGATCATTAAGCAAACAGTCTGTGAGCACCTAGAAAGGAATGCTGTGATCACCAATAGTCAGCATGGATTTCTGAAAAATAAGTCATGTCAGACTAACCTGATCTCGTTTTTTGACAGAATTACAAGCCTGGTAGATGAAGGGAACGCAGTGGATGTAGTCTACCTTGATTTCAGCAAGGCATTTGACAAGGTGCCCCATGATATTCTTGTAAAGAAGCTGGTAAAATGCGGTCTTGACTATGCTACCACTCAGTGGATTTGTAACTGGCTGACTGACCGAACCCAAAGGGTGTTCATCAATGGTTCCTCTTCATCCTGGAGAAGAGTGACTAGTGGGGTGCCACAGGGTTCTGTCTTGGGCCCGGTCTTATTCAACATCTTTATCAACGACTTGGATGATGGACTCAAGGGCATCCTGATCAAATTTGCAGATGACACCAAACTGGGAGGGGTGGCTAACACCCCAGAGGACAGGATCACACTTCAAAACGACCTTGACAGATTAGAGAACTGGGCCAAAACAAACAAGATGAATTTTAACAGGGAGAAATGTAAAGTATTGCACTTGGGCAAAAAAAATGAGAGGCACAAATACAAGATGGGGGACACCTGGCTTGAGAGCAGTACATGTGAAAAGGATCTAGGAGTCTTGGTTGACCACAAACTTGACATGAGCCAACAATGTGACGCGGCAGCTAAAAAAGCCAATGCAATTCTGGGCCTCATCAATAGGAGTATAGCATCTAGATCAAGGGAAGTAATAGTGCCACTGTATTCTGCTCTGGTCAGACCTCACCTGGAGTACTGTGTCCAGTTCTGGGCACCACAGTTCAAGAAGGACACTGACAAACTCGAACGTGTCCAGAGGAGGGCAACCAAAATGGTCAAAGGCCTGGAAACGATGCCTTATGAGGAACGGCTAAGGGAGCTGGGCATGTTTAGCCTGGAGAAGAGGAGGTTACGGGGTGATATGATAGCCATGTACAAATATATAAAAGGATGTCACATAGAGGAGGGAGAAAGGCTGTTTTCTGCTGCTCCAGAGAAGCGGACACGGAGCAATGGATCCAAACTACAAGAAAGAAGATTCCACCTAAACATTAGGAAGAACTTCCTGACAGTAAGAGCTGTTCGACAGTGGAATTTGCTGCCAAGGAGTGTGGTGGAGTCTCCTTCTTTGGAGGTCTTTAAGCAGAGGCTTGACAACCATATGTCAGGAGTGCTCTGATGGTGTTTCCTGCTTGGCAGGGGGTTGGACTCGATGGCCCTTGTGGTCTCTTCCAACTCTATGATTCTATGATTCTATGATTCTATGATCAACATTTTCTTAGACATCACTATTATGGAACAAAGAAAGTAGGTGGTGATGTGCATTTAGAGAGCTCTTAATAAAATTTATTTCATCCAATGCAAGAGAAAACTATGTGCTATTATAGGACACCCTGAAAATGAAACACAGCTGCCTCCTTGCTTGTCACAACTGGTTTATTGGCCTTGTGGGTCCCTCCCTCTTCTGTTTTTCATAAACTAAACTAAACTCCGAATTGAAAGGAAGGTGGCAAACTGCATTTTCTAGAGTCCAGTTAATCAGATGACAAAAGCTATGTTTACTGAGACCAGACCTGTACCAGCACCTGACACCCAAGGGCAACTGCTGGGGCACTGATTCCCTTGCAAGGGATTTAGAGCTGTTTTGAATTTCAGTCAGTGCCCTACATTGGGGGGAATTTAAAATGGAGGCTCACAGCCCACCCCTGCCATCAAATGAATTCATGGCTTCGGGGGGAGGGGTGTCACCCCAGAATGAGGCCCACCCAAGGGCAATTTTCTGGGGATCTCTGGAGCTGGCCCTGAATATGGCCTTCTCCTGAGTAAGCGTTACAGCCTAATCTGCAAAATAAACTCTAGTCCTTGTTCTTCTTTAGAGTTACCAGCTGTATATTCTCTCAGGATCCATGAGTCTAAATAACTCAATGAGAAGTAGAAATTCAGCGGGTATAGCCCTTTCTGGCATAGAAGCTACATTTGTTGAATTCTGGCTTGTCATGCAGCTGTTCAGTGCATAAGAACCCCGTCAGAAAAAAGTTGGCCACCCTATTTGTCTTTGCATCAACAGCTGATACAAGTCAAACATTCTCATTTTTTTTTCTACAGATGATTTATTGCAGTTAAGAGATGCGTTGAATCCAAAAACTGCAGTGATACACATGGTTACTAGGACTTCAGAACCATTAAATGCAATGTGTATGGTTAAGATGCAGTGTGCGACTGAAGTCCAAATTTCCAAGTTCTGGATCACACCAATGAGTACTTTTAGACAACTGATTCACAGGATCAGTACACTTAAAGAGATTATATCTGATTTGGCTTAAAAAACTGAGACAGGATTGTTCCAGATTGTGTTTGCTTAGTGAGCTCATATCTGTCCCCTGGCTGGATTCATGCGTCATGTTTTCCATTTTAAAGACAATGTATCCATATCCACTATCATATGAAAATATAAGTATTAACAATGCCAAGGCGTGGGGGGGGGAGTGTTAGAGCTAATGCTCCTGATTTTTCTAAACTAATGGTCTCCTGCTGGGTGGATTGAATGGGATCAACCAGGATATTAGTAAATTAGGCTGGAGTGTTGTCAAAGCACTTGGCTATTGGACCATTAAGCCTCCATTTCATATGGGCTCATTTAAAAACCAGGTGACATTTTTTGTCTTTTTGATGCATTTTTCGTAAGTATTGATGTGCTGTGCCATTGCTTCTTTTTACAGAAGATGGTATTATCTTCCTCGAAACATTAGCCACTTTGGTAATTCAGTTACAAGCAGAAATGAACATGCCAACACTAGAGAAAGTGACCAAGTTGAGTTTAGCATTTAATATATAAAAGCATTGTTCAAAGCACAACATGTTGCTGTATCTTCTACATGAACACATGGCTTTTACAAAGACTTAATGCAAAATTATAAAACACTTTACATCCAGGAATGCATTATATTTCCTATGTACGTAGTTTGTCGTAGCCCAGAAGCCAGTAGACAAGACAGTTCCACAGGTAGACAAAAGGCTATGGCACATTGTGGCAGGGGGACTATCAAGTGCCCGAGGAAATCACGAGACCTGGCACATCACATTGAATCAGATTAAAGAAAGATTCAAACAGCACGACTGTTCAAAAGTACATCTCATTGATTTCAGTTGGATATTCTCCAAAGGAAGTCTGTGTAGAATTGCAGTTAGGCAATGCAGTATTATGCATGTTTACTTGGAAGCAAGTCCTACTCTGTTCAGTGGGGGGTAGTGACAGATAAGTGTGCATAGGATTGCAACCTTGGGAGTAAGTTCCTTTGAACGGCAAGGGATTTGGTTCCGGTTAAAATGAATCACTGTTGTACTCCCTCTTGCAATCTGGGTCAAACGTAGCCTAAAACAGGAAAGGTCTAGATGCTCCTCGAAACCAGCCTCCTGATGCAAATAATGGTTTGTTATTTATTTTAATATTAAATTTTATGTAACGGACTTTGTTTTTGGAATGAATGAAACACCGTTATTACGGTCTCCTGTGTTCCTTTTCCTGACAGAGGTCAGCTGCTGTGTTCACGGAAAATTACACACCAGAGCACTTGGGAGAGCTGTATGTGAATAGCTCCCCAGTGCTTTTTGTTTCAGACGTTTGTGGATCTATTGATCCCTGAACACCTTAAGGTATTAGGGGGAAAGAAAAACAGAAGAAATGAAGCCTCCAGGCCAAGAACATAACTCAGGGCTTTGTCCCCACCCCACCCTTCCTCAATATGAAACAACTTAATAGCCAGTTGTTAATAGGATATGCATTTTACAGGAAGGAATCCACCCACCACAGATTTATTGAGTTAAGTACTATAAAGTGGAATTCCAGTGTGTTAGAGGCACTAGCTTCTTCTGCAGAAATGAAAGAGAGATGTCTAGTTGGGTGCATTCCAACAGCTGCTAATAAAATGTTGTGGTAAATAGCAAATAAATTATAAACATACTATGCCAGACTGTGTTTTTCTTCACAGCAATCTAGTAAAGCCCAGTGCTTGAGAGGCTTCACTTCAGATAATGCATTCCAATGCATTTTGCATCTTGGGTTGAACTTGAACTGTAACATAGTGTCCTGAAACACTCGCCATGTTTCATTTCAATATTCCCACCTACAAAGGGATATACCCCATTGCTTAGTATTTTGCTGATTAGTTTCTGCCTTGGAGATGGATCTGGGGACTGAACTAGACTTGAAACTTGAAATGTAGAATTGTGCCTTGAACTGGTGTTCCAAATTTCTTCCCAATATCCTGATATTTTTTCAGACTTAAGGTTTTACAAGCAAAGGCAAGGTCTACCACTATGGACCACTTCATTCAGCCGACAAATGCAGAGTTCAAATACACAGACTTTCTCTCCCAGCTGGAATATAATAAATTAGTCAGTCTCCGCTTATAGACAGAAATCTGTGCGAAAAAACAAATCAATGCCTGAGGAAGGTTTGGAATTCTCACAAGCGGCGTTTCCCACCCAGGTGTTCCCAGATGCGTTGCTGAAGATACAAAACAAAATGAACCACATTAAACTCATATTATGTCCTATCTCTGACATCTGAGTGTTGCCTGGTTGCCATGGAACAGCACTGCACGTTTGATCTTGCACATCTTTCCCAGCTGAATTCCTTTGCGCAGAAATGTGCTTTATCTTACAACATTTGTATCAATGCGTCTATTTAAGGCAGTGCCAGCATTTCCTTTATGCAGTCATGCACCTGAACATGTCAGGATTTGTTTGTTGGCCACAGAGAAGTCTCAACCCCAGAGTTATTTTTGCCCTATCTGTAAAACTTGTTTGGCTACTTGAAACATGGTAACAGGGAAGCTATTTAGCTTTTGTTACAATCCTGAGAGTAATGGGTAGGCCCTTTGTATCATATTGTGTTACACTAAGCTGAGAAATGTTCCCATTTACCTCAAAGAGATGGTATATTAGGTAAGTGAGAGCAGAACTGAGTCCTTGCTACTTTTTCTTCTCCCCCTTGAGGTGGCTCATCAGAAAAAGAAAATAATGTTTCAATTTGGGGATGGAGTCCAGATCCATTAAAGTCAGTAGGAATGTTATTATTAGCTTCAGAGGGATGTGGCTTGCAGCTGCAGTATATATGTGTTTGTGCATGTCCATTAAATATAACAAAGTCTGTTATGTACATTAACCCCACCTCCACAACCTAAGATAGATGTTTATTGACTACTACAACGTTCCTGAAGATGTGGCCTTAGAAATGAGTGATACCTTCCTAAATGAGTCGATACACTGTCTATACTCTATTGCACTGATGCACTCTTATTATTCCGCTTGTGATTATTGTGCTGGCATAACACATTCATTGCTACTGTTGCAAATACTATATATACTTGTGTTTTGCTCATTTACTGACAAGGGCCACATTCCACTATTGGGAAGGTCCAGACCCACACACCCTCAACACACACAAACACAGAGAGAGCTATTTAACATGGAGACAAAGTAACACTATTCAAGTTTCACCTTCCATTTTCTTAAGAATTTCCCGCCTACACATTTCTAAAGGTTTTTTTTTATCTGTCCAGTTGTGCGAGGGCAAAAAGAACTCGGGCATCCCAGCAGAAGAATGCAAAAATGGTTGGTGTATGGCTGAACCCAGCCTCACAGCTATAAGGTAAATGTAAAGGTACCCCTGCCCGTACCCCTTGACAGACTCTAGGGTTGTGCGCTCATCTCACTCTATAGGCCGGGAGCCAGCGCTGTCCGCAGACACTTCCGGGTCACGTGGCCAGTGTGACAAGCTGCATCTGGCGAGCCAGCGCAGCACACAGAACGCCATTTACCTTCCCACTAGTAAGCGGTCCCTATTTATCTACTTGCACCCGGGAGTGCTTTCGAACTGCTAGGTTGGCAGGCGCTGGGACCGAGCAGCGGGAGCGCACCCCACCGCGGGGATTCGAACCGGCGACCTTTCGATCGGCAAGTCCCAGGCGCTGAGACTTTTACCCACAGCGCCACCCTCTCACAGCTATAGAAAGCCTCAAACTTGAAAATGCAGATACATCCTGAAAATTACATGCATGCAATTGTAAAATGCTCACTTTTTGCACATTTGTCAAAAAAACAACCCACAGATCTGCTGAGACATTCATCCCCTCTGCATTGATATTGCAGCAGATCTTCTTGCAGGCGAAGGAGCTGCAATTGGCTTTGCACAGCATCAAAGTCCTTTCCCCTTTCAGCTGCATCCCACTGAAGGAAGGACTGATGTTTTGGGAGGAGACCCAGAGGGAATCTAGCTATGAGCAGGCCTGTAGCTCCACACTTGACCCTACCCTATCCAGTATTATCAATACATGACCCAATTTACAGTGCAATTCTATAGTATGTTTAGGATTGATGCTTCAAAAGAGACCATTGGGATCTAATCTCTCCTACTTCTGCAGCCCTTTATGGGTTCAAATGAACTGTAATTCAATACTGAATGCGATATTATAACTGTAATGTTGTCTTATGTTTCAAAACTATAATTAAAAAAAAAACCCATTTCTATAGTAGCATTGTTTATCAATGTAACTGAACATAAAAAGAAATGGCTCCATACAAACTTATGAAGTTTAAGATGTTGACCATGTGTTATGGTTTTATGTTAACCTAAGCAAATGTACTTTTTTGTTAAAAGTAAAAGTAAAATCCTGCATTATTCCGAGCTTTTTTTGGTGACACGGGTAATGGGAATTTTATGCACATGGGAATAGACTTCCCCCAGCCCAGCTTCTCAACTAAAATAACAGTGAAGCAGAATTTGGTGTATTTATATAGTGAAACTCAGGAACCGTGTCCTGATGGTTTTAATCATAGCTCACACCATGTGGTAATTAGGGGCTCTCTCCAATGGCTCTGTTTTTACTTAAACATTAGAATGTGCTGGAAGTTTAGGTTTTCAGAGATATTTGCCATTAGTACAGCAACATTTGCGTGTAGAATTCTCAAAGGGCAGACACAGTCTTTTGGATACATATAGTCTGACTCCTCCCAGACCAGCTAGTATTCAAACCAAATTAGGGTCACTTCACACATTTCAGTATTCTGGTTGAAAAGTGCTTCTGCACAGGAATTAGTATGAAACCATGTGTAAATCCTGTGTGTTAACATTTCTCTGCATACATCTCAGCATGTTCTCTGGGCAATGGATTAAAAAAAGAAGGCAACCTGTACATAAAACTACAATATGAGCGTAAAATGAAAACCAGCAGATACCCATCATTTAAATAGCATTCACCTGAAAACCCAAACAAAATACAAAGATTTTCACCTGGTACCAAACATAGACACTAAGGGGAACCTCTTCAGAAAAGGCATTCCACAGCTAGGGTGCCATTACTGTAAAGGCCGTCTCCTTAGTAGCCACTTGCCTAACTTCATTTGGCAGCGCTGCCTAGAGATGGGTTTGGGAAGATGACCTTAGAACCTGTGCAGGTGTACATGGGAGGAAATTGGCACTCCGGTAACCTGGTCCCAAGTTGCTTAGGGCTTTATAGTTTAATACCAGAATTTTGAGTTGAATTGGAAATTAGTACAAGCCAGTGCAGATGTCAAAGCACAGGCATAATGTTACAGCCCTATTATGGACCATGTGAAATCTCCACCCAGTTTTCCATGCAGCCTCATGATAGCAGGTTGCAGTAATCCAAATGAGAGCCTACTAAGTTACCTCTGAATGACTGCAGCTAGGCTTTGTTGGACCAGATGGGGTTAGAGTTGGTGTATCAATCTAACTTGATAGAAGGTTTTCCAAGCCCCCAAGGCCACCTGTGTGTCCAGCAAAAATACTGGATTTCAGAGCATCCCCCAAACCATGAATCTGATCCTTTAGAGGGAGTACAGCCCCATTCAAAGCAGGTGGGTCAGCTGGAGAGGCAAAGCAACCACCAACAGAACTTCCATCTTGTCTGGATTGGCCTTTGACTAGTTTATTACCATACCTAGACACTGGCTTGGGAACATCTGGTTTAGATGAAAAGGAGAGATAAAGCTGGGCGTCATCTACATATTGGAGGCACATCAGTTCCCATCTCCAGATTCCCAGCAGTTTCATGTGGCTATTAAAGAGCATGGTATGTAAAAGCAGAGCCCTATAGATCTCCACAGCATAACTGCCAACATTTGTGAGGAATATATATGTGTCTATTCTGCCACATGTCTTTTTGAATGAAAAGTGAACAGCAAGGAGCTCTGAGCCTCAGATTTCCTCCCTGCCAAGAACACATGCAAATTCCCATGGGCAGAAGTGAGGATATATGCTTGATGTGTTTCTAGTCTCCATGAAGGAAAGAATCATAGCAGTTCGTCTTTGAAAAGCGTTTGGAATGGCAGTCCTTGAACCTGTCTCATTAGAAATGAACACTAAAAGGGCTAGGTTTATACTGAGCTGGCCACACACCATTTTGCTTTATTGGTGGTTCTGTGATGCACCCCCAATGTTATAGCACATTATTGCAATCAGGAGGGGACCCTAGCACTATAGCGCAGCAAAAGTGGGATAAAAAAATAAAGGGGAACTTTTGTGATATGAAAACTTGCCGGATTTCAGCAAGAAGCCACAGACATTCACTTATTGGAGACAAAGCAGTTTGTATGCCCTCAAATCCTTGAAGGCACAAACTGCATTGAAAATGAGATCACATATAATGGACCTGATACCATTGTAAGCGCAAATCATCATAAATGCACAATGTAAAGTACATCAGAGTGGGCTCTAGCATTTGATTTCTTGGTCATATTGCCACTACCCAGTGTGTGTGTGGGTGTGTATTTGTGGTGTGCTTTCTCAAGAAAGGTAGATTTGTGATATGACACTTTTTTGTCATTTCTACAAACAGATGCTCTGGCTTGTAATACCACTCAGGTTGGTGCAAGTGATTACATTCTGAAGAGCTGTGCACATTCCTCCCCACTCTGCCGCTCACCCATACATTAGTAACATTTTCGTATTTGTATGACGAGCTACCATGCACGGAGGTAATTACACAAAGCATGTTCATCCAGCTCACCGCAGAGCCCTTCCAGACACAACCTAGGGGTAACCCATCCTGTGACAAACAATTGCTCAGCTAAGCAACAAGCTGTATGCTCTGATTTCTCTTTTTGATGGTAAACCAAGGTGACTTCCTTTATTGAAAATTATGGGAAAATCTCTCGCTCTGTAATGATAGGATAACTGTTTTGGTCTTGGTGGTTTTATCACATTACACTGAGTAATACATACCAAGAATAACACTCCACCCTCTACTGCTTTCCTGTTGTATAGGATAATGAAAATAGACCACTAAAGCTTTCTGGCTGCATAAGAAGAGGGGTGTGTGTGTGTGTGTGTGTGTGTGTGTGTGTGTGTGTGGATAGAGAGAGAATATGACACATAGCATAAATGCATGATGACTATATTTTGAATCAGTTAATCTTCAGAGTATCCACTCACACCCTGTGGCAAGATAACATCTACAGAAAATCTTAATTGAGAGTTTTGTGACTGCAAAAAATAAAGCACACCATAAACATTAATTGAGCACCTGTGAATACCTACATAACAGCTAAATATTTTCCCAGTCTGCATGAGATCGCAAGAGAAAGATAACTGATACTGCACATTTGAGCTTATCTATGCTGAACTGGCACAACAGTAGCAGTAGGAGCTGGAGCAACCAGAATGCCGCTTCTTCCAACTTCCATGAAGCTGCAGATTTTTGTCTTGCTCAAAAACAATGCTTGCTGGAAGAGAAAGGTCTGTGTGTCACCTTCTCTCCTACTCCCATGGGGATTTGTTTTACAGTGTACTATGTCACTGTGGGGACCAGTGCAAGATCGAAACAGTGCACAAATCCAAGCCAGAAAAGGAAATGGAGCGTCCTGGCTTTGATTTATCACAAAGTATCAGTGAGTGCCCTGGGCATGGGCATAGCCAAGGGGGTGCAGGAAGGGGCAGCTGCCCCCCTAAATCAATAAAATTCAATAAAAGTACATAGCAAACTGAGGTTCTGTCCCCCCTAACAAAAATCCTGCCTGTGACCATGACCATGGGTTTGTTTCAAAGGAAGAAGACATTATTATCACTTTATTCTCATCTGCTATGGATTAGTAGGAAGAATCCAGTTGGGTTCCTCCACAGGGGTCAGCCTTGGGCCGGTTCATGGTCCCGCAGATGCCACAGTGGGCTGGAGTGTGTGTGTGTGTGTGTGTGTGTGTGTGTGCGTGCACACATGTGCAAACACTATTTCTGGCGCTCCTTCCAGCGTGGAGGAGGCGTGTGCAGCTTCCCATTGGCTGCAGGTGCTTCCTGCAGCCAATGGGAAGCCGGCCAGCATCATAGAAGGCGGACCCTGCTCTGCTCTGTGCAGGTTTAGTGCGTCGCACAGGAGCCAGGTGGCGGGGGTCACCGAGCGGGCGGTGGGGGCACTGGGCCGGTTAAACGACCCCCATGGGCCGCTTGTGGCCCATGGGCCTTAGGTTGCCGGCCCCTGCTCCAAAATGTGTAGTGAATACACAATCCTTTCCCTGTTCAAACGGATGCAGCCTTGCCTAAAATTCATCCAACTCATGAACACAAACTGAATCAGGAAAGCTTGAAATATCTTTAGGTGCTCACAACCAGAGGTGTTTGGGAATTTAAATTGCCCTTGAATCTGCTGTTCTGACACCAGCAACCCAAAAAAAGCAATTCTGCTGAGCTCCATGTTTGGTTATTAGCAAGCCAATGGAAATGGGAAATAGTCACCATGATAACCTGGAACGATGATAGCACCCAACCAAATACACTGCTTGCCTTCACAAATAAGTACTTCTTTTGGGTGGTACTGCCTCAGGCTCATGTGTTGGCACCACAGTGCCTGGAGAAGTTGCTCCCTAGTCATTTCAGTTCAGAGAATATATGTGCATAAGAAGAATAAATAAGTAAATATGCTTTCTGAAAAGGAAAGATCCAATTGTATAGATCCAGGACCAAACTAAAAATAAAATAAAATGTGGGAGACATGAGAATAAGACAATTACTTGTCTTTACAGAAATGTGGCCACAGGGAGTTGCAGACTTGATAAGAGCAACCGTGGACACTGCTTATCTTTTTCCCTGTGTGTGGAAAAATCTATAGAGGATCACCTAGACTGGAAAAGAGCCATGGACCTTCTTAGAATAATAGAATCTTAGCATTGGAAGGAACCCAAGTGTCATCTAGTCCAACCTGCTGCAATGCAGGAATCTCAGCTAGAGCATCCATGACAGATGGCCATCCATCCTCTGCATTAAAAACTTACAAGGAAGGAGAGTCCACCGCCTCTCATGGGAGTCTGTTCCACTGGCGAACAGCTCTTACTGACAGAAAGTTTTTCCAAAAGTTTAGTTGGAATCTCTTTTCTTGTAACTTGAATCCATTGGTTTGAATTCTGCCGTCCAGAGCAGGAGAAAAGAAGTATGTCCCCTCTTCCATGGGACAGCCCTAAAGATATCTGAAGGTGTCTATCAAATCTCCTCTCAGTTTCCTCTTTTCCATGCTTTTCATCTGTTCTCTGTTCCAATCAAATTTGATACACAAGTGACTTCATTTCACTTTTTTAAAAATGAGAAATTGTCATGTGTCTCCTCAATTTGGCCCTGATTCTTTGGGAAATCATTCATTATTATTATCTACTTTGTTTGCTACCTTCTAAAGTGAGGATGAAAAGAGAAAGGGAGAAATTTCTTTCCAATACATTTGAAATAATTCATTTTATAATTTGCTCTGGAGAAAAAAATGAGGGCATCTAAGCCTACATTTTAAAAATCTTGAAATATAAGTGGAAAACAAGCAACAGTTACAAAAAACTTAGGGAAGAGATAAGGGATTAGATTGGAGGACATTTCGATAATGGGGCAGCCTCTAACTTCCTCAGAGCAGTCCAGATAATGATCTCAGTTGCCCTAGTTTGCTTCTAATCAGAATGAAGATTGATAGTGTTTGTTTAATGAACTCAGTTTAATCGCTCATACAGCTACCTCAGGCAACAGCAGAAACAATCTGTTTAATAAATTAATTCTGTAACTAAAGATTTAATTAAACTGTCCAGGAAACTTTGGAAAGAAGGAAGTAGTGGCATGATGTAGAGATTGTCACTGGAAACATATCTACGTGTAACTCAAATGTCAGGCAGGCCAAACTGTAGTTCCTATGGAAATCTTATAGCTTAACATCTTATGAAGGTAAGCAGTTGGCTTTGAAATGATACTGAAGTATTATATTAGCAATGATTTTAGAATCCTTTCTCATTTTTTTAGCTGGACCAATTTTGAATGCCTTAATTTAACTCCTAAAATTCCTACATCTTGTAGCCAGTTCAAGCTCAATGCTTTCTGACATTATTTTGGGGGGGGGGGGAGGGGTGTTTGCATAAGCCCAACATTAATTCTGACATATATTTTGAGATATATTCATATTTGGACATATGTTTTAGATCAATTTCTACTTGTTTTAAGATAGGCAAATTTGGGCCTGATGTTGGCAATGCCTCCTTGAATGTCTCCTGCTAGAACTCCAGCCATGACTGTACAGCGGTATCTCAGGTTACATTTGCTTCAGGTTACATACACTTCAGGTTACAGACTCCGCTAACCCAGAAATAGTACCTCGGATTAAGAACTTTGCTTCAGGGTGAGAACAGAAATCGTGCTCCGGCGGTGCGGCGGCAGCAGGAGGCCCCATTAGCTAAAGTGGTGCTTCAGGTTAAGTTACAGTTTCAGGTTAAAAATGGACCTCCAGAATGAATTAAGTACTTAACCCGAGGTACCACTGTATAACCTTTTGTGGCTCAAGGACTATTCAAGAGGCAAAATGATGGTTCATGTTTCAACTTTACAATTCCGCAACCAACCCCTAAGCACCAGCTTTATCCACAAGCAATTAAAAATAAGACTGGCTGTAACTTTGGTTGAGGGGTAACTTCTACTCCCACAGTCGATACTTCATAATGACCCATATAAGGTGCTGTGAAAGGAGCTAGAGGTCTCTCAGCTAGAGCTTCTTCCCTATCCATAGACATTATTTCTCTGTCTTAGAAAGGGCAGTAGGAAGTTCTCAGTCCCCACGGTTCCAATGACTGCTGCTGCCATGCCGACAGGTCTTCCGCTTGTTCAAAGACTGTGGACACTTATAGTACATAAAATCTGGGTTTTTTAATAATCAGATTTTCCAGCTGCATAAATTCCATCACGCAGCCCACATGGGAGAAAGAAACACAAAGTATGCTTTGCTTCTTCCTTACACCCTGTATCAGTGATGTTTTCTCCATACCGTAGGAGCAATTAGTTCTTATCTACTGCTATACAGTAACTGACAAGACAATCCAATGGCCCTTGCAGCAATGTAAATCCTAACTCGGTGACTTGAACACCAGTGCGAGGGCCCCATCCTGAAAGTTATCTATCTATTCCTACTGGCTTATCTAACTTGTGCTGCCAAAATTAGTACCTCTCAAGCATGGGGCTTCTGTTAAGCACATCTGATCTGGTGGCTTGAGCACTCTTAAGCCCCAAGTGCTGTTAACTAATAGAGGAAACAGGATAACCACGCATACCGTGTGGTATTATTGTTTGGGTGTTTGTGGTCATGGGGAGAGCACCATACATATGGGTAAAGCAGAAAGCAGGATAACCACCACTCGGTTCCTAACTTAAGGTATCCCTGTACAGTGTCAGACAGAGAACTTGCTACCGTTCTCCTCTGCCCTGAGTCTTCCTGCTCAGCTCTGCAGCCCTGGCTCTGTTAAGTTCTTACAGTGATGATTCTTCCCTGTTAATTCTCTCTCACTTCAGAACCCTATCACAGGATGGGCCCCAATTCTTTCTTCAGGGTCTGCGGGTTTCCTTTCTTTCTCCAACCCTTCTACACTCTTGTAAGTTTTTAAGGTGCCTAGTTTGTTTTCCCCACCTTGTTTTTCCAACTGCACATTTTTTCTCTAACTGCACACTTTTAATAAAACCCTGCATAAACCATGTGATTTGCTAAGACTGTTGATACAGTATAAGGCTGTATATAGAAACCTCCAGTATCATCTCCAGCTGCATACCCTCCAACATTTCTCCGATGAAAATAGGGATGTCCCATAATGATACTTTTACTATTTATACCCCACACATCTTATTGGGTTGCCCCAGCACTCTGGGCAGCTTCCAACATATATAAAAAACATAATAAAACATTAAACATTTGAATGAACCTCCCTATACAGGATTGCCTTCAGACAGATAACTCCATACCCTCCAACATTTCTCAAATGAAAATTGGGACATCCTAAGGAATAGTGGGATATTCTGGGATCAAATCAGAAACCAATATGGCTTATCTAAATCAGGGACATCCCTGGAAAATAGGGATACTTAGAGAGTCTGCAGCTGAAAATCAGTGGTTGAGAGATCACTTCCTGATGACTTGAAGAACCACTGTGGGTCAAAACTGACAGCTTAAGGAAACAATGGCCAGGTAAAACAATAGTATAAAACAGTTCTTTATATCATAACTTATTGGTGGAACTAACACTGCGCTAGTACCTGTCCCCTCATTTCTCAAAAGTTTTCTTCCCCTGCAAATGAGGTTTCTGTTTTCTTTTCTCATTCACAATGTGCTTTAGCATTCATTTATTTTAAATCATGGTTGAGAGGTGACTAAGGGTGGTTTGTGTGGTTTTCTTTGAAGCCTCTTAGGCTGCCTGAACTTCCTGATATGAAAAAGACCTATTGGAGGAGTTAACCTCATGGCAACTTCCTCTGGGTTTTAATTCCAGCACAGGCAGCTGCTACCAAGCACCTGAGATTGATGAGCTTGCTAATTTTCAAGGAGTGACCTTAAAAAAAATCTTTCTACACTGATTTCTTTAAAAGTAAACAGGTTTCACTTCAGTAAAAAATGATGGTGACCAGCAGACATGATCAGGGCAGGCAGCCTCTCTGGTTTCCTGTGCTTACAGGAAGGCCCAGCTGAGGACATCATGGGGTTTTCAGAAAGTGCAGGCACCCAGGAAGGTTGCAGAATGTAGACCATCAGAGAGATGATTTGTAGAATGAAAGAAAGGGCACTTGTAACCCCTCAGTTGTACTGACAACAAGGTAAGCACCCATGATAATTTCCCTATTCCTTTTGATAGTTTTAGAATGCATTTTTTTCCTCATTAGTTGGTAGAGAATGATAAGAAACTTCTGGCATTGCACTAGATACAGCCCATGTGTTAAATCCCGTGTTCAGTTCATAGCATCTTCTCTGTTAAGTATTACACATGAGACAGACTTTGCCTTTTATCTTGGAGAGCCACTAATGCGCAGGGTAGTGGGCTTAATGGACCACTGGCCTGATTCAGCATCAAACAGCTTCATGTGTTATTATGACCTGTGCACTCATAGTGGGAAATTGAAGTGGACCAAAAGAATGATGCTATAGTATTCCGGAAAAGATTTTTTACAATGAATGCCTAACAATTTCCCTAACACTTGCATGCATTTTAAAAAACACATCTCTGCACACACTGCTTTGAGGCATGACTGATTCTGTTATTCCAATATATCAGTCATATGGGTTCAGCCATCAAATTGTGCCCTCCATGGCTCCATGGTACCTTCATCACTGACTAATGAAGCCCTCAGGGACTCTTGGGGCACTCATGTATAGATTTTGGAGTTTAGTTAATCATTTTATTGATGCATTGGGGGTGGGAATATTCTCTATTCTTTTCCTCTCTTAATTGTGTCAGTGTTTGGCTGAGAAGAGTTGTCACCAAGGTCTGCAGATCAGATTATGAATGCAGACAGGATAATATAAAACAGACCTGATGAGGAAGAACCGCCCCCCCCCCCCATTTCTATATAGCTAGTTTTCTAGAAGAAATATACATTTAAAACAAAACACAAAAAACCATGAGGTATGAAACCACTCGTGGCAATGCAGCTGAAAATGTTTGTCACGGCCAATGCAGAGCTGGAGCTATCAGGGTTCACACTGATCTGGATCTCATAAAGTTTCAGTTTGTTATGTGATATGGTAGTACCCTTATCAAAAGCTGGTTAACCAAAATTTACCCTGGTAACAATGCTGCTGAAAGATAACAAAGCTGAGAAAACTGGCCTAGAATGATCACCTTACATCAGATTAGAAACACTTCGCAAAACACTCCTTCAACGATTCTCCTCTCACCTCAAATGTATGTTGCCAGCAGATTTTGTTATTTTATGTGGGGGTTTTCAATTTTGTAGGCATTGCACAATTTTGATTTCACTTTGCTAAAAGAGTGCTGCAAAAATTGAAGCATGCCATGAAATTATGTACAGCTTTTGGTGCTGGCTGGGGCTGATGGGGATTGTAGTTGAAAACAGCTGGATGGCATCAGGGTTGGGAAGTCTGTTGTACAGGGTCTGGGCTAATACGCTCACCCACAAAGACCCTGTGATTGTGGCCTGGTGTCAGTGGCGTAGCGTGGGTTGTCAGCACCCGGGGCAAGGCAAGTAATTTGTGCCCCCTAACCCGTGGATTTGCGCCCCCTAACCCGTGGATTTGCGCCCCCTAACCTGTGGATTTGCCCTAACCCCAGATATTGCGCCCGGTGCGGCTGGCCCCCCCTGCACCCCCCACGCTACGCCACTGCCTGGCGTGGCCATGGGGGAGCCGGGGGGGGGGCGGGTTCCTTCCCACACGGGCGGCTGACTCCCTCATCAGCCTCAGCCGATTGCAGGGTTCTATGGGATTTTCCACTAAAATCTAAATTTGAATTGGCCAATCATGGCCTTTCTGAAAGGCAGGGCTCTGGGGATGGACTGGATGAAGCTCGTCTTCACTCCACAGCATTTAAACTGGCTGTTCTGGGAGCAAGCAGAGCAGCCACAATGACTCTTTTTGTGTTCACACCCTGCACCTTTATTAGCCATTATAAGCAATTGCAACAACTTAATAATTTTTTTAAACATGCCTCTGGCCTTGAGGAGTCCAGAGAAATTTAACAAGCCACTTATTAGCCGAGATATGAAAGAACACATCAAATCAATGGCATCTGGGCCACAATCCAAACAGAACTGGGCCCAGTCAAACCCATAACATTCAGTATACCTCATAGAGCTTGAACTGTACCCAACTAGTCACAAATAACAACTGTGTTATCCACATCCCCATGCAGACGCAAACCCACATCCAGGCAGTTCAATGTAGCATAGGTGAGCATTGCAGTGTGGATGAGAGTGCACTCATGCATTGGCTATGCACATGGAAAGATCCTTCCAGATCGAAGATCTGAAGTGTGATAAACCAATTGCTATCTGAGTAGCTTCTCCTTTGTTAAAAAAAGTGGGATTATTACTATTTCATTTTTTAAAAGCTGTAAATGGTAGTATTTCAGTTGCTGCCCTGTTTATTAGTTGTTTGACAAGATAATGCCAGTTCTGTTTTTGCTGAAGCCAGCCATTTAAAGGTTTAGATTAAAAAGAGAAAGTATATACATTCATGCACTTTCTCCTCCTGCCATTCCATAGTATATCAAAACACAGAAAGGAATTTCACCTCCACCAGCTGTGGCAGCAGATTATGGCAGCTGTTTTACATCTCTAGATTTAAAAAGAAATATTTTTAAAGTCTGTTTTTCATTTCCAAAGGTGATAGCAAAACACCCCCCCAATCTGTTATCCATTAAGAGATGAACCAGATTTTCATGTTTGTTTCAATCTTGTGATTTTTAAGTTAGCCTTATGAAGCAAATGCAACAAGGAATAACCACTATTCTTCCCTGCTTGTAATGGCATGAGGTTTGCTCCTGTTGAACGCATAGTAGCACTGAGCTTTATTGTCATTTGTCAAATATAAGAAGGCAATTTTTACATTGTTTTACATTGTTAACAAAGGGCTGATTCACATGTCACACTAACTCCAGGATGGGAAACCTGTAGCCTTCCAGATGTTGTTGGACTACAACTCCCAACATCGCTGACCATTGGCATACTGACTGGGGCAGATAGACATTATTCTGACAGGCAACGTAACTGGATTTTTATTTGATTTTTATTTATTTATTGAATTTATATACTGCCCTATACCTGGAGGTCTCAGGGTGGTTTATATAACAAGAACAATTTTATAATTTTAACTGATTTTTATTTTCATGTATTGGGTTGTTCATTGACCTAATTGTGATTAGGTAGCATATAAATTGTTGAAATAACAAACAAACTTCTGCATGATCACAGGTTCTCCAAATGTGCCTTAGATCATAGGTTACGGAGCTGCCACAATCCTCAGGCTTGTGTCTTCTTCCTTGCTTTCTACCCCATGAGACTGGGAGGAGGACTTTAGCAGCTCTTCTGGTGTTTGACTAGAGATTTTTGTAAGCCAGGATCCCTTGTCCAGTTTCAGAGTAGGCTGTCTTCAATCTATGGTTCTGAAGCCACGTAGCTATTACAAAGCATGATTCCTGGTCTGGATGACATGTCAAGCCAGCCATGAGTGTAAGCGAAACTAAAAGCTCCTGAAATCGACCTCCCAGCTGCATAGAAGGTGGAGAGCAGAGGAGGGAACAGCAGTAGCCCAAGGCTTGCAGTTTCTTCTTCTTGCTCATGCATGTCTTTGCTAAACCAAGCAGCTGGCTGTTGGGTGCTTGGGAACTCCACAGAAGGGATTTTGGCAGGCGGGCAGGAGCCAGTCAATGGCTCTGTGTAGGCCTCCTACCTTCAGCTCTCCAGTCCAGCATGCTCAGCAAACGCACAGCTCCAAAGGGATTCTTCATAAGAGGCTTCTCTGCAGAGAAATGCCTTAGCCACTCAGTATCATTTGACACTGACCAACAACCAGTTAATGAGGGGGCCATTAGAAAGATCTAAGTCTGGCCACAAGCCTTTATACATTGTGCCAGCTGTAGGAGAGGTCCCCAGTAACATTGGTTGTGTTCAGATAATGACAGAGGGAGACACAGAAAAGGACTTGCTGATAGAAAGAGGAGTTCAGGAATTGCAGCAGCAATGAGTTTGCCAGTTTTCAGAGTTCTGTGAAAGTTAAGATCTTAGTTGCACTTAGTTGCTCAGCTCCATATTTGTCCATGTTGTTGTTGCCTTGCTTTTTTATAAATGTCTGAAAAGCTTGATATGAACCATTAATTGGAAATTATTTTTTCCACTGAATATGGTGGCCTCATTAGCATGACACAGTAAACCATAGTTAATTGTGACTGAGTCTTTCTTGTTGGATTATGATCTTCCATCATGATCCAAATTAGGACCAATGTAACACCATTTAGTGCTTTCCTCCTTTAACATTCAATATATATAATATGTGGAATATATGTTTTGTATTTAAAAGCTAGATCTCCCAAAATAAGTCTAGTTATTTAAAAATCATCCAACTGGTCAGTAGGCATAATGTGTGTGTTGCTAAATATGTTACAACAACATGTTAGATAGCTGCCAAGTGTACAGAGCAAGAATTTTAAGATCTTATCAAGTGTTTGGATTAAGAAACCAATTACAGCTCAGCTGAAAATGAAAGTTTTAGTTTAGGGTACAAGTCAGATTATATTGGGACTGAGATATTATATATGAATCCAATTTATATATTTCATGCTTTTTAAAAAAGGTTGCAATTTGATATACACCTATCCAGGATTAAGTCCCAGTGAATTACATTATCTGTATTGAACACTGCAGCTCTGCTTGCACAGCAGAGTTCTAGAGACTAATCTCCCATTAATCTCAATTACATCTGGTAAGACACAGAGTTAAGGCAGCAAATTATTATTCCATAAATTGGGTGGTATCCCATTGGTTTTGCCCTGCTGATAGAAGAGATCCATCGGCAGAATGGGCAGGGAGTCAGTTTTGAGCAATTCCTTCTCCTCCTGCCACATTTTGTTGTGGGAGCATTGGGGGGGGGGACCATTCAGAGCTGCAGGAAGAAATGTCTAAAATGGCCACCCTCCTCCCCATTCTGTTGATGGACACTTACCGTCAGTGGCGCAACACCAACTGGATTGTTCAGTGCTTTTCCTGTTAATTTATTCCCATGCTGCAAATTATGGATTCAGTTGAGACAGAACTAATGTGGTTCTTTCAAGCTTTAAGTTCATATTAAAGAATCTTGCATTGATATTATGGAAAGACCCTGGAAATGGATTTCCATAGAAAACCCTCTTCAGTGCTCCTCCTAGTGCTCACAGCCACACTAGATGATGCAGCTTTTGCCACCTTTTGCCCAGGAATGTTGTTTTTCAGGAGACACTTCCTTTGTTCCCAGTTGTTTGCTACATTGCCCAGTCAGTAGCACAGAAAGCTGCTTTGTGGACACAGATGCAAAGCCCTGAGACAGTATCCCCATAACTATTTTCCTATTGTGTCTCTGGCATTCATATCACTATGTCTTATGAGGAAGGTCAGTTTCATTCTAACAAAGAGTACGGCATTCAATTTAGGACAAAAGAGTAGCTGCCTCACAATCAATCACCACCTTGACAAGACATAGTTGTGGGTTAAGGAGATCTAGGGCAGGATGAATAAGAGTTTATAAGAGTTTACTGTGGGAATAATTATATTCCAGATGCTACGTGGTTGTTCAAAACCAATAAAATGTTCAAATTAAAAACAGAAACAGAAGATGAACGAAGAGGAAGAACCCATGTCCTATTGAAGTTATTGAATTATTTTTATTATTAGTCCAATGTATTATTTTATATTTTGGGGCCTTTTATACTCTGGGGCCTGTTGGTGAAGGGCATTAAACAAAACTCTTAAATGATTCTGATCTGGCTGTTAGAAGTGGTGATGCTGAAAAAATGTCCTGTGGACCGTCGATATTGTGTGTGTGTGTGTGTGTGTGTGTGTGTGTGTGTGTGTGTAGAGAGAGAGAGAGGAATAGGAATTGAAAGGGAATTTAGTTATGTGTTACTTGTTTATTACTTCCTCCAAGGCATCAGCAGCACATTGTACATGTTTTCTCTTCCTTCCTCACCCTGGCATACAGTTTAGGATAAAAGTTTATAAATTTGGAGAAGATTGTGTTTGTCTTGATGGTGGTGGTAGCATATCTTCCCCAGCTGCTGGCTGAAGCGTTTTCCTCGACTTGCCGAAATACTTTTAATGACATTCACGAGACATCCAAGTCCATTTTTGCTTTTGAAATGGCTAGCTCGCCTCATTGTTATCCAGGTGGAATATTGCCAGGGTTTTCTTTACAAGCAGCTCTCCCAAATGAGGAAATTTGACGTGCTAAGAAATCTTGGCTGAGAGATCAAACAGATCGTTCATTAAGTTGTGTTCTTTCAGCATAGCATTTCCTTGGTTTGCACTTAATATAGTTAGAGATTTAAGGGGCTGCATACATTGGTTTCATAGGATTTATAATTTGTTCATTATTTTATTTTTCTTTACTGTTTCAGCTGTCAGTCCTGGCTAGCATGTTTTATAGTCTGCAGATTTAGCAAGATTGCAGCAGGGGAACAGAGTACACCCTCTGTACTCGAGTCAGATGTAGCACTGTTTGAGCTTAGAAATAGAGATATTAGGTAACTGGAAAGATTATTTGAAAATGGCCAGTTGAAAAGAAGAAGAAAAACACTAAAGGAGTGCTGTCAGTTGCATCTAGATCTTTCTCTAGGTTTTGTTTAGCACTATATAGAACAGTTGTTTAGAACTTGAGAACTGCTGAACAGTATGCGTTTGAGCCATCGGTGACCAAAAGTCACATTCAGAACTTTCATATCATTTTATGCATAATGCTTTTCTGTGGAGTCATGTGGCACATTGCAAAGAGTGGGATGACTGGTCTAGGTGACAAACGCCAGAGGAGCGGAGAGGCAGCAAGGTGTTGGAAGATGGAGCTGTGTATACTACTAAGCTAGTCTGTTGTCCTCGAGTGAGGTGGGAGACATTATCCCATCACCAGCATTTAAGTCAGATTCAGTTGACAGTCTCGGTGTGATCAGCTTCTGTCTGTCGAATGGGGTAAACACCATTCTGTCCTTTGCCTCAGGCAGCAACATTTCTTTGGCTGGGCTTGATTCTGCAGAGTCATCAAGGGTTAAGAAAAATCAAATGATAGGCATGCATGTGTGAACATCTCAGTGCAAAACATTGTGTGCAACAGCACAAAAAGGTAACAAGCAATTCAAATAAGGACCAAATTAAAGGTAAAGGTAAAAGGACCCCTGACCATTAGGTCCAGTCGTGACCGACTCTGGGGTTGCGGCACTCATCTCGCTTTATTGGCGAGGGAGCCGGCGTACAGCTTCCAGGTCATGTGGCCAGCATGACTAAGCCGCTTCTGGCGAACCAGAGCAGTGCACAGAAACGCTGTTTACCTTCCCGCCGGAGCGGTACCTATTTATCTACTTGCACTTTGACGTGCTTTCGAACTGCTAGGTTGGCAGGAGCAGGGACCGAGCAATGGGAGCTCACCCCATCGCGGGGATTCGAACTGCCGACCTTCTGATCGGCAAGTCCTAGGCTCTGTGCTTTAACCCACAGTGCCACCCATGTTCCAAGGACCAAATTAGCACTTGCTTTAATTTCATTTCTAAGAAACACAATAGGATGTTTTATTCAGTTGCAGACACTGGGTGGAGAAATTTGTACTGGGACTGTAGCATCTGGAAAGGGAAATGTGACTGTTCCTTTGCCAGCCACAAGCTTGGTGAAGATTGCCCCAGAACCACAAGGAGAAAAGCCCCCATTGGAACCAATGGGAGCTTTTTATATATATAAAAAAGGCTAATTTTGCAGTGGGGGGGGGGTTGATGTTTGTCACAATCACAGCTGGGTAGGCAAAGGTCCTCATCTTATGTTGTAGTCTTGATGCAAACTGCGGAAGAGGGGCATGTCTGTAAAAAAAAGAAATAAATAAAACGCCCTACTGTGCTTCTTAGCTATGCCTTTATGGTAGATATAAATAATGAAATGCTTGGGGTGTAGCAATGCTTTCCTAGAATCCAGATCCTAATGGTATGAATAATTGTGGTGACACACAAAGTGGTTTATGCCAATGTGGCTGCAATGTCATCCTAGGCAACCTTCACAAGGTAAATGCACCTTGCTATGTTGCCTCCCTCTTCCAGTTCTCCTGTAGGAGGTTCCTACTGCCTATCAGGCATATAACTTTATTCAGATGCCAGTACATTTCTTGGAAATTGCATAATGGGAGGGTGTTGCTTGCTGCAGGGTTGAGAAATATCCAGGGCTGATGATGTGAACAACAAGAAGAAAAATGGGTATGCTTCTAAAGAAGGAAACTCTGACAGTGAAGAAATAGGGCAGTGGCAGAGATAAGCGAAACTGATCTGTGTCTGGAGAAGCATATGGAACACTGTGTTAAGGTTAAAACCCGTTTCATGGAATACTGATTTTCACAAACGAAAACCCACAAGTAGAGCCCAATTTGGACAATACATGAAGCAAAGAAGCCAATGCTGTATAAGCTAGTTGTGTTTATATCGTGCCCAAACAAATAGCTTGCTTAGGCATACTGTTAATGTTGGAAACTCAGCTGTGGTTAAAGTTATTTCGGCAAAGCAAATGCAGTTCAAACATTTGGTTGTTCTGATGTTTACGGTATGGTTTTAATATAATCAGCATTTGTAACTCTCTAAACTACAGATGTGTAAATTTCACTGCTATAAATACATGTCTACCTGGGAATAGCAAGTTTGAAATATTCAGTGAAAACAGCACATTTGTCACGATTTATTCTGACCTGCCTATGCGCCGGTGAGATGAACTGCGGGTGTGTGAATTGAAAATAAGGTGGAGGACACCTGCGCTATTTGAAACGCACACTGTGTTAAGGCTGCAGTCACTTGCTTAGATCTTTCTGAATTCAGTGGGCGTTACTTTCAGTAGACATGCAGAAAGATTGCACAATAGGAAGCAAGTCTGTGTCTAATATAGAGTGGCAAGATCCACAAGACAATGGGTCTCATGCCATCTTTAATAGCTGTGTAGAAAAAGGAATTCAGCAGTCCTTCCACAGAACTATTAAATGTCATGTCCTCTTTTTCATCTCTCCCCCCCCCCCACTGTTTTGGTAACATTTGTCAGGTGTTTACAGGTATTATCATTAATAAAATATAACCAGTTGCCAATATGCTATTTATTGTATCCCACTGATCCTCCAAGGAACTCAAAGTCCTTAAGTACCTGGTCCTTTTCCTTCTGCCCCATCCTCACAGCAACTCTCTCAAGTAGGTTAGGATAGCTCTTTAATGCCCCCCCCCCCCAATTTCTTCTTCTTTTCTTCTGCATCATTACTGCAAAATGCAAAGAGGTACCCCCTTCACAAATGGGGAGAATCCAAGAAGAGAGTGCGGCCATGGCAACTGCCAAGGCACTAGAGATGAGCACAATGTACTGTTTGGGGTTTGTTTGTTTTTTGTAATATAATACAAACAACAACAATTACTGATATTTGAATAAATGAGCTTGCACATTCATCTACCTGGGAGTAAGCACTATTGAACGGAATGGAACTGACTTCCCACTAGACACTGTAGGATTGCTCCGTTGAGTCAAATGTGTAGCATTTTTATATGGCACTTTGCCAGTGTGCTTCCCCAGAGCACTCAGACAGTCCTTCATGCTTCTGTTTCCTTTTTCCTCGAGAAAGAAGAATGAGCTCTTTTTTCACAGCTAGGAACAATTAACCATGGATTTCCATTAAAGCACTTGGACCAAATCACTTAACGTTTTCATTTGTCTGAGGCCAGCATGTGGAGCCTGGTGCTGCCTACCTTAAACAGAGCTGTCGGAGTGAATGCATCTCTTGTTAAGCTGCACTCCTGCTGGTTATACCAGTGTCTGGGGTAGATGAATGTCCCCCACCCCCATTTCTTCCTCTCTCAACACTTTCTATATATATTTTTAATAACTCCACATCAATCTGTAGTTAGGACTTAAATTTTGTCTGCAATCCTATGCATGCAAGTCCCAGTGTGCTTAATAATATCTATTGCCAGAGTGTGTGCATGGGATTGCTCTTTAAGCTTGCAACATGCAGAATTTGGAGGCTTGGCCTATGGGAGTCCCTTAGTGGAGCAAGCACTGAGATGGGTACGAGTGGTGGAAATCCAATTGTGGAAAAAATTTCACTGTTGTATTTCACTGCAACAGTGAAATACACTGTTGTATTTCAATGGAGTTAGAGGTCAGAACTCTACATAGGGAGCTTTTCCATGGGGCTGTACTGAAGAGATGCTGCAACCTGTGGTCAACAAACTGTTACCAGACTACAGCTCCCATCATCCTTGATCACTGACCACTCTGTTTGGGAGTTGAGGTCCAAGATTTGAAGTGCCACAGGTTAGTCAACACGACTGTATTGTGATAGGAACATGTGTTTCCTCTTTTTCTGTGACAGCTATTTACACAAATTAAAACATAGGTGCACTTTCAGAAGCAATCTTGTATTATCCAGATTTCCATAGCATATACTGTATCCCTGCTGGACCCAGAACAATTTGCATACCGGTGAAATAGATATTTCTAAGAGTATCACCATTTGATGCACTACAACTTAATCTGTCTGATAAAATGGGTGTGTTGCCCTTTCCTAACATAGGAGTGTGTGCGTGTTTCTTTTCCCCAGCACCCTTCCATCTGTGCAGGAAGCATTAAATGTGTTATACAGACAAGCTTTTAATCAGAGTCCAATGTATGAGCTCAGCCAGCAATGTGAATGCTAGTCCTTTTGGGCGAAAAACAACAAAGCATCTTCTTAGTTGGTATGGAAAGGAGATTACTGTTACCTCAATTATCTTGAGTTCATACTCATGCTGTAAATGTAAAACCTGTTCCCAGTGAGATGTGTATGCATGTGTGTCTCACAGACATTTGAAGTTCATTAATATACAAGTTGTAATGAGAAATCCTTGTGAGGACAGGAGCACTTGGAAATGTGGGGGAGGGGGGAACCTGCATCTGATCCATAGACTTGATTTTCAAGAATCGCTATGGCATTGAATTGCTTCTTTCCTTTGTAGAGCTTTTCAATGGAATTTTGCTCTCTTGTGTCTTGCAGAATAAGGTGAAAAATGATATTGTTCATTTTTAATTATACAATACTCTGGGGGGAGGAATAGGGCAATTTTTGGGTTGCAGTTTTATTCTGGAAAGAATACTGGAAAGAACATACTGGAAAGAAAGCCCCATTGAACTTGCTTCCAAGTAAAAATTCTCAGGATCAGTTTCCAATCAACTTATTGCAGTAATGAATGTGCAGCAGTACTTTTCTCTGCGCTTCAGGTTTCCTCCAGTGTCCACAGATACTATTTTCGATGTCATTTGAATCAACGTATTGTGATTTTTGACATCCTTGTTAAGGTTTGCTTCACTCTGATTCATCAAATAGGGATCAATCTTCACATTTAAAAATGACTTTATTCTAAATACAAGAGAACTGTCTGTTATGAACCAGCCTAGCATTTTCCTTGGTCTTGTTGGCTACATTGGGGTTTTTTTAAAGGATAGTTGTTTGAAAATAGGAGGGCCTGGCTTAGTGGCAGAGCATATCCTTTGCATGCCTACAGACAGTCCCATCTCATTCCCTGGCCTCCTTTGGTAAAAAGATCCTAGGTAATGAATAGGCTTGTGGAAGACTTTGGCCTGGGGCCTCAGAGACAGGCTGCCAGTCAGATGAGACAGAAGTGTGGTCTCATGGTATTAGGCAAGTTCAGATGCTACACCTATTCTATTTAATCAGAAAAACTGGTACATGGCTGAAAACAATGAGGGTTGTCAGCACCAATTCTCAACTAAAACCTCTCATCAGACCTTGGGGGCTGAACCTATCCTCGCTTAGATAGAGTCCCTCCATCTGATGCAGCAACTCACTAGCAACAACGAGACACTCAATGTAGATACAAACCAACATGTTAACTATGTTTCCTTAGGAATTCAGCCAAACTATTACTGTACAGGGTTTCTCACCTGTGCATTTTCCAATGTGATATATGTTGTCTTCATCTGCCAACAGTGCCCTTCTGGCACCTACAACCTCCTTCTAAAAGAATAAATGGATACAAGTCAGTGGGTGATCATTTCAATCCCTGAGGACTTTCTAAAGCAAGTTGCCATTCTTGAACCATTCTTGAAGCAAAGAAGTTCAAAAGTAACTGCCAACAAATTATGTGCTATAAGGTAAAACTCTATCTGAAACTCTATTACATGCATGCACACAAAAACTTATACCAAGAACAAACTTAGTTGGTCTCTAAGGTGCTACTGGGTAATTTTTTTATTATTTTTTATATATATTTTGACTGTGTCAGACCAACACGGCTACCTACCTGAATTAAAGGCTGGGTTAATGGTATCTGACCTTGGCGAAGTTATTGTAAATCTACTACTTAATGGCAGCTAAAACGCTAAGTGGGAGAAGACAATTGCTTTATCACTTTCTGAATATATTGGCAGAATATGAAATATTGCAAGTTTATTAAAACTAACTGCAGAAGTTTAACAAATGGGGGAAAGGTGGTATAAAACTAATTAATTAATGGGGTAGGGTAGGGTGGGATAGAGGCCCCCCTGCACCTTTAATAGTTGTGTACAGCTGGGTGTATCATGCAAACTACAACTGCTGAAATTTCCTCTTCTAAACTATTAAAGGTGCAGGAGTCCCTATCCTCTTCTGCTTCTACCCAGCCTGCTGGAACCCCAATTTCTATCTTTTGTTGTATATTTTGAAATTAACCATTTGTCTACTTTGTGGTCCAGTTACCTCAAATAAGCAGTTAGTTTCACAATTGCTTCACTTATAGTAATGGAAACTTAATTTGGGTGATTGGGGCTTGGGAGATGATAGTGGTTCAGGGAACAAGCTCAGCATTAAAACAATTTTTTTAAAAAATTTAAATCCTCATGTATCCCAGAATTACTCCTTATTTAGCCTAGGTATATTAACCTGCCTGCCACATTTATTAAAGATTTCGTGGGATTCTGTAAGCAGACCTTTAATTGGCATTGAATATATCAATTAAAAGGAATAGCTATAATTCTCTTTCCTGATCCATATTACAAGTCGCACCTGGGTTCCTGGACGGGGAAAAAAATGTTGTAATGGTTTCACAGCACTCTGGTTTCTCCAGTGTTATTCTGCTTATCATAGCAATTTACAACCCAGTTGGTTTTATCAATGGGTGTACTCATTTAATTATTATGCTTTGTTAATTCTTTCCACCCAGATAAATTCTTGTCACTGTGATGGCTGCATGCCCACTAGGAAGGGAAGCCGGGAGGCTTGCTTCCAAAACTCTGCTGAATGTTGTATTATTTGACAGTCAAAGATCTGTAAGATCGCTGCTCTTTATTACAATAGCCCATAAGCGGTTCTTTATCAGATGATTGTGCTGCAGGGCCAGTGCTCACATCTGCCATTGTAAGACACTTCCCTGCTGCAGCATTCAGCTTTCCTATGAAAGAGCCAAGCCAAGTCACGAGCCTATCATATCGCTGACGGAGATAGACAGAAGGCGCAGGAGAGGGCCAAAGGAACAGTGTTAAAAAAGAAGACTGTGGTGGCAGCAATTAGATTCTCACTCCAAGACCTAGGAATGTTGCCAGCTTTGGCACTGTGCCCTGTTGTCTCTTTCTGCAAGTCACTTGACTCAATGTCAACGTACAACAGAGGAGTGTTCAAACAGAGGGCAGCATCTAAGTGTATATAGTCACCGGGGCAAAGTTCCAGGCTTATAACATAGTCAAGCCCTAGAACCATTCTGGGAAATCAGTGCAGTATTAAATGCAACGCACCACAAATAACCATCCTTTGCATTGGTTATTTGAGGTGCTATGCGTTCGGTTCTGCTTGGTTGCCTACTTTGATATAAAAAGTGGAACCTGCAACAAAAAAGTTGCAGTGTAACATTCTCCTCTTCAGGTTCCAGCCAGCTTTCCCCTCCAAGCAAATATTCCATTCTTTCCCCTTAGTTTTCCTTCTTTCCAACTGACACTATAAATTCAAAATTTATCTGTTCGAGGAGGGCATGTAGGCCCATTACGTTTGTTTCTTTTGAACATACTTTATTCTTTCCTCAGGGCTCCCCCAAAGGATTTTGGGGTGGATGTGGGGGGCCATTGATCCTGTTGTAGTTCCGTTCCTGTCACTTGCCACCTGAGAGGATGTGAAATGACCCAAACTTGTCATATCAATCCTACTCTGTATTCCAGAAAACTCACATGGCCGGGCAATCCATTTTGACTCTTCTGTTAGAGGGGCACTCTGTGAAAAGCAGCAGCCTGGAATGCTTTAGCTGTGTGCCTTTATGGATCTTCGAAAAGAGGAACTTTCTGACTGTTGAAAGCATGCCTGTTTCTGAGGTTCTTCATGCAGAGAGACACAACAGTGGTGATGGAAGTGAAACAGAAGCACAACAGAAAGAAAATGGAGCGAGAGAACAGGAAAGCAGGGAGTGGGGCAGCGAGAGAACAGAAACAAAACGAGACAGAAGAGGCAGGCCGCTTTTCATATCTCCCTGCCATTCAGCAGCTATCCCAACATTGTCACATTTCTGAGATTATGCAGGACTTCTTCTGTCTTTCAGCCACCACTTGTACTGGCACCAGCACTGCTACAAGATCTGAAAACAAAGGAGTCTAATCTGTCAGCCAGTTAAAAGGAACACCCTTTCCCTTTCAACTGAGATATTTGCTTGTCTGCTCAGACTTTCCATATGTTGTAACCATCTTGCTGTGCTGTATAAATTCAGGCCCTTGTAGAGGTGTGGCACCCAACTATTTTAAGTGTACCCTAACTGCAGAAGCTTCAGTCAGAAGTCTGGAAGGGTTAGTAACATCTGAATCAGATGAAAAAGCAACAAAGCTAGCTTTTCTTTCAACCACTGCTTTCATAAATCCTTTTAGTTTTAACCAATTAGTGTTCCAGCCTCCAGTATGTTCTCTAATTTTCTGAATTTCCTGTTTGTGAGTCTCCTTGCACTCTAGGCCCCACATGGGAGCCGTGGTTGAAAGGCTGGAAAATGAGCTTCTCGTAATTATAGAAGATGACTGCCATCACCAAATCTGCTATTCTACTACATTTTGCAGGCAGTAATTTCTACCACAGTGTTGAAACATTATCTGACACAGGAGACAGTGATGATTTTAAAATCTGTTTCTGGCAGCGTGGAAACATGCACCTTCAACAGTACACATTCTGGGAGGCAGACTAACATGAAGGAAAAATCACTGATGAGCCCTGATATGATCATTCCAGCTTGCATGAGTTTGTAAATTTGTGGAAAAGATAAAAAGAAGACCCAATAATATAAGGATGGAGGGAGAGGTAGTAACTTGGTGGCAGAGCACAAGTTTCACATGCATGAAAAGGTCCAGTCCCTTGTGTGTCTAGTATTTCCCACCTATTCGTGACTGTAATGAATTAAGATAATCACAAACTTCTCCTCTTGAGCCCATGTTCAACAATCCATCTTTTCACTCACCAGTTCATACTGACCATTGAATACTTAAAATTCCCAAATACAACCGTGGGGCCATATCTCAACCTGGTAACAAGAACCCAGCTGGCTACTCCTTTTGAAACAGATACTAATTATGATACTGCAGACAAAGAAGAGGCACATATGCTCTTTCTCCTTTCACTTGCCTTTCCTGAAGCATTTTCTGTACTACACATAAAAGCTGCTATAGATGAATCCAGATGAATCCTGCTCAGGAGACTGCACTATCTAACCGCCAATATTCTCCAGTCATTTCACAATGTAAAGAACGAGAATGACCTCTTGGCAGTCTGCATACGCTGTAATAGGGAATCTTGAGGTTGGATTACTGCAATGCACTCTGTGAGAGACTGCTTTTAACATTGGTTCAGAATCTGCAGCTGGCAGAGATGCAATGGCTAGGTTACTCAGTGGGGTGATTTACCATGAGCATGTAACTGTCCTAGTAAGGGAACTGCACTGGGTGCCAAGTTGCCAACAAATGAGGTTTAAGGTTTTGTTGTTGAGTTTATAAAGCCCCTTGGGGGCAACTTGGGGGCAGCTTTCCTGAGAGAACACCCATCTCCCACAGATCTCTCTGTTCACAGAGATCACCAGGTGACATCCCTTCGGTAACACTGCAGCCCTCTGAAATCTTTCTTGCAACAACCTGGAAGAGAGTTTTTACAGTGGTGGCACCTACTATGTGGAATAGTCTACCCTCAAAAATTCTTCTTCTTCTTTGGCAATCACTTGTAGCAGAGTAAGATTGTCTTCCATAAACACGGTTTTAACAATGAGTCCGTAAGTGACTGTGGAGGCCAATTCTGGATCCAGACAACCTTCCACAGTGGGGACATTGGTTCCCGGGCGGGAGTTGATCACGGTGTGGATTTGCCAAGCGTGCGTTCCTCTTAGCACATTTCTCCCTTGTGTTCTGAGTTTGAATGTCTTCAAAGCCCATGACACCTTTGGTAAAGGCTGTTCTCCAACTGGAGCGCTCACAGGCCAGTGAATAATAGAGGCTGGAGGAACCTGTTCATCTCCAGATGTTTGACAACTCCTGGGATCACTGACCATTGACCATGTTGGCTAAGATTCATGGGAGTTTTATTTATTTTCATTTAAGGCATTTATATACTCCTTGATCATTAACATTTCTATGCGCTTTCCAACATTTGGATGACCACAGGTTCACCATTCCTGCTTTATTTGCATGGATTCTATGCTGTCACATAACTGAATTGATTCCTGAAGGTCACCAGGGAGTGTTAAAATCCAGAGACCTACTTGGGCTTTGGTAATATGTAAAATTGCATGTCAAGTAGCAATTAGGTAATATGTAAAATTATGTGTCAAGTAGCAATTCCAGGGTGTCACACTTCTTCACCACACACTTCTCATCTATCTTTCCTGTTTGGAAGGCAGTTAAGAACTAATCTCCCTCCGATTGATAACTAAGGATGTAGAGCATGTTTTTATGCATGGTACTGAAATACTACACATAAATGTAGAATACAGCTGGCTTAACAGCCTGTAGCAGGAACCCCCCCACCCCAATCATTCTGCTTGTACAAACTTCACACACACACACACACACTCACACACTACATACGCCACATTTCTGTTATAAATTCATAGAAAATCAACCATACATCGGATTTGCACTGTTCCATTTTTATTTTACTCCATATGACAAGAACTAACAAAGGGGGGTGACTTATTCCTGGTCAGCCATAATCCCTCCACCATCTCAGCACATCTCAGCACATCTGCAGGAGCCCTGCCCAGATGATCCCAGACAGAAGACAATCAAGACCACAAAGAACTTGCATATGGGAGTGGATTCAACACGGACTGAAACAAAGGACAATGATCAGATCTTCCCTCAGGGGGCAGGAAACTGCAAACTCCCCTTTGTCTCCTGGAAGTGACTCATGGGGAGGGGGGAAAGGAGGAACCAGCCAGGTGACAAGACACTCAGGTTACCACCAACTCCTCCCTCAACCCCTCCTTTCTGTAATGTATGCATGATGTTTCTGGGGGTGGGCTTGACCTAGAGGAGGGGAATTTCAAAAGTTTTTATAAGACCTTGCACACTATTTTTCTGGGTCTTTCCTCTCTCCTGCAAGTGAGGGGAACACCCTGATGCATCAGTTCAATAAAGGCCAAGCCTACAGGCTGCTGTTTTGCTCCAAGTTATCCTGGTTGGTGTCTTTGTTTTGTCCAAGGGAGCCCTCGGATTTTTCCTGCAACAAGCCAAAGACCAGAAAATTAGTTCTTAGTAACATGGGTATTGCTAGATTAACTATAGGTTATTACAGTGGCGATTATGTGGCTTTATTTTCAAATCTTTTACATTGATGGCTTGTAAATAAGATAGTTCTTCTTTGCTCTTCAAAGGCTATTAAAGTTCCCCGGAGAGTCTTGTCACATTTGTGTGATGATCACCATCCAAAAAAGCTACTAACAGAAATGCCACAGCAGAGTGTTGAATTCAACACTTCTTCTGTTCTTCCTGATTAACTTCCCTTATTCTTTGTCACCAGTGAACAACTTCACAAGTTGGAATGTTTACCCTCATGGTCTTTCTCTAATTCCTAGCAAGCTGGGACTCTTGAAGGGCCTCTGTTTAGATTATGGTTTTGTATTCTGGTTTTGTCTGACAAATAGCACGGTTATTTTATGTAAATATCGTATGGCAAGTTACCTGAAATGTTTATGGGCAGCTATCGATTGCCATGAGGTGCCACTTGAATATGTCGGGCAAAAAAAGTTAACCAGAGACCTCTTCCAAAATAACCTCCGAGTGGTTAAAGCCACTCCCTACTCATTTGCAGTCAGCGTTCGAAGCTCCCATTGTTCTAGGCATGTTTTGCGACAGGGAATTTCATTAATGCAAGCAGTTTCTGAGCTCTGGGTGCAGTACTGAGCCTAAGATTTCAGATTAAAGCTGCCACTGCTGGAGGAAAAGGTGGAGCTTTTCCTGCCTCCTCACTTCAAGCCACTCTCAAGACTGGAGAAGGGACCCAAATAAGAATATTAGGGGGGTGGGCTGGGGAAGTAGGGCTTTGTTTTCTACAGTCTTCAGATGAGGACTAGACCATGTGGAAAATGAACATAAGATTTGCAGCTTTGTATTCTTGTTATAAAAAAGTGCACTTAGACACTCCATTGAGGTGCCCATAACCTTCGGGTGCCATTTAGCTCCTAGCTTTCATATCTCAATTTCTAACACTGTTTACAGTATGTCAGAATTCTGCTGACTTTAGAGCTAGGGCAATACTAAAAGTAAAAACGAGCCTGAGGGGTCCTGAGGGGAGCGACCATAAATTAATCCTCTGAAAAACAGCAAAAAAACAAATAAATGGATGCTTCCCTCAGGACCCAGCTGAAATCTGAAGTGGTGCAATTGGGACATAAATATCAGTCTTCAGGTTCTTCCAGAATTTACATCTTGCTTTTGCTTAAAAGAAAACAACTGGGAACTGAGCATCTGGAAACTGAGGCTGTGTCTCAATCCTTGATTTATCTTGGACAGAAGTATTATGAACATGGAAATAAAAGTTATTAGCTGCTCACTATTATTTTTACTTTTATTTTCGAATCCCCACGACAGGGTGAGCGCCCGTTGTTCGGTCCCAGCTCCTGCCAACCTAGCAGTTCGAAAGCACATCAAGTGCAAGTAGATAAATAGGTACCACTCTGGCGGGAAGGTAAACGGCGTTTCCGTGCGCTGCTCTGGTTTGCCAGAAGTGGCTTATTCATGCTGGCCACATGACCCAGAAGCTGTCTGTGGACAAATGCCAGCTCCCTCAGCCTATAGAGTGAGATGAGCATGCAACCCCAGAGTCGTTTGCGACTGGACCTAATGGTCAGGGGTACCTTTACCTTTACCTTTTACCTGCCCGCTAATACCATAAAAATGCAGTGTGCTAAGCAAAGAGTCTTTTGCTCTATGCTCTGGCCAGGACAACAGGGTCTTGGCTCATCCTGGTCAAATCAATTGTTCGAACATCCAGCATTACCAGAATTCCTCAGCAGAGTGACACAATGCAGCAGTTTCTGAAGTACTGAGGTAAAATCTGAGAATTTCCCCTGTCCCATAGAATTCAACTGGAAAGAGGTAAGCCCTTGCTTTGCTTTCCCAGTGAGATCAATGGGAGTCATATGTGCTTAGCTTTTGGCTGAATCACATCCGTCGTTCCTCTATAAAGTCTACACATATTACTCACGTCAACAGCATAACAGTATATAAGTAATGCCTTCTGTTCTAATGTCCTTGTATATACCAATTGATATAAATTAAGATAAATGACAGGAATATTCACACTGAAGTCATGCCATACAAACCTTGGATTAATAAAGATAAAAGAAGATCCAAGTTAACAGTTGGGTCTCCCCCCCCCCCCCTTTTCTGATTTGGCCAGGGAAATCAAGATGCTGTAGACGAAAAAGAAATTAGCACTCTTTCATGCTGGAATTTTGTTTAGGCAGATGCATAGATGCAAAGCTTAAAATATCATTGTCAATATTGATGTAGTGTGCTTTGGAACATATCTCATTTGCTCCACTTGTCCCTCTTGACCCACTAATCTGTATATCCGTAGAATCTGGTATTCACCTCTAGTGACGTGGGTGATCTGACACTAAGTAAAAGTGAAACTAAAGAAGTGCCATGGTCAGATCACTTCCTGGTGCAACTGGACTTCTCCGCGACCCTTCCCCTCTGCAGGGAGGTGGGACCAATTCGGATGGTCCGCCCCCGCCACTTAATGGATCCAAATGGTTTCCAGAGAGTGGTAGGGGATGCTTTATCCCATGTTGATGGCCTTTCAGCTGATTCCCTGGTGGCCCGCTGGAATGTGGAGTTAACCAGGGCTATCGACTGTCTGGCTCCGAAGCGCCCTCTCCGATTGCATGGAGCCCGGACAGCCCCGTGGTTTTCTTCGGAGCTGAGGGCGATGAAACAATCGCTGAGACGGCTAGAGCGTCGGTGGCAGAAAACTCACTCCGAATCTGACCGGACACAGGTTAGAGCTCAACGTCGAGCCTACCAAGTGGCGATAGCGACGGCGAAGAAGACTTTCTTCGCCGCCTCTATTGCATCTGCAGAAAATAGTAGCAGGAGACTCTTTCAGGTGGTCCGCAATTTAACGGAACCACCTTTAACATCGGGGCCTTGTAAAGACCCCAAGATCTCCTGCAACGATTTTGCAAAGTTTTTTGCAGATAAAATCACTCATAGTCGGAAGGAGCTAGACACCACCGTGGGAGCAGGGCTGGGGCGGGAGAGTGCTGGAGCTCTGTCTGGTCAAGTTGCATGGAACCAATTTCAATCCGTTACCCCCGAGGATGTGGACAGGCTGCTTGGACGCGTGAAACCAACCACCTGTCTTCTTGATCCTTGCCCATCCTGGCTAATAAAAGCAAGCCGGGAAGGGCTGGGCGATGGGCTCTGCGGGGTGGTGAATGCTTCCCTCTGTGAGGGAACATTCCCAGATCCGCTGAAAGAGGCGGTCATTAAACCGCTTCTTAAAAAACCATCTTTAGACCCGGCCAGTATGGCCAACTATCGCCCAGTCTCAAATCTTCCATTCTTGGGCAAGGTGATTGAGCGTGTGGTTGCTGAACAACTCCAGGCACGCCTGGAGGATGCGGACCATTTGGATCCCTTCCAATCGGGGTTCAGGCCTCATCATGGGACTGAAACTGCCTTGGTCGCACTGGTTGATGATCTCCGGCGAGCTAGGGACAAAGGTGAGAGCTGTTTCCTAGTTCTGCTGGATCTCTCAGCGGCCTTTGATACAATCGACCATAACATCCTTCTGGACCGTCTAGAGGGGTTGGGAGCTGGGGGCACTGTTATACAGTGGTTCCGCTCCTTCCTCCTGGGCCGTGTTCAGAAAGTGGTGGTGGGGGATGAGTGTTCAGACCCTTGGGCCCTCACTTGTGGGGTACCTCAGGGTTCCGTCCTCTCCCCCATGCTTTTTAACATCTATATGAAGCCGCTGGGAGAGATCATCAGGGGGTTTGGACTGGGTGTCCATCAATATGCAGATGATACCCAGCTCTACCTCTCTTTCAAATCAGAGCCAGTGAAGGCGGTGAAGGTCCTGTGTGAGTGCCTGGAGGCGGTTGGAGGATGGATGGCGGCTAATGGGTTGAAGTTGAATCCTGACAAGACAGAAGTACTGTTTTTGGGGGACAGGGGGCGGGCTGGTGTGGAGGACTCCCTGGTCCTGAATGCGGTAACTGTGCCCCTGAAGGACCAGGTGCGTAGCCTGGGAGTCATTTTGGACTCACAGCTGTCCATGGAGGCGCAGGTCAATTCTGTATCCAGGGCAGCTGTCTACCAACTCCACCTGGTACGCAGGCTGAGACCCTACCTGCCCGCGGACTGTCTCGCCAGAGTGGTGCATGCTCTAGTTATCTCCCGCTTGGACTACTGCAATGCGCTCTACGTGGGGCTACCTTTGAAGGTGACTCGGAAACTACAGCTAATCCAGAATGCGGCAGCTAGACTGGTGACTGGGGGCAGCCGCCGAGACCACATAACACCGGTCTTGAAAGACCTACATTGGCTCCCAGTACGTTTCCGAGCACAATTCAAAGTGTTGGTGTTGACCTTTAAAGCCCTAAATGGCCTCGGCCCAGTATACCTGAAGGAGCGTCTCCACCCCCATCGTTCTGCCCGGACGCTGAGGTCCAGCGCCGAGGGCCTTCTGGCGGTTCCCTCATTGCGAGAAGCAAAGCTACAGGGAACCAGGCAGAGGGCCTTTTCGGTAGTGGCGCCTGCCCTGTGGAATGCCCTCCCATCAGATGTCAAAACGATAAACAACTACCTGACATTCAGAAGACATCTTAAGGCAGCCCTGTTCAGGGAAGTTTTTAATGTATGATATTTTAGTGGGGTTTTTGGTTTCTATGGAAGCCGCCCAGAGTGGCTGGGGAAACCCAGCCAGATGGGCGGGGTACAAATAATAAATTATTATTATTATTATTATTATTATATAACAGCAGTTTCAACGCAAGGGTAAATAAAATTTGAGGAAAGAACAGAAAAGTCTTGAACTGGCAGAGATAATTTCTCCAGGCATATCCTATTAGGAAGTTCAATAAGCTTGCAGAAGTGATACAGTAGCTGAATCTATTCTTCCGCTGCAATGTGCCGGACTAGAAAATGTTTCTACAATACTGGGTCAGTTGTAGTAACACATTGACATGCTCTGTCCCCATTACTACATATCCCCCAGCTGTTGTAGTATTTGTTCTTACAAATTAGTTAAATAGGAGCTGACAAATCAAATTGCATTAATGCATCAGGCCTGTTCCACCAATCGCCAGTGTGTGTTTGTGGATTTGCTTACAGGCATGAGTAGAACTGGTTCACACAGATCAAATCGTTTATTTTCAACTCTCTTGTGATGTGTGTGTTTTACCGAAGGAGGGGAAGATGTTGATTGTAACCTACTATTGCCAGTGCCCTGCATCAGCTCAAAGGCCACCCAGAAAGAACTGTAATGATAAGATAAAAGTAGGGTAGAATCTCCAAACAAATAATCCGGAGAGCCTAATTTGAGGTTTTAAATTCCTGTTTAGTCAGACAAACATCGATTGGACTTTCTGATCTATTGTGTATATATACAGACCTCACAAATCAATCCTTTGGTGTGACAAGAATATGTATTTTATAAGAAGTTGCGGCATTCAACTTCCTATATGACTAAATAAACCATAGAAGAAAATGTTCCAACTATTTGGCTTTGCTATCACTTTCTGCTTGCTCCAACACCTTTCTGCTGTAGGATTATGGTACAGTCTCTGAATGTAAAGTAATGCAAATTGATCCAGCTTCTTTTTCTCTATTTTTCCTTTAGCTGGCTGTGTTAATTTAATCTGACATTGTGGAACATGGTGTTTCTCAAATGCTAAAGCAATGCAAATATTGCAATATTTCTGCAATCTAGGTGTGAAGGACAATGAAACAGTGAAATTAAGCAAAACTTTTAGGCTTTTGCCACACATTTCTCCTTTTAGAATAAAGTTCACAACAGAAATTAGAAATAAGGTGCTGTTCAGGTGTTAGTGGCTTATCCCACAGTTCTGCTGCAGTGTTTGTAGAACTTCTAAATAAGGCTTGGTGCAATTAGCCATTATTTTTATATTCTAGGTGTAGTATTTTACTAGGAGCATCTCTATACAGTGGTGCATTGGGTTAAGTACTTAATTCGTTCTGGAGGTCCGTTCTTAACCTGAAACTGTTCTTAACCTGAAGCACCACTTTAGCTAATGGGGCCTCTTCCTGCTGCAGTGCGGCCGGAGCACAATTCCTGTTCTTATCCTGAAGCAAAGTTCTTAACCTGAGGTACTATTTCTGGGTTAGCGGAGTCTGTAACCTGAAGCATATGTAACCCGAGGTACCACTGTATAGGCGGATGTTACACTGTAGTTTCCATTGCAACCATTTTCATAATATTAGAACTCATTTATTGTTGGAGGATTCAGGGCAGATAAAAGAATGTACTTCTTCATGCAGTGCAGTTAAACTATGGAACTCGTTCTTGCAACAGGCAATGATGGCTGGGTGGCTTTAGAAGAGAATTGGACAAATTCATGGAGGAGAATGCTATTGAAAGCTGTTAGCCCAGATGACTAAGCCCTGCCTCCACAGTTCGAGGCAGTAATGCTTCTGAATAGCAGTTGCTTGAAACCGCAGGAGAAAAGAGTGCTGTTGTGCTCGAATTCTGCTTGTGGGTTTGCCAATGTGAGAACAACAAAAAGCTGGACTAGATGTACCACTGGCCTGATCCAGCAAGCTCTTCTAATGTTTTAAAGTAATAGTTCCATATGGAGCCACTGTCCTCTCAAAACTATCGTAGAAGTCTAGTTTTCTTTGCAATCCTTTCAAGTCTACACTGCATATTCTTCCTATTTTATTTTATTTATTGAAAATATGTAAGGGAGGGTGTTATTATAACATTGCTTTTTGAGCTTGTTCGAGCATTTTAGCCTCAACTCTGGATCCAAGATTCTGGGGGTTTTTTTGTTTCTCTTGTGCATCCTATAAATGCTAGGGGAGGGAATGTGTTTTATTTCCAAAGGCTTCATCACCAAGACCACACACCCCCTTCTTTCTTTTTTACATTGTATTAGCCAGGTTCAAGCAGATACTTGGAACAGCAGAAAAATAAAAGTTCTTGTCTAGGTTCTCACCACTGAGTCTAGTAATGATGGTAATTCTGCTGCTGCTGTTTAATTGGTTTTATGGATCCTGGCTCGATTTCTTAAAAAGCCACAGAGTCTTTAGAGTAGGGGATCTTTGGCTGGGTGCCTCCCAAATTAATATATTAAATTGTGGACTGCCTTGGAAATACCTGAGATGAACAGAACATTCTATTAGCTTTTCATGTCACAAAACCCTGTGAACCATCACCAAACACTTGCTGAGTTTGTCAGTTGTCTCTGTAAAAATGCAGCATAAGCAGCTATAGAAGCACATGCAATATCCCACACACCCTGCTTGCTTCTTCAGTGTATGTGCTTCACGGCTGTTCGATTCATTCATTAGCTGTGTCATACATTTTTGCTGCTAGTTCTGCAACACACTTTATTACTAAAAATGGAGGGACCTGGGCAGACAGGGGGAAATGGAAGGGCCCTCGAAAGCTTCCGAGATTGTTGCCTGGCCAATCTGGAGATGAGCATTGACAGCACTGTTTGAATAGAAAGGCCAGCTGAATCTCAGCCATTCTGCCCCCCTCTGTTATTGGTTATAGAAATAAACATGGCCCTGGGACATTCCCAGTGGGGAGATACTGCAGCTTCCCAAACGCTTCTTCTGGTTATGCACAACAATAGCTGCATATGTCCGTCCCCCCCACCAGCAAAAAAAGTTACAGGATAGTGTTAATCGAAACAGAAGTCAGATGTTTACAGGTCAGGCACACACGAAATGTATATCAGAAGGATAACAGTGCTAAAGATTTGTTTATTTATTTACTTGAAAAGGTAAGGTGGAATACAAAGTCACTGTTATAAGTTACAGAATGTGGGAGGGAAGGCTGAGAGGAAAGGAGGGAGAACACACACACCCCTCTACTGGCAGCATGTCAGCTAATGGAAAAAGCAAAGTATGAATAGAAGTATTGTATTCGACTTCATAAAATGAAATATTCCCCTGGGAAAGCTTAGGTTGCAAGATAAGTGAAATACCTTCAGATGCCATCCTGGTCAACTATAAACACAATCATGACTTCTTGGGTTTTTGGTTTGTTTGTTCTTAAGGCAGCACAAATTTTTATTGCTTTGTGTATAAAAGTGGGCTGTTGCTTTAAAAAAATGCTGTTTACAAGGGAAGATCGTTACCAGGGTTGAGTCCTTATGTGAGAAATCCAGCCTGTTCTTAATACATTTGTTTGGAAGTAAGCCCATTGATTTGTACTGAAATTGCTTTCAAATAAGCATGCATAGGATTGTAGCCCTTGGCTATCTAGAATATTTATCACATATGCACTTTCACTCTTCTAATTTTTTAAAAAAGATTTTTATTTATTTATTTTTCAGTTACTGTTCACAGAGAGTGAACCAGACAGTGAGATGTTGCCTCCCCGCTTCCTTTCCAACGGCTGGGTGCAGATCTGACAGTAGCACATTTATTCCTAGAAATGCTTTCTGTTCTGCAAGAGTAAATTCTAGATGGAATAGACTCCTCGCAACCACATCCTTTCAATTTGCTAGAAATGCAACTGAGAGCCTGAATTAATTTTTCACAGGTCACTTAAGGCATGTCAGATTTTTGTCATGATTTACCAGGGCTGGTTTTAAATTAGCTCAAAGACAAATTAATCTATATCTTGTACACTGCCCAGCAGTTCTTCCACAGCGTGCCAAGAATTGTCGTCTTTATGCCCAGAGACTACTAATTGAGCCAACTCAGTTTAACAGCTACAGGTGCAAGTGTAAAAACCCTTCTGTTTGGCTTTTAATATTAGGAAGATTGGGAAAAGAGACAGATGGACCAAACCACTGGATTATGCAAGGGTATTCACCTGCATCTGATTTACAGAGGGATATGCAACAGGGGAAATCAGTTTTGTTTCCATTTTAATGTGATTTGCACTTCCCAAATCTGTCTTTCCAAATTCACGCTTCTCCAGATTTTACTATGCAAAATAAAAGGTGTTCAAAAATGTGTATGTTAGAGGAAAGTGTGCATAAGAATTCCTTTATTACTGAAAATAGCAAAGATAGACTAGAGAAAGTTGGTTGCAGAAATGTCTACATGAGGGGTAACTGCACACAAATGTGTATATTAGGAGAAAGTCACACTTTTCTTCATGAAGATTTTTAATTGCAAAGCGATGGGAAAATGTGGAGAACTGAACCTCAAGATTGCCCAAAAAAGGGGGGGGCTGAGTGAAACCAAATTGGACAGATTTGTCCATCCCCAGGTATGTGGCAAGGTTGCCCTTCCACTTGGCAGGACAGGATAGAACAGGAAGCAAAGCCAGATACAAGAGAGACTTCACACTGGGATAATTTGGTCATCCATAAAGAAGGCTGATGGCCGAAGAATTGATGCTTTTGAATTATGGTGCTGGAGGAGACTCTTGAGAGTCCCATGGACTGCAAGAAGACCAAATCTCTCCATTCTTAAGGAAATCAGCCCTGAGTGCTCAGTGGAAGGACAGGTCATGAAGCTGAGGCTCCAGTACTTTGGCCACCTCATAAGAAGAGAAGACTTCCTGGAGAAGACACTGATGCTGGGAAAGATGGAGGGCACAAGGAGAAGGGGGCGACAGAGGACGAGATGGTTGGATAGTGTTTTCGAGGTTACCAGCATGAGTTTGACCAAACTGCGGGAGGCAGTGGAAGACAGGAGTGCCTGGCGTGCTCTGGTCCATGGGGTCACGAAGAGTCGGACACGACTAAACGACTAAACAACAACAAAATTTGGTCATCTGTGTTGCTCATGAGATTCTCTTCTAGCAAAACAAAATAATAATAAAAACCCCTGCAAATAAGAAATAGAAAGCTGCTGTGTGCTGAGTCAGGTTAATGGTCCACCTGGCACAATGTTGTCAGCACTGACTGCCAGTGGCTTTCCAGGGTTTCAGTCAGAAGTCTTTCCTAGTCCTCAGTGGTGATATTTGGGATTGAACCTGCAAGCTTCTGCTTGCTATTCATGTGCTTAGTCACTGAGCTTCAGGCTGGCCTTTTGAAGCTTTCAAGCGCAAGGACAATCTGCAGTATTTTATATTTTCTAAGTAATAAAATCGTTTTTGTTATGATGGTGATTGAATTCATTACCTGCCACTCACCAGCAGCTCCTAGGGTTAGCATATGCATTAATTATTGCTTCATGCATTTCATAACAAAATGCTGCCATCACAAATCAGCCTGCTGCTAGATCTTGGGTGATCACGATAGTGTGGTCATCACTTGCCCCAACAGAAAATCCCCTGCTCTGGAAAGGAACCAAAGGCTGAACTGCACATGCTGCAGCCTGTTTTGTTTAGCAAGTCATATCTACACCTCCCCAACCTGCCACCCCCAATTTTGTGTACTTATTTCTTCCACATCCTCACCAAGCTCTGGAGTGTGTTTCTTCCGCAGTAGCAATTCTGTTTGCCAATAATAAAGTTATCTTTAGTTTTTCTGACAGTTCACATATTTGTGAATGTTCCTTTACTAATGATGGAGACAAATGCCAGCTAATTCATCCTTTTTAATCCCCTGCATCTAGAAAGGCAATTAGTTGATGGTATCTAAAGATAAATGGGAGTGACTAAAATAATTTATGGAAGCACAGGAAACAGCTCCCACAACTGGGAGCCCTTGGGTATTCCAGAGGTTTGGCACATCAACAAGCATGCATTGTAAACCTGCTGTCATAGTAATAGGGTATAAATGATTATTTCAACTGAAGCAATAGGCAAAGATGAAGCTGCTTTTTACTGAATCATACTGTTGGTCCAGCCAAGTGCCGTTATCAATTCCATGAGGAACCGATGCTGTGCCTTCCAGGTGTTGTTGGACTCTGCCTCCCATCAGCCCCAGTTTGCCTTGCCTATCATAAGGGAGGATGGGAGTTGTAGGTCAATGTCATCTGGCGGCACCACATTGGCTGCCCCTGGTCTGTTTTGACTAGCATAAGCTTTCTAGCAGATTTTTTATTTGTTTTATTTTTGTCACTTACTGCCTGAGGATTCAGCTGGAGGTGCAAAGGATAGACCTGGGAGCTTCCTCTGTGCAAAGACTGTACTCTCAGTATAAAGACAGCTTTCTATTTGCCTGATGTTTCCCAGGGAGTAAATGGGGTACATGCCTTGCGTACAGAAGATCTAAGGTTCCATCTCCTGAGAAAGACCCTGGGAAGCCACTGCCGCTCAGAATGTAGTACTGGGTTAGACAGGCCAGGTCTTGTTGTTCACATTTTAATTCAGTAGTTAAGCAGAAGCCTCTTGCATTTCATCATGGAGCTGTTGGGAACAGCGTTGTACAGTACTGGTGAGGGAGTGTTTTATATTAGGCTCAGGAGTGTCTGGAAACAAGGCCCCATATTGGCAGCGTTCCAGATGTGTTGATGTTTGAAGTCCTTTTTCTCTCAGGCTTCGAGGGAGGGATGGCAACACATAGTGCTGGGAACTGTGAATGGGATGTTGTTTGGGCTTGGTTTTCATTTTTAGTTTATTCCCCTCCCCATTGCAAGGCAGATGTATGTATGTTTGCATTTTAGGCTGTGCTCAGGCCTATTGTCACATTTCATTTTGTTTTCCTTTTTTCCCATCCCTCCCTTTCACTATCTCGGTTCAAATCTTTATACGATTCCTGTTCCTAGAATGCTTCCTGAGGTCTCAAGAGATGGGTGGGCACGCCTGTTTTGCCTTCCACACTTCCTGCTACTTGTTTTTCCCAACTTGCCCAGCACACAGACTGTCATGACTATTCCAGGTGAAAAGAGTATGTCTCAAAAAGCAAGTTTTAGTGAAAGATGAAATCAGTGAGCATTTGAGTGGCGATTGGAATGGAATTAACTGCTATGATGTTTCCAGAATCCACATTCTTTACACACTGGCAAGTGAAGTTCAAAAGTATTCAGGACATATGGCATGGTGCGGAAGTATGAGAGCTCTTGCACCAAGGTATTGATTGACTTATGCTTTTTATCTTGCATTTAGAGTCAAAGTGCCATAATAATTGGATTGATTTTTATGTAGCTCTGCACAGAGTTGCAAGTGAGTGTATTTCCGCAGGGCAGGATTGAAATAAAATTCATACTTTGTGCTGTATGGTTGGAACATAACATTTTCTGCCCCACTGCCAAGTGCTGTGCTTTAGCAAATATCTCCTAACTGCTAACACATGTTTGGGGGTGGGGAAGAAGAAGAGCAGCATGGAACGATCCAAGGAGCACAGTAGCATTTCTGCGTTTAGTACGCTAGCCATTAGTTACTGAGATGAGTAAATGCGTGGACTCCGGTGGGATGGTGGAATTGGAAAGGACAAAAGTATAAGGAAGATGCAGCCAGCTTGCCAAGGGTGTGGGTCAGAGGGGCAGTTTGGAGAGGATCCCTGCCCAGAAGCAGACCTAACCATATCAGAAGTGGCTTTCTGGGTGGGGTGGAGCAGCTACACTAGCTTCCTGGCAGCTCCGTCATTGTTGCTTGCGGGGAAGGGGAGAGGCGAAGCAGCAGGGAGGTCAGCATAATGCCCTGCCAGGGGTGCTGGATTGGCTCCACTGGTGCGTCTGCATTGCACCGACCTCCCATCTTGGCAAACAAGTTGCAGCAGTGACTCACCTGCCAGAAAGTTAGTGTAACGGCTTGGCCCCACCCAGTGAACCATTTCTGGCTGTGATGTCACTGCCACTTTTAATATACAGAGAATGAAGACCTGAGGATGGAAAGCGTGTTGACTTCTTCCCCTCACTGCCTTCAACAGGAGTGAAAGTATCTCATCAGTTGCTTTCTACTCCAAGCCCTAGCCAGTCACTCGTCCAGTTGAAATAGAGGACAAGAGTGGTCCTGCTGGGATTTTGATTACTTGAGCGGAGGAGTCCACTTAGTAAAGAAGAGAGTGTGTGTGTGTGCACTAGTATCTTGTGGGAATAATCAACTGCACATGGAGAGACTTCACTTCAAATGTGACATAAGAGATCCAATTTAATTGCACATTCAAAAGCATCCATGTGATGTCCAAAGGTAAAAGTATTTCATTTGTTTTTGAGTGTGGAAAACATTCAGTATTCAGTACATGCACGCTGGGTTCAAGGTAAAACAAAAAGCAAAATTCTTCCGTTTCTCAGTGCCCACCTTTTGTGAATTTAGTTCAGGGTTCTCTGTAACATTTTCTGCATTATTGTTAAGTAACCAAAAGGAATGAATGGTGTGTGGGTGTTCTGAAAGTATTTTGAAAGTCTCTGGTTTTCTGGAATCCATCATGGACTGTTTGCTGTGTTGCTAATAAATAAATTAGGAAGCTTGTGCAGAAAGGTTTATTATAACTATAATCAATAAATAAAATATAATCTGGCTTCAGATTGAGGAACCCTTGCCTGTCCTGGTGGATAATCTATACTAAGAAGGTGCATCCATGCTGGCTCTGTTGGACCTTTCAGTAGGGATGGGAGAGGAATTCAGAGAGACTTGAGAGTGTTCCAAAGTAGACTCACCTGATTCACACCTCCTTGACCAATGTGGCCCACTTCCCAAATCCACACCTCACCATTCATTCATTCATTCATTCATTCATTCTTAAAAAGATTTTAAACCTGCCTTTCAGGGCATACTATAAATCCACTGGAACACAGGACATGTTCCAGAGGATAGGATTGCCCAGCCTCTGCTATTTTTGTTACTCTTGCGAAAACCTCTTCCCCTCCAGAGCTGACCAAATGAATATCAAAGAAAAGCTTTCACCCATATACTGACTCACCAACACCAACTTCCACTCGGTCCTGTTTGCTTAAGACTCCTGTCTCTCCAGCTAAGGCTGGATTTGACAAATGACACTTGAGGCTTTCCCACAAAGATAATGAAACCCAGAACATGACAAAACATTCCCAGTTCTGAACACAAAAGCCACAGTTTTTTAAGAATGCACTCTGTTCAAAACAAATCTGGAGTATATTATCAATCTGGATCAATTTAATCTCTTTAACAGTCTTCTTTTCCCTTTTGGGGACTCTGCCATACATTGTTATGTATTTTTCATATAGGAATGGGCATTGTAAATTGGTGTGTCTGATATGAAAGAGCCATCACTAGTCAATCTGCCAGACTCCATGAAAGTAAATTGCAATATTTGCATTGAACTGCTGGGTGATCTTAAACAAGACATTTGCAGCTTCCATACCTGTTTATTTTTTGTCAAGCTGATGTGCAATTCAGTCATGAGGAATGATTTGCCCATATATCACACAGATTATTCATTTACATTTTGCACTCTTCTCATTCTGAAGTCCGGGAGCATGCATCAATGGAATTAAAATATGTAAAATACCTTTAAAAGAGCAGAGGGAGCAAATTTTATTCCTTTTCACTGCCACAACCAACTGAGTCTTGGCCAGAAAAGTCAGTCTTGGTAGAAAAGGGGAATCAGACAGAGCATATCTGTGCTACAAATTACATTGGCTTTAGAGAAGTTTAAAATGCCATGGCTCTCCTCAAATAATCCTAGCTGTTGTAATTTAGCACACTCCTTAAGAAATTGGTTAAATCTTGCTTGCAGCTTCTAAATAGGATTGAAGATACTGCAATATTTCTGCTCATTTAAAAAAATCATTTAAAAATGATTCAGAGGATACTACCTTACTGGATTTTACTAGTATCTGCCTATTCTGACATAATAAACCACATTCTGGCACTTTAAAGACCAGGGGTAGTATTCAGCTAAATTTTATTCTGAGTAGACCATTGCAATTAACGAACATGACCATGTCTATTAATTTCAGTAGGTCTACTCTAAGTAAACCTTTGTTGACTACTACCCCAGGACTGCAATCCTAACGACATCTACCTGGGATTCAGCATTCATGCAAATTGCGTACTCCTGTCACAAGTCAGCCCATCAAGAGAGTACTAAAGTCTCATAAGATATTTTTTAAGGACTGGATTTTTGAAAACATGAAATAACTCTTGGAAGTGTCCTCTATGTGTAAAGGTCTAAACTATATGTTACATAGACATGAGTCTCAGAAACCAATTAGCTGCACTGAGCTTGGAGAATCATGCAGTTTGTGAGCCTTTGAAGACAGGTGTGTGAAAGACTAATCTAGCTAAATTGGATTTTGCATTAATAATTTTCAAACACAAGAACAATTAGGGAGTCATTACTTGTCATTAAAAGCTTAGGGGAGAATTGAGATCAAAAGGCAATGGGAGAGTTGAAAGGTTAGATAAAAAATTATTCCATTTCTACCTTCTAAGACATCTTTGAATTTGACAGAAACTTTCTGAAAGCAAATTCTGATGTTGACTTTTTTTCTTCTAGTGCATTTCTCCTGTATCAATATGTACAAGTTTGTCCTTTGTGCTGAATGTTATATATGTCAACCAGTATTTTTATATTATACCCTGGGGGTTCTGTGGGTATACATATTTTAAATCGGGATGGCAAACCCCTGGCCTGTAAATCTTTCCATGCCTTTGAGAGCTTTTGTCTGACTGGGATGTGACCTTGGGCTATGTTAATGCCTCTTGTTTACCTGGGTGAAAGAGAGGGGTGTGGGTGTGTGTAGATACCTCTGACTTTAGACTGGCTGAAATACAGCCTGTTGTACAAAGGTAAGAGTTGCGTCCATTGCTCTGCCTAATTTTTCCCTCTGACCCCTCCTGGTGTGCAGCCCCCAGGACTCTAGATGGAACATGGCCTTCAGTCCTTCAGGCATGCTTTTAATGAACAAAAAATGGTGTGATCAATACATAGCTCATCAAAAGTAAGTACCACTGAGTACCATGGGGCTTACTCCTAGGAAGGTCAGTATAGTTGCAACCTAAATACTCTTCATTTACTTGTAACAGGAAGCTATAGTAAGGCCACATGCTTCAGGGTGAAAAATTGGACTGAAACTGGATCTCTTTCTAAAGAGATGCATGTGTCAGGTAACCAGTCTACTTCCCAAGGGAAATGAAAAAACGTGTCACTTGATCTGGGGTTCTTCCTCTATGCACTAGCTGTGAAAGCTCAGATCAAGCTGACTAGCAATGTCAGAAGAGACTCCTATTGAATTTCATCCGTTTCAATGTGGAGCCATGTATCATTCACTAGGTAATACACCACAGGTATTTGAGTTTTCACTCAGGTCATTTACTTGCCCCAAAGAAATCCTGTCACATAATAGGTGCTTTTCATCTGCAGGTTATATTTGATCCTCTTCCTTTCTTTCTCTTCCTCCTCCTTCTCCAGCCTTATGAGTTTCCTAAGTAAAAGCTGCACAGAGTAATCATTCAGTTGGTTATTTGCTTTGAGATGATCACAGCATAGGTCAAAGCTTTGAAGCATCTGTTCCCCAGTGAGAGATAATTCCCTGTTCCTAAAGGGTGCAAAGCATTATCTTTTCAAACATGTCAGATACTCTGTTTCCCCAGGGAAACATGCAAAAGAAATCAGCCAAGGTTAGATTTTGGCCTCTAGTGCCTTCCAAAAGTTCCAGGTGAACTAATAAACACAAGTGGCAGTCTTTCCGCTGTGCCTTAGGTATTATTATTATTATTATTATTATTATTATTAATTTCTTCTGTTGGGTGTCCTTTGCTTTTGCTGTAAATGAATGAGCATTTGTTACTCCTTGGTTGTGGTAGATCCAGACTTTGCCCCAAGGTGACAGTTCTGTTGCAGGGATAATTTAATTACCCAGCATTTGAACGGAAATATTTCGTGGATAGAAAATTACACTCCTGCTCTAAATGTACACCTCTATTTTATTACACATCGAAATGTTACATGGAACGTAGTTGTCAGAGTGTCATGAACACCAGCAGGAGAGTAACCTGACATCAGTGATTAGTGCAATTCTGTGTACACTTACTGGAGAGTAAGCTCTATTGAATACAGTGGGGACATACCTCTGAGCAAACATAGATAGTATGTAAAAACCTCCAAGGAAGGAGAATCCATAATGTTCTGAGGGAGTCCGTTCTCTTGTTGTACAGCTCTTACCATTAGAAAGTTCTTCCTGATGTTTAGTTGGAATCTTCTTTCTTATAACTTGAAGCCATTGGTTCAGGTCCTAGCCCCCAGAGCATGAGAAAACAAGCTTGCTCCATCTTCCATGTGACAGTCCTTAAGATATCAGAAGATATCTCCTCTCAGTCTCTTTTTCTCCAGGCTAAACAGCTCCAACTTGGTCAACTATTGCTTATAATACTTGGTTTCCAGAGTCATCTTGGTTACTCTCCTCTGCACACATTCCACATTAATGTCCACAGCAGATCCTGCTCCCTGATTAGGTATTTAGGAGAGACCCCAGTGTTAGAGCACTGGTTCCAACACAGAGAGGAAGTCACTGTCTTTTGCTGACTCAGTTCCAGCACTGCCAAAATATTGTTCTCTTTCACACAGAGGGAGATACCTTCCAGCCAGGGGAGAGGGGGAAGAAAGATACACATCCACATATCCTCCCTGAAGGATATTCAGCTGTTTAGCTTATGTAGAACACATCAACTGTATTTGGCCATCTCTTCAGGCCCCTTTTCCCATCACAAAAAAGGCAAATGCCAGGACATGTTTGTCTACCTGGTTTGATTTCTTGACAGTCCATTTTACAACCAGAATCACAGTGGTAGTGAGGGAGGGGAGGATACTAAAACTTCATGTAGTCTAAACCAGTTATTGAAACTATAGAACCATTGAGGGGTTTGGTTTTTTGGTGGGGTGGGGAGCTGGAAATCACTGCAATATGAAGGAAATGGACAGGAAAAGGAGCTGTAGAAACGGAGGCACAGTGAGACAGATAACCCAGGGAAGATAGAGTTTCCAAGTTGAAATCCTGAGAGAGTGCTTTCAACTTCACAGGGGGAATAAAAGAAAGAATTTCATAACTGCAGCATTGCAGCTCTGAGGCAAACAACAAGGACTTGAAGGTAGTCTGGCTGTGGTTGAATTTCACAAACATATTTTGAACGAAGCAGTCAATTTTGGATTTCAGTCTTCTAGTTAAGGAAAGTTGACTCTGCTGTATAAAATAACCAAGGTGGCTTTGTAGCTATATTGGTCCCACAGAGTTAGGAGCATAGACAAAGTGCATGTGTCTTTCATTGAACCAGCTAACTTATTTAAAGTAATATGAGCTTGCAAGGTGCCCTGGAGCAAAAATAAACAAATGACAGAATAAGTTCTAAGAGTCGGCCATTGGGCCACTTCAGATGAAACAAGGCCAAAGAGGTGGTGGAGGGTAAGCCATGATGGTTAAATTACAGGGTGGAGCCTCTGCATATTTGAATTTGTAAGACAAAATGCATTAAGCAGAGCCTTTTGAAATCTGAGGCTACTACAATCCCCCAGGTCTCTTCTCGCCCCCTGCTTCCCCTCTCAGCCATATTCTCTTGCATGATACAAGCCTGTTAGATTGCTTCTTATTGCTGATTTCTCCCCCTGCCTATCCTCAAGCTGATTCTAGCAACCAAAAGGTCAAGAAAACCTGGTTTGCTTTGGAGCATTCATCACACATTGTTTTCTTAAGGAGGCTCTCCCCCATACGGATATGCTATTATGGGGAGACCTGCTGCGTCTGCTAATAGAAGGTATGACAAAACTGGGTTTTGTTTCTCTTTTCTGCAAATCATAGGCTTTGATATTCCTTCAAACCTGCTTCCTTCTCACACACAGAGACCCTTTTTATAGGCTCTAAGTAAGATTTATTCTGTGACACTCATTGGGGGATACTATAAGAGAAAAATAAATGCTGCAGAGCAAACTGGTCACGAGTGACCAAATCAACATGTTAGGCTTTTCTGTCTGTTTTTTATTAGGCTGCCACAGCTGGGATTTACTTCATTCTAAAGCTCTTCTGTTCACAGTGCAAAAGTAGGCATATTTCTGTCAAGTTGTACATTTACCTTCTTTCTTCCCCTCTGGGAGATAAGGGCCCCAATTCTAGACAGTGGGCAAGATAGAAGCTCACACACATAGCCAGAGATGTTTTCACTGAAGTGTGCACGGGGTGCAAGATTCGGTTTGGACTCCAGTCTGGTGTTTTAGAAAACCTCAGTCCAAAGCACTATGCAGGCTGGCTGATTTGCCTTAGGGGCCTACTGAATTTCTCTTTTGTGTAAAAAAGAGGACTGCTGTATTTTAATATTTGTTGGAAGCCACCCCAGCCAGATAGGCGGGGTAACAACAACAACAACAACAACAATTGGAAATAACAAAAACAACACCTATAACTTTCCCTCCTTTTGACAAAAGTGGGTGAAATTTGCAGGCATAGTGGCCCTTCCAGTGAATACAGCCTACCAAATTACAGACAAATGGGTCCAGGGGTTTTGTGTGTGTGTGTGTGTGTGTTGGGCACCTTTAAAAGTTGTTTTTTTAAAAGGAATATTGGACGGAAGATTAATTTTTGTCATACCCAACAATATAAATATATACTTGTAACTCCTTTTATACTTATCCCCTTAAATGAACCTGCCACCACCTTTCAAGAAATGAAGATTTTCTCCCTTCAGGTGCTATTAATAACACCATGAAAATGTTCTTGAAGGATGAAAATAGCTGCTTTGATTTCTAGCCCTATCAAGATGCTGCTGAGTAACAGCTGCCTTGCCAGACTTTGAAAATTCAAAAAAAAAAAAAAAAAAAAAAGGCTTTTCCTCTTGAGTTGTTCCTGGTCAAGGAATGCAAAAGAACAGAATTGCAATAGTAGATTTCAAATAAGTTATCATATTTTGGGGGGTTGCTTCCCTACGTTAATAACTCATTGCAAATAGAAATCCAGCACATAAGGGAAAGGGCCGAGCTAGAACTTTTACAACATTCATTTTTAGCATGTCAAAGCAGTCAACCTGATGTGGTATAGTCTACTGTGCAGTCTCATAATTCTACCACGTTGCTCCACTGCATGTTTCAACTGAACCATAGAAGACTGCTAAAACATAGAAAATCAGTACAGGAACTTTTAAAAACAGCAATCCTAAAACGTAAAAACAAAAATAAAAATGCTTATCTGAATTAGTCTCTAGCATTTAATAAGAACTCAGAGGTTACTTGTAAGGTAAAGAGCACAGGTACAAAAAACGTACTTCCTTTATTAGCAAACCTAGGGTATTAATGGTGAAAACGCACTAGCTCCATAGAATCAGTAGAGTCTAAATAAGAGATAGTGTTTCACAATGAAAGTGTGAGCTCCACAGTCACCATTCCTATGGAAGCAAGAGGCCAGAAACAAAAATATACCAAGCCACCCATATAGTCTTTTTCTAAAAGACTTTTCTTTTCTTCGTAGAAGATAAGAATCCAGACATTAGGACTGCTTGCTTATCTAAATGGAGACCACACTCGGCACCTTTTGAAGTTTGCCATCAGGAACAAAAGTTGCAGCGAGCAGCAACTTGTGGCAAAGGTCAGGTAGCATAAGGGAGATGGAAACTTTGCCATAGGCTCAGTCCCTGGATGCTGCAATAGGGTACCTTGCATAAGGAAAGAGTGTTTTATGTTTTTGATGAAACGAAGGAAGAATGGCTATTGTTACTATCATTGTTTAGCTACATAGATTAAGAGGATTTTAAGGCTTAGGTGTACCTTAAAACGCTGGTAAAATACAAGAGGTACACTACATAGCTTCCGTGGGAAATGGGGTGAATGTGAAGATGATGATGGAAGAGCAGTAAGCAAACAGGGTGTGGGCACCTCTGTTCCTTGGTAACTGTTCCAAACCACTATATATCTGTTGTAGCTCTAACCAATTACTTTGTAAGGTAAAGGTAAAGGGACCCCTGACCATTAGGTCCAGTCGTGACTGACTCTGGGGTTGCGGCGGTCATCTCGTTTTATTGGCCGAGGGAGCCGGTGTACAGCTTCTGGGTCATGTGGCCAGCATGACTAAGCGGCTTCTGGCGAACCAGAGCAGCGCACAGAAACGCCGTTTACCTTCCTACCGGAGCAGTACCTATTTATCTACTTGCACTTTGACGTGCTTTCGAACTGCTAGGTTGGCAGGAGCAGGGACTGAGCAACGGGAGCTCACCCCGTCGCGGGGATTCGAACCACCGACCTTCTGTTCGGCAAGTCCTAGGCTCTGTGGTTTAACCCACAGTGCCCCCCGCGTCCCTAATTACATTGTGGAGAACCTCAAATCTGGGTGTCAAATGTTGGCCCTCCAAGCTGCTCTGTATTCTGCCCAGGTCCCCTCAGAGGCCCTGCTCCATGCCCTCAAGTGCTTTTGCCTTTACTGAATTGTGTCCTTGAACTGTGATGGTGCCTCTTGTTTGCTTGGATAGGGAGTTTTGTTGGTGCGAAGGGAGTGTGGAAACCTCTGACTTTTGCCTAGCTGGAATTTGGCCTACTCTATAAAGGTAAGGGTCTTGTCCATTGCGCCACCCACTTGTTTCTGGCTCTCCTCAACATTGCTGAGCGGCTCCCAGAAAATTGCCCAGGAAGGGAAGCGGATCTCAGGCTGAAAACAATCCCCCACCCCTGGTCTATATCACTCAATCCTGTATATGTTATTTCAAAGTGAATTGAGGGAGCTTACTGCAAAGAAAGTGGATGTAGGAATTCAGTTGCTGCTGTTCTTTGAGTTACCGGTACATCTTTACAATTATGGAACTTGTAACTGGAATTTAAATGCTTTAATCCAAATCATATACCAGAGATATAGTAAATCCTTCTTAACTGCTAGTTTTTAGTGACTGTGATTAAGCAGCTATTGAATGGCATTTGTAGAATATTTATAATCTCATAAGGGTATACACACACAGAGACACACACACACAATTGCATGGGCTATAAAAAGAGCAGTGGGGGAAAAACTGCTATTCTCCCTCTCTAAATCTTCATTATATGAAATTACTGTGATAAAATGAAGCAGATTCCGTATATATGTAGTATGCAAATAACTAAGTATTTCCAGTAAATCGTTTCGGCCGCTACAGCCAATAATACTATTCTATATGTAGTAAACATCCATGTCTAACAGCTGTGCACAAGTTATTCCATAATAGGGACAGCCCTATAAAGGGGCAAAACCAGAAATATATATCTCTGGGGCAATAAAGGGTACAGTATAATATATAGAGCTCAATATCTTCCAACATGCCCAAGAAACACACACATTGTTGATGACCTAATGGAAAAATTGAATATCCACTACCAATATGGCGTCGTGTGAAGCCTAAGAAGGGGGAATGTTTTGAATCAAATAATATGCCTGAAAATACTGGTCATATCTGAGAAGGGCCTACCATCCTGAGGACTGAGAGGATCCAATACTGGTCTAATCATTTAGAACATCCTATTGAAGCCTTTTAAATATATATATATATATATATATATATATATATATATATATATCAAGTATAATAATTTTAGAAACCGGTGCATTCAGAGGTCAGCCTCCCCGACTAAACCATACCTATGTTGTATGATAATACAGAGCCTGGGGAAATATTAGAAACACAGGAAGCTGAGTCAGACCATTAGTCTATCTCACTCAGTTTTGCCTACACTGACTAGCCACAGCCCTCCAGGATTTCAAGCAAGAGCAAGATTTCCAGCCCTGCCTGGAGACACCAGGGCCTATTCCATACAAGCAGATGCTCTGCCACCAAGCTGTGGCGCTTCCCTGAGAAGAAAGCAAGCCACTGACTGAACCAAAGTAAACAACTGAGACACACTGTACAATTGTCATTAGTAGATAGAGTTGTACAGTATTCAAGGTTGTGCTAAGGTTCCATCAGTGCAAGGATTTCTCTATATGTGACAGAATATTCTCCTCCTCCATGTGCACCTTAAATCTGTTCTGTGGGATTTGGGGGGGGGAGGAGGAAACCCCTTGTGCTAGTGCTAGCACAAAACTAGCAAAAAAATCAGTTGAATGCTACCCATAATGATTTGTGGATTCTGGTCAGAACAAAGGAAGGACTCATCCCTGTCCTCAGCATGACCACAGCAGTCAGGGCTAATAATGCCCTCAGAAACAGATTGTGTAAGGTATCCAGGGCTGACATTATATTGAAGGAAGCTGAGACAGGTAGTGGGTGAAGGAAATGGTAGGTGGCTCTGGGCTCCATCTTACATACCTCGTCACCCACTCATTGACCTTTCTGCTGCTACAGCTGCTGCCAGTCACCCATCTGGTGCAGCCCTCTGCCACCCCTTCCATTCTTCCTTGATCTGAGGAATGGCCGGGGTGTGTGTGTCCTTCCTCAGAGTAAGGCTGCAATGAGGTGGTGAAACAGCAACCGCAGTACAGATGAAAGAGTCAGTGGAGCCATAGAAGGAGGCAGCGGGGGTGGGGGAAGGGCCGCAATAGCTGCAGAGCTCTGCCTGCCTCAGTCTCTTGTGCTGGCCCTGTGGGTCTCTGACATCTTCATATATCCCCACCACCAAACCTCCACCCAGTCTCAGCATACAAAGTAGTAGTGTGATACTGAATTAGTATACAGGTTCTGAAATGAAGAGAAGCATCACTGTTGGTTAGGAACCACTGAAAAGCTTCAAGCTTTCTAAGTTGGGAAAGGCAAGGTGCAAGTCAGCTTCACGTCTTTTTGTCATGTTTTGTTTGAGGATACATGGAGCGATGGTTGTGTGTGGTGCATGTGCTTTCTCTGGATTGGGACATATGCGTTTCATTGCTGTGGGAGATGTGTGGGCTCAGTTTTAGACATGCAAATAAGCCTAGGAAGAAGAAGCCACTCAGACATCCACATTTAGAATGACAGAAGTCACTCAGAGTGAATCAAACAAATTGTGCATCCCACATTCAGTTTGCCTCTTCAGCATATTTGTTCTTATTGCTGCTATATGATGAATGACGTGGTATATACTCACATGCTCGTTCTGAGCCTAACACTGGGTGCAGTGTCTGGGCAGGAACTTCTCCCTTCCTTAACATCTCATTCACAGAGTGCTGCAATACCAGCTTATGTCATTTATATCCTGATCTCACACCCACAGGGTTCATTCACTACCCGTTTAGTTGTTTTGTTTCTGTTGTAATAAAAATTGAGTGACTTGGAGACTGGCTGCGGAGAGCAAGTGTGGTCAGAAATGACAAATGTTTCTGGCTCTCTTCCTTTCCCGCCCTCCCCTCCCTCTGAGTGAACAGAGCGCAGCTTTATCCTCTCTGGTCAGGGATCAAACTGCTGTGCGTCCCTGCTCCTGCTACTAATGCAAGCCATATTAAGCGCCATGCTAGACACACTTATGTGAAATGAAGTTGCATTGAAGCCAGTGGTCATTACTTACGAAGGATGTCAGCTCTAGTTTAGTGTATTTCAAATTTCCCAGTTGACAGTCTTTCCCCACCAGCCCCCACAACCTTTCTCTTGGCTCCGTACACAAGATCTTTTTTCTTGATAGTACTTCAGAACTGTAGAGGCCACTGTGTCGTTAATAAAGTAAGATCGATGACCTGCCCAAAATATACACTTGGCAATATTAATGGATTCAGCACACTGCCTATGTATGCTTTTAACAAAAAGAGCTAGTTAAGCCCATTTGTAGGTCATCCTGATGGAAGTGGGAATGAACCTTTGTCAATTGAAGCCTATGACTGGGTTGGCCATCCACAATTGAGGTGACAGTGCTGAGCATTCTTTAGTCTCCCAAACAAGCAGCTGGTTCAGAGTCGTTTTAAGGCCATTCTATACCGTGCATGGAGGCATTCTCTAATGTTGAGAACCTCCCTTTCTCTGAAGGTAGGGTTGCAGTCAGTGTCTAGTTCCTGGATAGTCTATAAATTGGCTTCAGATAAAGATGCAGAAGCTACTAAGCATTAATTAATTAAGGATTATATTGAGGAGTGGTGAAATAGCAGGCTATAGTATCATTAGGGTTTCACATTATTACAACTTACAGTGCTACCTCTGTTTACGTACTTAATTTGTTCTGGAGGTCTGTTCTTAACCTGAAACTGTTCTTAACCTGAAGCACCACTTTAGCTAATCGGGCCTCCTCCTGCCGCTGCGCCGCCGGAGCACGATTTCTGTTCTCATCCTGAAGCAAAGTTTTTAACCTGAAGCACTATTTCTGGGTTAGCAGAGTCTGTAACCTGAAGCGTATGTAACCTGAAGCATATGTAACCTGAGGTACCACTGTACTTTGTTTTTTTTAGTTATTACTGGGAATATGTGTGATTTGAACATCAAATTGAAGAAGAACCAAGGACCACTAGATTTGGTGCTGGTTTTAATCTGCAGACTGGCAGACTGTCATTTTGTTCTCCCTCCTCCCCAAAGAAATGCCTGAACTTTAGTGGACTTTCAGTGGATCAGCATTTGCACAGTGTCTGTGTGAGTGTGATGCAGTGAGTAACCTCAAATCTTCACTGGCATCTATTATGGCTTTTTGGAGGGCTCATAAGTGGGCGAAGCAGGGTGCCAGTGTCAGAGCTGGCACTATTCACTTGTCAGGTGTTATGAAGCCACACATCAACCTGTAGGCACAGCAGCGAGTGAAAGAGCCCAATATTACTTGTAGTTAAGAAAGGAAATATTTCTAGAAATACACTTTCCTCATGGCTATCTATCGTGAAGAGAAATCAAAGGTTGCATTCAGTCACAAAAACACAGCATAACTACCAAACAAATTCTCCCTCTTGTTTTTGCATGATTTGACGGGGAACCATTCATTATATGAGAAGTGCATTTGGAAAACTGGTGCACTGCAAAAGGAAGCCATGAACAAGGGTTGTTTTTTTGTTTTGTTTTGTAGATACCTGAACTAGCCAGACTTTAGAAGTGGCAGGCTGTTGGAGCCAGAATGCATAACGCTGCTCACACTGGAAGGACATAAAATAAATCTTTTAAAAGCCACTACTTTATTTGGCTTGATTTATATTGCTTGATTAAATCCTTTTGTGTGCATGTGCTGCAGAAGCATTGCAATGTTGCTGCATTCAAAAAACAAGACACAATGTTTTCTTTCTTTTAAAAACCTGGAGAGTATAACATCCAAGAGCATATAACTTCGACCAGGAGTAAAGGCTGTGCAAATACTGAAAAGCAATTAAAGAGGCATTAAACCAAGCCAAGCGGCTGGGCTCTTAAGGAAAATAAAACTCTGTCCATTTTGTATCTTGGCAGTGAGTCTGCTAAGCTATAGTCAAGGCAGCACTGCTTGTGAAAGGGAGAAAAGAAGATGAATTAGCGGCTTATTTCCCTATTTTGTAAAGCTATGGAAATCCCTGAGTGCCTCCTGGGCCATTTCTAGATAAACATCAGATAAAATAAGCTGTTTTTCTTTGGTTATCATCTCAGAAAGGATGGTTTAGACTGTCATGGGATGTGCGTTTGATCTAAACCTCAAACCTCAGATGGGATATAGACCCCAAGAGCTAATGTTTAGTGACTTGGATTAGAGTCCCAAGACCTGGTTGTGCTCAATATGCCACAAATACAGTATGGGGAACTGAAAAAAGTGATATGGGGTTCCACTTTTTAAAATGATAATTTATATTGCATTCTGATTAAATCAGAAAATATATATATGACTGGCTTCACATAAATAGTTGCAGTTGGGCACACGAGCAGGGCTTAAAGACAACTGAATAGCTGTAGATAAGAAAGATGAATAAAAGCAGTTTGCAAGAGAAGAGTAAAATAAATACTGAGCACACTGTAAAGGTGGCACATTTGTAGAGCAGCATTTATGGCAGGTTTTATAGACTTTTTGAATGAGCAGAACTTAATAACTGAGCAACACTCAAATTATTTTGGGTAGTAATAACTGTTGTTTGTGCACTTCACTGTATTTCTTTGTTTTCATACAAAAAACCCCCTGATGTCTTAATGTCTTATTGATGACTGTGTAAAATCATCAAAGTATGGACTATGAGGAATCACTTCATTATGAAAATTAGCAAACCTTTTCAAAAGCATTAGAATAAGGAGCCTCTCTCTGTGCTACCTCATTTCAAGGCAATCACACTCTCCTTGCTTGATGCTTACCAGGACCTCAGATACCACTTCTCTTGTCAGAGGAGCACAGCTTTGACTACTACGTAGCATCTGGGATTCCTGCTTCTCCCCCTCAGCCTTTTGCTATGTGGTTTTAACCACGTTGCCGCAGGACAACATCTTGAATCTGTACAGGCATATCCTGTCCATCTAATGCCACAAAGTATACATGTTTATCCAAGAAGCTCCGAGCAGTTTTTATGGTTGCAATCCTAACCTAATTTACCTGGGAATTATGTGGGATTTACTTCTGACTAGATGTGTTTAGAAGTGCAGCATTAGGCTCCTAACAGTCCTATGAGGTAAGTTTTTAGCCACAACTCCAGTCTTCCTCACCAGGTTTTCTATAACAACAACAACAACAACAACAACAACAACAACTTATTATTTATATCCCGCCCATCTGGTTGGGTCGCCCCCCCCCCCCGCCACTCTGGGCAGCTTCCAACAAAACACTAAAATACAGTAACCTATTAAACATTAAAAGCTTCCCTAAACAGGGCTGCCAAATCTTTCAGACTACAACTCCCATCATCCCTGACCATTGCCCATGCTGACTGGCAATGATCTGAAGTCCAAAACATCAGGAGGGCAACAGGTTGGGGAAGGCTACACTACAATGGGTCTCCAATTTTGTTCTGAATAGTCCTTAAAGTCAGCTACCTCCAGTTGTCTCCAATCTCCCCAGTCTTTCCTTATGTAAGGTACCAAGTTATGTGTTTTCTTTCTGCCTGCCCAGGCTTTAACTTGCATTTCCCCAAGGCTTGGCATGGGTCAAGCAAACAATGCTAGGTTGTAACTTTTCCTTGCAATGGTTGTGGAGATGTTTTTATTTAAATATTTTGTTGGAAACCGCCCAGAGTGGCTGGGGAAACCCAGCCAGATGGGCGGGGTATAAAAATAAATTGTTGTTGTTGTTGTTGTTAGTATTGACTTTACAAGTGGGTGTGATAAAATCCTCTTTCAAGGAAGTCTCAGGGTGAAAAAATAGGTCATGTCCCCATGAAGAAGAAAAGAATTCTGGCATGTGTGTGTTCAACTCCATGCAGTGTTTTGGATCTGCTTTCAAAGGGGACTTTGAGAATTGTTTGACGTTTCTTTTCCCGTATTGCCTTTTGTGCTGGCTCTATATCACCAGAGTATTTCAGTTCTGAATTCTTTCCGCTTCTTTTCAATGAAAAGGAAATCCACTCTTAAAATGTCAAAATACTTGGGTTTTCTTTTTCTATTTCTTGTGGGGGATAAACTGAGGATCACTTCACACAACCATTGGGCTCCCCACCTGGAATTCTGCATGTGTCGGCTTCCTGCTTCTGCTAGAAGGCTATATGCAGCTGCCGTCCACCTGCAGGATTGCTGTTTGTTTTTGCACTGCATTACGAACCTGCTTGGGCTATTATAGTGTTTTGAGTAGGGCGGGTGTTTTATAGTGTTTTTGAGTCCCTCCTAATTCCTGGATCCAGCAAAGATTTAATTGTTGGAATAACTAGGTCAGGTTCTTCATAATAGCCCCCTAAGTATGGGTCATTAAGGTAGAAAGGAAGTGGCTTTGTGCCAGGGGACATATGGGTGGGTGCTCCTCTCTCAACTAGCTGTTAGTCACCACCCCTTTATACATAATACTAATAGGCACACAACTGGGGAGAGGAAGGTATCATATCTTGACAAGGACAAGCAAGGCAAAAGTGGGGTTTATCACCCAGGAATAAAGTGCAAGCAGGCACGTAGTCCCAAATACATCTTTTGCTTAATATGTCTTATGGGGTGATATGGGTCCTTAAAAAAAAAGTTTGCTTCAAGAAGATCAGCCTAGATGGGAGAGGTTCTTGTCTAGATCCCTAGAAAATTCTTGACCTATATCTCTCCCTTCCACAAATCATACTGACCCAGTTTTGCCAAGGAGAGTGTTGTATATGGCTCCATCCAAGCAACCATATACCCCTACCACTCCTGGAGAATCAAACTTAAAATGATAGGCTCCCAAAGGCCATTGAGTTCAACCCTCTGCAATACAGGAATCTCAACTAAATCATTTATGACAGATGGCTATCCAACCTCTGCTTAAAAATCTCCAAAGAAGGAGAGTCCACAACTGTCTGAGGGAGTCTGTTCCACTGTCGGAACAGCTCTTACCATCAGAAAGTTCTTTCTGATGTTTAATCGGAATCTTCTTTCATGTAACTTGAAGCCATAGGTTCATGTCCTGCTCTCCAGCAGGAGAAAACAAGCTTGCTCCATCTTCCATGTGACAGCCCCTTAGATATTTGAAGATGGCTATAATATTTCCTCTCAGTCTCCTATTCTCTAGGCTAAATATCCTCAACTCAGTCAACTGGTCCTTGTAAGACTTGGTTTCCAGACCCTTGGTCATCTTGGTCACTCTCCTCTGCACATACTCCAGCTTGCTAATATCCTTTTTGAATTGTGGTGCCCAGAACTGGACACAGTATTCCTGTTGTAGTCTAACCAAGGCAGAATAGAATACATTTGTACTGCAGAATGGGTTAAAACATGCTGCCTTATACTGAAGCAGACCACTGGGATACCTAGACTGATTCTATTAATCCTGATCTCTCTGTGATCTCAGGCAGGATTCCTCCTTGGTTGATCATGTGTGCTGCTTGAGTATTTGAATATGAGTCTTTTTATATACAAAACAGGAATTCTTTCACTAGGCTGTGACCCATCCTTCTATTACTCTTGCTAATTGTGTTGTATTTCCAGATTATTATTATTTTTAATGATGAAAATTAACTGTAACTACAGGTTTCCTACAAGGCAGGAGCTGATTTAAACATTACTTGCTGTCAGCATAAAGACTGCATGAAACTATTACACCAAATGAAAAGTGCTAATTCATGTCAGAACACAACTCTCTAATGTATAGAAATCTTTAATTTTTGCTATTTACACAGATGCTTTGTTCCTCGTCCTTCTGTGATGGAGGGAAGTCAAATATGTAGGCATCTCAATCATTATTCAATTCCCATGGAGAAGAAGAGGCAGTGTTTGTTTGAGGAATGTAACAGTAAATCAATAGATTATTTGAGAGAATAGAAAAAGTGGAGTGATTCAGGATTCAGAGGGTAGAAAGAACATAATTTTCTCTATATAACAATTTGTAACATACTAGGCCTGGGTTCTAATATCAGGGCTTGGGCACTGAACTCATTGGACCACCAAGGCAACTTGCAAAGGGAAGGCATTGTTGACCTGATCCCAACTTTGCTGCAACGCTGCTCTTGCCAGTCGCCAGATGTGGTTCTGCACTTCCCAGCTTACCAGGGATCAGAGTGATGATAAAGAGGGCTGCTTTCTTTCTTAGCAATGCATTACCTGCAACAATTGACTTTTAAAAAAGAAAAAAGAAAAAGCCTTGAGTCCAAAATATATCTGAATTACAAAGAAACATTTCTGACACATAGATACAAACTCCTGTTCCTGACTCTATTTTTTTATATTCTCCCCTTTCCTTGTCATTTCTTAAATCAGGCTTTCACAGCTTGTGAGCCACCAAATCAAGTTTAGCAATGTCCTGCCACCGGCTAAATATTGAATATACCCCCACTGTTTGCTGGCTCCATGCAGACTAGAAAACCAGTAGGTTATGTTACATTTAACATGATGGAAGGTCACGTGATCTTTCTCCATAGAATACCTCAGTGATTCTGAGCATCCACAACCTTTCCCATCTGTGTGTGTGTGTAAATCTAGAGGCCAGAGATGCATCCATTGTTCCACTACATTAGATGTAGGGAACATTTGACCCTCCAGATATTGCTGAAGAGCAACTCAGATTTGCTGGAGAACAAATCACTGACCATTGGCTATGCTTGCTAGGGCTGATCTCCTATCCTGTAGTTGTTTGACCCTGGATAAGAGGAGACTGAGATGAGATACGATAGCCACCTTCAAATATATTCTTGGCTGTCACATGGAAGATGGAGCAAGCTTGTTTCCTCCCGCTCCAGAGGGTAGGACCCCGAAAGATTCAAGTTACAAGAAAGGAAATTCCACCTAAATACAGTCATACCTCAGGTTACAGACGCTTCAGGTTGCACGTTTTCGGGTTGCGCACCGCACCAAACCCGGAAGTACTGGAACGGGTTACTTCCAGGTTTCGGCGCATGCGCAGAAGCACTAAATCATGCTATGCGCAGAAGTGCCGAATTGCGACCCATGCATGCGCAGACGAGGCACTGCGGGTTGCAAACGCTGCAGGTTGCGAATGTGCCTCCCACATGGATCAAGTTCGCAACCCAAGCTTCCACTGTATAAGGAAGAACTTTATTGGCGGTAAAAGCTGGTCAACCATGAAACGGACTCTCTTGGATGTTTTAGTAAAGATTCCTAGACAATTCCATGATTCTATGAAGGGCCAAAGATTCCCCATTTTACACTGTAGAACTGGAAGGAAAAGGGTTGACCTCCTTTCATACCCAGTCCTATTCTAGCCAATTTACACCAGGTGGAATCAGTAAACTCATGTACTGCTTTGCTTCTGTTTACAGAACAACTCTTTCCCAACTTGAGACATAAGATTAAAGTGGCATGCTTACCCTGTTCCATTCATGGGTGTCATTAGATTCCCTGAATATTGCACACACACTGCTTTCATAACTATTTATTAGAGACTGGGATCTTAATAGGTGTGTCTCCTGTCAATAGATGTTAAGACAATTTCATTTCCATGTCAGAACTGGGTGGGCCCAAAAGAATGGAAATGATAGAACTAGATAGATGCCTTTAATAAGATGTTCAAGTCCTTGTGTTTGACAGCTACAGAATCAAATGAATCTAAGTGATACTTAACTGGCCAGATATTTTTACTTGCAGCATTACAACAATATTGCTCATTGTGGGAGGCTGCTTGTGGTTGTTTTTAGCTCTTATTTTGTTTGAATTGGCAGCATCCCAGTCAGTGGAGGTCCCCTCCAAAAAACTTGTATCAGGAAGAGAATTGCTGGCAGTCTGCTAGAACTCTAATTAGGTTAAGGCTTCTGGCTATGATTTGCATGGTCCAATTAGCAGAGCTACCCTCAATTAATTAGAAGGATCTAAAAAGTTGATGTACTCCTAAAGTATATTTCATGCAATCATGGTCTCAATATTCTAGGCTACAGGTACAATAGATTTAGCAAAACCATTTTTTTAAAAAAATTACAGGCTGCCAATTCCTTGTCTTTTAAAGCACAGGACAAACTCCTAGCACATGGTTTTAATGCTGAGCGCTTTGAAGAACAGTGCGTTGCAAATCAGAATATCGTTAGGAATGTCGCTTTTTCCTCCCTCGTGTTCTTTAAAAATGATCTGTAAAAAAATAACCACTCAGGATGTCAGTAATGCCAGTGACCATTGACATTCTTCTAAAAACAAAACTCAAAGTAGCATTGTTGAAAACTGAATTGCACATTGAAGGAGTTATATATAGTTTGGTACTACTATAGAATCTGAATGGATGCTAAAGAAGGGTGATCGTTCAATGGTAAAGTACAAGTTCGGCTGCTTGTGCTTCTGTAAATGGCCAAAGGCAAGTGGCATAGAACAAAACGAGCCTCTGTATCAGATGATGAAGTCCAGAGAAAAAACCTTGCAACACAGATTTACTGGAGGGCTCCAAACAAACTGACCAATATACCCCATGACTGCTTGGACACTGAGAAAACAACTGCACTTTTCAGAAATAATTATAGTGTGTATTCTTGCTTATATGAACATGATGGCCTGAAGGAAAGACAGATTGGATCTGGGGTCATATGCTATGGTCATTAGGGAGATAATGTGGCTGAAGAAACAGGGGGTGGTAAGGGAAGAATAGGAAGGGATCTGTCCCAGGAAGAAATAGGTAACCGCAAGGAGGGAGGAGGAGATGGAAGGAGACTTTCAGTGGTCTAGCTAGCCACCCAGCACTATGTACAGAAATGAAGCTCCAGCTTCTACCAGGTTAATGTTTGGGACACCTTTCTGAAAGACAACTGTAGGCATTTTAGTATTCTGCTTTGTATACAAAAGTCATATATAAATACTGGTCCACTTCCAGTCATGGAGCAGTTGAGCTCTGTTGAGTGCCAGCCACCCAATGATGCTGGTCTCTAGCTTGGATCCTCCCTCTAGTCCAGTGTGGAGAACCTCAGGCCTGCAGTCCAGCTCTGACCCTCCAGACTTCTCTGTCTGGCCCTTGGGCCTCTTTCCAAGCCACACACCTCCTTGGCCTTGCCTCACATCCTCCTTGAGGGCTTTTGCCTGGTTGGAATGTGTCACTGAACTCTGATCATCACTCTGGCTTCCCTGGATGGAGGACAGAGAAGGTTGTGTGAGCCTGTGTGGAAACTAGCCTTTTGTAGAAAGGTGAAATTAATTTTATATATTTGTTTACAGTATTTTTGCATATTTCAACTTGTTGTAAAGTAACTTCTCCCTTTTTAATAACAATCCTCAGCACTTAAGAGCATTTCACATACATCCTTTCAATAATCCAGACAGTATCGTGTTAGTAATCCTTAAAATAGCACTGTATTATTCCCATATTGCAGATGTGGGGCCTGAGGTGGACATGTGGCGACATGCCTTAGGCCCCAGAATGAGTTGATGACTAAAGAGGGATTTAAGCCAAGGAGTTCCCGGCTCACAGTTCACACTCTTAAGCACTACATTATACCAGCTCTTTTTTGGCTGACCCTATTGTAACCTCTCGTTACAGTGAGGTTGGGAGGTTTATTCTAAGAGCTGATAATTATTTGAACGCTGTGAAGTGTATTGTAAAGAAAATAAAATAACTTGGCCTACTAGATAGTCACAAGTGTTTATCTGAGAACATCTAAACTCAAGCGGCAGACAGCTTCTTTTCCAATACATGGCTGACCTAGAGTCAGATCTTTCTCTAGATGATACTGAACATCGTACATAAGTCTGTCAAGAGACATAGGAGTTTTATTTTCCAACACAAGCATTTCTCTTCAGAATAGACTTGAGGATATTGATCTAAAATATTGGGATTACAAAGGCTGACTTTGAGCCCTGAACTGTTTTAGCCCTGATGATGATCTGTGATTTTTATTTTATTTTTTTGGTCAAGTTCAAACTAGTTTGGACGGTATTATATTTCTGGTTCTTATTAGCTATTGTTGCTAAGAGCCCAGTCTACACATTATACGTTTTAATAAGTGATTTCATGAAAACCAGATTTACTCCACTTGTTTAGAACCCCGAAGGCTCCTTCCTACTAGCTGACTATACAACAGGTAAGGGGAACCTATGGCCCTCCAGATGTCAATGGACTACAACTCCCATTATGGCTGCCCACAGGCTGGCTGTGACTGATGGGAACTGAAATCCAACAATCTGGGAGGCCACAGGTTTCCCATTCTTGCCGCCCAGGCTTGAAATGGCCTTTCCCCTTGACTTTCTCTCCCTCCAAGGGAAGAAGCATTCAGCCAAGGAGAAATAATCTTTCGCAGCTTCCTTGCTAGACAAGGAGGGGTTGTGCTTTTCTATGTTCTTCTTCTTTCTGATCTCTTCTGGGGCAATGTTTTTAGTGCCTGTACTGGCTATAGAACTGGAGGCCAGCAAAAGCATACACAAAACTGGCTTTCGCACTTGTGTTGCCTTACTAAAAGGATAATGTATGAGTCCACCTTTTGAAATGCGTGTGAAAGTGAAACACAGCAAGTTAAACCAAGATGTTCAGTGTGTGAGACCTCTTTAGAAGAACTGGGAAATTATTATTTACTAGATCTTCTGAACATTAGGCTGTTGCCTGGATATGTTGTAAGAGCTCGATGTTTGGGCTAATAAGCCTAGTGCTATTTCTGTATTTTAAACACCTTCTCCCACTACCCCTGGTCACATACATTTTCACCAAATCGAGTCCCTTAATATCAGGTAATACTACAACTCCCATCAGCCTCAGCAAGCATGGCCACTAGCCAGGGATGGCTGGAATTGTAGTTCAGCAACATCCAGACAACCAAGAGGTCCCCACCCCTGCTTTATATACATATACGAATCTGCTCATATAAATAGGTGGAATAGAGAACTCACCTGGTTTGCAGTGGAGTTATCTGTATATGAGGAAATTATCACAAACGTACCTACTAATAGTTCAGTAATCTTTGGGGAAATGTCACAGTAAAAGTGCTCCTAAAATAGGCTGCTTTTCACGCTTTTACCTTGAATGTATCCAGGAGCAGGTTCTTGAACCAGCTGAATAATCCTTTCGTCCTTCCCCCAAGTGGTGGCATGGCACTCCACATTAAATCAAGGAAGAGTGGATACATTTTGCAGTTGTCTATAGCGGCCTTTGTGCGAAAGGGATGCATTAATATTATTTTACACATGAATGGATTTAGCCATGAAGGTCAAATAAAATGACATAGTCATAGAAGCTCAGTGGCAGAACTTGGAGCAGAATTCAAGCGTCCCATTCTCGGAACTGAGCCCCGTTCCTTCGTTAGTCCAGTGCTTATTGACAGCAGCGTTAGGCAGCTATTTCCATTTTGTCCACAAGGCCAGTGGCACATTATACTGCACCTCATAAAGCTTTTCTCCATTTGTCCATGTGACATTTATAGCCCTATAGCGGCTTTTCTTTTTAAGGATTTAATTGGAGTATGTAAGCAGAAGTTTGTAAACTCAAGGTGACCTGTATTCTTCAGCCTAATATTACCACTCACTTTTAGACCGGTTTTAATTCTTAGGTAGGGTGACCTGGATGCCAAAAAACATGCTCATGGGCCAGTTAAAAGCGTTGCTGTTTGTGAACCTTACTCTTCAGTCTGTAATTGATGTTATACACGTTTTCAGTATTTCTGCAAACTTGACCCAAGAGCCCCATTTATTGCAAGAGGTTGTGCAGAATAGCTTCCTAATAGAAATTTGTTTTTGTCTTTTTGATTGCATTGCTATACATTCCTTGAGTTTGTTTTTTTAAGACTGGAAGCCTTTACAAGATCAATAAAAATATGCACATCCTTAAATCAAACAAATCTTGGCAAAATTTCCAAACTCTTAAATTGTGCCATACTTGCAAATGGTCTCTGAAAGCTATGCGTTTGTTTGTTTTTTAAATTGCAAACCCGTACTCCTAAACAAATTGAGGAGAAGAATAATTTCTCAATGGGTTATGCTAATACATCGAGAGAGTTAGGTTAGAATTTTGGACCTGTGGTAGAGCGCTGAATTGCAGAGGTAACCCATACGCATCCTGTCACATTGAAATGCACTGACTCATTAATGTGCTGACCCATTGTCGCATAGAACTTGCACGCCAGTGGCACATCCGTCCTGACCACAGATTGCTAATGCTACAGGCAAATGGGCCAGTGCATATGATGAGGCATATGTGGAGCATTTACACAGGTAAACACTTTATGCCTTGCTTGCATAAATTATAAATTGAGCTTCAGGTTGGGCCTGTGTAACCCACAATGGGATCCCCACCCATCTGTCCATGAAGTGAACTGGTTGACCTTGACCCAAGCACTATATTGCCCTAACCTACTTCACAGGGCTGTTGTGAGGATAAAAAACAGAGGATGTATTGTATTTGCCACTTGAGAGAAAATCTTTATGTATTTTTTAATAAAGGAAATAGCATTTGTTACAGCAATTGAAAAGTGTGGTTGGATTAATGATTAATGCTGAATCACTGTTTAAAACTTAGAAATATTGCTTAATCTCCCTGTGCTGCTTTCTGTCATACATTGGAGATTATGATGCCCTTAAGGATATTCAAGTCTGGAATACAAGGTATTGCATAACTTGAGAGTTGCTAGGGGATTTTACGCTGCAATGGAAGCGTACCTTGTTTTTCAAGTATACTTTAAATTATCTGCTCAGGATATGATGTCATCTGATCACACGAGACTGTGCAATCTGGCTCCTATTAGGTCAATTAGTTAAACAGCAATCCCTTGGGGATAATCTTAGATGTTATGGGAAGTAGTAAGGATATTTTTAGGTTCATGGGATCTAAAGCTAAAAAGGGTCGCCACACATATGTAGAAAACTCCAATAAAGAAGAGCACTTTTGCGTGTAGTTATATTAGATTGCTTGAGATAACACAGAAAGGAGGACATAAAGTAAATTAGGGCAATTTAAGGCTACAATCCTATATAAGTTTACCTGAAAGTACGCTGTGATTTGGAGCCAAATTTATTCTTACATATATACATGGAAGGGACAGAAGGACCTCTTCAGTGAGCCTAATTCTCTTTCCATTCACATAGCAAAATGCTAGGATCCAAGCCAGTGGGACTGTGAGTAGACAAGTATAGGATTGCACTGTAAGAGACCCAAAAGTTGAGGTCATGGAGAAACAAAATCAAAAGAGAAATTAAATTGAATGTGGCAAGAAAGTTGGTTCCAGACAAAGCCATTAAACTTACATGGTTTGCATGGCCTGGCCAAATCCGTACCAGTCAGACTGGTACCAGAGTTTTAACACACTGCCTTATTACTTTTTTCCCAACTGTCTGTGTTGTCAACACAACTAAGTTTAAAGTTGTAGACAGGAAAACTGACTCAGTTCTGGAGCCTCTTCTTTTGCCATTCCCTATTATCTTAATATCCATATGTTTGATATTACTCAGTTACTTAATTTGGACTCCAATTGCTGTAAAGATCCGCTAAATATTATTACCACTTGATTATTATTAACATTATTGGGAAAACATACATAAAACCAATAATTTCAAACTTAGTTAGAAAAAAAATGCTTCCCCAGTTCCCAGCGCTGCATGTCTGAACCTGAGCCTTGAATATGGTATGTTTCACAAAGTCTAAATTTATTTATTTTTTAAAATAAATCGGTTTCAAGCTGTTAGGGGCAGGGAACTGCTTTATGTTTCACTGTAGTACACTGATAATGAAATAACAATAATCATAATACTTTTATTATTTATATGCTAATCTGACTAGGTTGCCGCAACCACTCTGGGTGGCTCCCAACAAAATATTAAAAACACAATAAAACACCAAACTGTAAAAACTTCCCTACACAGGGCTGACTTTAGATGTCTTCTAAAAGTCAAATAGTTGTTTATTCCTTGATGATGATAATAAATTTACTATTATTAAGCTTTCGTAAGAAAGCTTTGACGTTCAAATTATTGACAGTGGCTTATATTGTCAGAACGGCTGTTCAAATGGCTGACATCTAATCAGAGTCTGAGATCAAGTTAAAATTTGGCTTCTCCTAGCTTTATAGGCATCACTTTTAGAAACTGCTTGGGGAATTTCCCAGAGAAGAAAATATATGTGTCTCCAGGAAATGGGTTTGAGTTAGCAGGTGGGGTTTATGCCTTGGGAGACAGCACTGAATCAGTGTTTCAGAATATGGTAGTAGGACAATGCAGTCTTTGGTGTGATGAGGAAGGCACATGAATGGAAGCCCTGACCATTTGTGGTCTTTTAAAATATTTTGGCACACTTTGCATAAGGATTTCATTCTTGATGGCTTGGCCCAACTCCAGCGTTTCAATTAGATTAGAAGATTTTACTTGCTACAGAAATATCCCTGTGCAGCATTAAATGTGCTGCTCTGTGCTCAGTTGAAACAATTTTGAGGATATCGCCAATGTAATGATAAACGTCACTCATCACGATCCAATATACGTTAACCTAGAATACCGAATACATGCCTTAGAGCAGGATATAATTAACAGTTCTAAACGTATTTGACAGTTGGGCTCAGCAACTGGGTGCCAGATCCGTCCTGCTGATGGGTGCCATCTGGTCCCCCAGTCACCACTCCAGAGACAAAACTGGGATGGTTAGGAGTAGCATTTGTTGCAATGGGACTTAGAAGCAGACAGAGAGGGGGATTTGGCTTTGACCTCCTTATCAAAGTAACCTGTTGGGAAAACCAGTTGCAGACCAGGGATCCAACACGCTGCTAGATGCCGCTTGGTGCTAGCCCCATAGCCAATGTGTGTAACTTGAAAAGGGGAAGTTACCAGCCATCTTTGTATATTAGTGGGTGCATCTAATAGACTGAGAATTCCTTGTGTGAGCAGTAAGAACTTTCAGAGTACAGTGGTACCTCGGGTTACATACGCTTAAGGTTACATACACTTCAGGTTACAGACTCCACTAACCCAGAAATAGTGCTTCAGGTTAAGAACTTTGCTTCAGGATGAGAACAGAAATCGTGCTCCAGCAGCGCGGCGGCAGCAGGAGGCCCCATTAGCTAAAGTGGTGCTGCAGGTTAAGAACAGTTTCAGGTTAAGTACGGATCTCCGGAACAAATTAAGTTCTTAACCTGAGGTACCACTGCACAGTGGTACCTCGGGTTACAGACGCTTCAGGTTACAGACTCTGCTAACCCAGAAATAGTACCTCGGGTTAAGAACTTTGCTTCAGGATGAGAACAGAAATCGTTGTGCCAGTGGCGCGGTGGCAGCAGGAGGCCCCATTAGCTAAAGTGGTACCTCGGGTTAAGAACAGTTTCAGGTTAAGAACGGACCTCCGGAACGAATTAAGTTCTTAACCAGAGGTACCACTGTAAACTTGTAAAGTAATACTTACTGTTATGCATTACCTGGGTAAGGTAATAATAATAATAATAATAATAATAATAATAATAATAATAATAATAATACTCAACCCGTCTGGCTGGGTTTCCCCAGCCACTCTGGGCAGCTCCCAACAGAAAATTAAAAGCACAATAAAACTTCAAACATTAAAAACTTTCCTAAATATCTCAAGGGTTCCAACCCTGGCAATTGTGATGACCCTTGTTAAGATACCCTGCCCTAGATGCTGATAGATCTAAACAGTTTCTTATAATGGCCCCAGGAAGTGCCCTGTTAATTTTGATATGTAGCCTAGTTGACTTCTTGAATATGGAGCTGTAGATTAAAAACACTGACCGCCCAGCTGTTGATCTGGGTGACTCTCAGAGCATAATATATACCTATGATAACTGCATTCCCAGTTAAGTTTTCAAGTACCATTCAAAGTGCTGTTTGTGTATCTCTAAAGCCATAAACTTTCAGCATCTGCTATGTCTCAGAAAGCAGACCTCAACCGTGTGAGGCCACCTTGCTTATTCAGATTATCTAGGGGTTATTCAAGCCCCTCCCACAATCTAGTGCATTTGGCTGGGCCTATCATGCTACACTGTTAGATCCACTAGGGGAAATGCAGCTATATCCCTCAAAGGACAAACTGTGATTGGAGCACGCTTGGAGATTGTGTAGGAAAGGCCTTGCAGAAGGTCTCTAGTCTAAAAAGGAGCTCAGTTCCAAGAATCCTCATCAAAGTCGTATATTTGCATACTAGTTAATAAATAACCCAGAAGATTGATGCACTGGTGATATTTGGAACTGGCTCTATCATCACAAGAGTAATAGCAGAAAAAAGAATCCAATAAAAAATTCATACAAAAATCAATGTATATGATCTGTCAAATCTGCATGGGGTTAAAAAAACAGCAGCATTAATTAGTCTAGAAGAATATGAGGTGCAAAATCAGCCTTAACCCATAAAGGGATTAATTCTTACTTACTTGCATCAGCATACTTTAATATCCATTTGGTTCTTTAAATATATAAACTTTTAAAGTATATTATGTGGCTGAATTCATTATTGTTTGTTAAATGCTTCCAGTTTCTTATATAAAATACGTTAAAGTGCAAATAGGTGTTTAATATATCCTTAAAATTAAAATTTGGCTATTAAATAGCACATTAACCAATTAATTGCATTCAGATTTTGCTAAATTGCATTTTCTATCCATCATAATAAAATAAAGCATGCTTTAAGGACATACTAATCCTGTTTTGGCCATCTCAGTTGGTAAGTTTGCCAGTTTATTATTAGCTTTCATCATTGTCCTTACATATTCATTTAAGTCTGTTTAAATTAATGGATATATGAATTTTTAGCTTTGATTTTACACTGGTGAAGTGGCAATATGCTTTGGCACATGATGTTTGTCCTTTTTGGTTTGGGTTTTTTAAAAATATTATTTTAGGCTATATATGAATGCAATTTCTAATTTTTATTAGAAGTGAGCAAATGCTGCACACCTTCAGGGCTTTTCCTGAGTATTGCCACTTTCCTCAAATGTTTTTCTTTCCCTTTAATTTCCTGAACTGACTATAGTTTCTCTTTACTTGTTTTTTGTTGTTTTTTTGTTCTGTCCAGAGGGAAAATATGGGGGGGGGGGGAAATGTAATTGTATTTGGGGTTTTTAAAAACCTGTTTAATGAGCAGAACACCTTGACTTCTTTACATTCCTCCTGACCTATGCCCTGCAGTGATCATTGACCACCAGTCCACGGGGCATACGCACATTGTCTCTGCGTACTTCTAAGAGAGTCAGATTTTTAAACTCACATTCTTGTACAAATCAGTAACAAGAGTCTCAGGAGCGGGGAATTTTAAGCTTTTCATATTTTTCTTACTGGCTCTTTGCCATTCCTGGAATGGCCCCGTCTTCACCTCTGGATGCCATGCAATTGTTCAGAAAGCCACTAATAATTGACAAGGGAAAGACTAGGAAATTGCCTTCTAATGTTGAAATCATGCAAAGTGCTAGACAGCCATAGGCTTCTTCTCCACTATGAAATACCTTTCCCCTAGCATCTGTAAAACACCTTTTTAAAAATGGTTTTCAGATTCCTATTTGGATTAGCCAAAGAAGCTGTGGTAATTCTGTGGTAATGCCCAGTGAGGCATCCACCAAATAAATTTCCTCGTGGTCACAGCAGGGGAGCAAAGGGTTAAATCCTCCTCTGTGTCTGCCATAATGCAGTGAAACCTCAGGTTAAGAACTTAATTTGTTCCAGAGGTCTGTTCTTAACCTGAAACTGTTCTTAACCTGAGGTACCATTTTAGCTAATGGGGCCTCCTGCTGCCACCACGCAATTTGTGTTCTCATCCTGAAGCAAAGTTCTTAACCCGAGGTACTATTTCTGGGTTAGCGGAGACTGTAACCTGAAGCGTCTGTAACCCAAGGTACCACTGTACCAACAAATTATCAGCACGTGCGCGCACACACACACACACTGATGTCATTTGCATTTTTAAAAAACCTGCATGTTAAATGCAAAAATGCATCTAAACTCAAGTTTACTTTGGCCCTTATCAGGAATAAAAGTGCAGTTTGCAGCTTCCAGATGGTTTACTCATCTTTGTTCACATACAAACTAGTTTGTTTGAAACCAGAAGCAATGAAGTGATGGAAGCGGCGGGGGGGGGGGGGCAAGAGAAATCAATTTCCTCCTTCCCCTTCCTTGAACTGATTTTGCCTAGGAAGCTGGAAATATTTCAGTTCCTTTAAAAAGTATCATGTTATAGACAGGAATCTTTAAAAAAAAAGAAAACTTTTTAAGCTGGCAAAATAATTTTGTTTTTTAAGAAAGGGCTTACTGGAACTCCACCCTGTCGCGCCAGCTTTTTAACGGTACTGGCAGAGCCCATAAGCAGGTTTCCTGTACTGAGTGAGGTAGAATAAACATACCTTATTCCCAACTGCTATTTCAAAGACTTTGACAAATGCCAGAAACTAATTATTTTTGCTCAGTTCAGTCTTGATCACCACATTGCAGAGATGCTATGAGTACAGTCTCACTACAGATTCTCGTATATATGAATTGGCAACTTAAAGGGCCACCATTTATGGCCAGAATTTTCAAAACCTCAGGAGATGCGAGAGAACCAGAACATCACTTATCTGAGAGATAACAACCACAATCCAACAACATTTAAAGCTTTAAGTGCATTTAATTCTGTGCTGGAGTTTGGCCAGCAAAATCCTCTCTGCAGCATGGATTTGGTACAGCTTCTGAATCAGTTTCTGGTTGGCAATAATTTTCTTCTGGTAATGTGTTAAGACTAGAATTTCTAACTGGTTTCTTTTGAAAAGAAGCCATAAACCACAAGCCCCCATTTATCCAAACAAATGAAAGTGGTACACTTAAACAGCATTGGCATATCAGAGGATCATGTAAACACATTGATTGGCATTAGTCTTTTTGCTGTTTCTTAGATCCTGGGAGCTTCAACAGTAGAATATTTCTGTTCTCTCATAGTAGCAGCCACAGAAGAAGTGTCTATCTGCTAGCCTTTCCCCAATCCAAGAAAAGACGTATCTGAAATCTCTCTTTCAAGCTGATACTATGTTGATGATATGAATGACAGACCCCGTTACTAAGCCATTAAGTTCACCACATCATTCATCAAACCCTTCACTTTGAAAAACAAGGACTGTGTGGTTTGACTTGATAATGCTAGTTTAAATCATTATAAAAATATTTATTTCCTATAGCTGTTTTTTTTTAAAAAGACATCAAAATTTCCTGGGACAAAGAAGTAAGTGTAGCTTTGTTTGTTTATTTCTAAGTGATCATTTTGTTTTATGAGCACATTCCTTAGTTTCTCCTTCCACCTTCTTTGGCATTGTGTGCTTCTGAATTAATCATCTGGAAATCAGCCCATTTTCACCTTGCCACAGTTGTGAGATCCGTATGTGCACTAGGGGGGAAACATTGGGGTATTAATATAGGGAAAGGGAAATCAGTTTGATTTCTTCTTGTGGTGGGGGAGAAGATGGGTAGTTTCCCCTGTGTTTTCCAACAAAATATATATTGTTGGCATGTGCTGCTGCTGTTTATTCTCTGCTTTCCAAATATGCAAATGACTTAGTCCGCTGGCTGGGCTTTCCCATTAGCTCACAATGATGTACAGTGCAGAGACACAGCAGATTGCATTATTTCCTTCTCCTCAGAATACCCAGGAAGTCCTTGCTGATGTCATTGTTGGCTTTCCTACTCACCAGCATGTGAAAAGAAGGCATGTGAGATCAGCGAGGGAAATAAATGCTACAGCCAAAAGTCGAAGGGCAGGAACATCATGATGAATACCCAAGTATCCTAATATGTCTTTCTTTTGACAATTGTGTTGCTTCAAATTAGCACAACACTCATTTGGCCAGATGCGATTGCAGTTGTAGAATGATCTCATCAGCACAAACAAGATTTGCTGATAGCAAATGTTATCAGTGCCTACCAGATAACATGCCGAAAGGACACCTGAATTGCCATCTCTAGAAGATATAGCAGCATAGCTTTGTATGTCATGACTGGAGTATGTTTCCAGAGAGCGTGCGTAGAAACACTATCCAACCTTCTCTCAAACACATCTTTTCTCTATCCATTGTGGATGGAGGTCCACAAAGTCCATAATCAGACAATATGGAACCAATGGCTCTCCTGCACATGAGGTGAGAAAAATAGAGAGTACACACACAACCCTGATGTTACCATCCTTCCATGTGAGGGCAACCTATCTAATCCACCATCCTTTTCCCAACTAGAGATGAGCCAGAGACCTTTGAAAAGCACACAAAGGGATGAGGGCAGCAACATTGCCTGTTTGTGCCTAGCATCTGGTATTCAGAAGTCCACTGAACTCACTTTGTAGCCTGCACTCAGTTCCTATTATCTTGACCAAAGCTGGAAGTGCTTAAAACAATCTGCCCTGCTACAATTGTGCAATAGCAGTTTATGTACAGATCACTTGTTTTGCCCAATGCAGCATTACAGTCTTTTGAAAACTGAATGAAGGGGCTTTTATTTCTCATTGATCCTGACCATTGTTTCTTTCTGGCACATACAGGCAGCAGCCCGAGCGATAGTTTCTTAGAGCCCTTTTATTCTGCCTTTACCATTCTAGTGCTAACCTAACAGAACTAATTGGCTCAACCTTCACTGATAATGACCTCATTTTCATTGCATTGTCTAATGCTAGAACTCATTTTGTCCAGTGTAGTGGTGTAAGTGTTAATGCTAAGTTGACATATGGTCTCATCCGCCGCCAGAATCATTGGGATAGAAGTGACCAGACAGTCTTCTATTTCAGCCTTTGTCTTGTGGAAAGATTCTGCAAACATCCTTGTACAAAGCAGCTTATATATGTCATACCACATTTTGACACAAATCATATGGAGCAAATTGTAGTCCAGATGTTCAGGCAAATGCTGAGCATGAAACCAAACCCAGGGTTGGATCCTACTAAGCTCTGCAAGGGATGTTTGTGGGCACAAGTCTACTTTGCACAACATGCTTATCTCTACTTGTAACAGCCCGACTGCTAAACAAGTGATTTAGATAGGTGGGAACCCATTCTTTGTTATTTAAGAGACTTCAGAGGTCTCCACTCCAGGTACAGTTGCTAATTCTACCACTCTTAGGCATGTTGAGAGGCCCTACAAGATAGCAGAAGATGTGACTGACCACTTTGATTGGGTCGTGCTCTGGAAGTTCACCGGGAATGAAGATGGGTTGGATCAATCTTATTTACTTCTCATAAGTCAGCACTGTGGCTTGCCGCAGAGGAAGCGGTACAAAGCTGGAGCAGCACGCACTTTTGACCATTCTTCCTCTTTCTTCTGTGTTGTTTTGTTTATCCTGGTGCTTTCTAACAGGCGTGTTTTCTCTTCTCTGTCTCTTTCTAGGTGTACTTTCTCTGCCTGCGTACTTCAGTCCTTACAATGATGGATCCATGTGCAGCAATGGAAGAGCTGATGCTTACGCCCAACTAGAACTTAGAACTTTAGAACAGTCTCTCCTGGCAACTTGTGTTGGAAGCATCTCCGAACTGAGTGAGTTCCACCCGCATATGATCGCTTGTTTTCAAAAAATATGGGACCCTTCCATATTGAACTCAGAGGAAATCTTGGTGTTGGCTTTGCTATTCTTTTGCTTGGGCCCATGTTGTTCAAGGTATTAGCGTTTTGGGATATTACTCAGGAAAATTCAGATTCCCTCACTGGGTATTTTAAATATAATTTCCTACAGTGATCTTTATTTGTTTAATTGTTGTCAGTGTACATTATGCTTTACAAATAAAGGCCTGAGAGCCCCCTTTCTCAGCAGGTTTGCAATCTTAGACACAGGAAGGAAACAGAGGAAGAAGAGGAAAGCGATGGAGGCAGAGATTATTGCAGTTACACATACCCTCAGAATCCCTTCCAACTCTATGATTCTATGAATGTAGATAACCTATTCACTGCAAGTCTATGACATCGTCATCGTTAATTTGCATGCCACATTTCCATAATCAAAAAGTTAAATTTAAGTAACCATGAACAAGCTACATCACATTACTGTAATGAAATTCAGCAATCCCCTGATCTAACAATAAAAATGCAATCTCCACAACTAAAATTTGACTCCGCTAAAACACCTAGATAACCCTTCACCTTGGTGGTCTCGAGTCTAGGCGTCATGAAAGTCTTGAAAGACTTTCAACAGAAAATTTGTCTCTGGCACCTACAGCTGTAACAGCTTTGGCTAGCTTTAGGTGGTGCATGATGGGCACAGCTCTGATCTCACAAAGAAGGGAATGGCCAAGGGTCCTGGGAGAAATGAAGAGCAGGCTGCCTGCCCACCCTGCATCTTCCACCTGAGGCAACTACCTCACTCTGTCTAATGGTGGGGCGGGGTCTGCAGGAAACTTTCAGATGGTGGAAGGTGTGGAAATGGAGGAGCAAGGATGACGACTAGAAATGTGTCAGTATATAAGAGCAGAAATATAAAGGAGGCATGGCTGTGGAAGGTTTTGAAGGCAAAGGGGAGAAACCTTGAGGTGAGAAAGGTGACAGTGTGGTCAGGAAGCCATTTCCTTGCCTAGAAGAAGAAGAAGCGTTTGGATTTGATATCCCACTTTATCACTATCCAAAAGAGTCTCAAAGCGGCTAACATTCTCCTTTCCCTTCCTCCCCCACAACAAACACTCTGTGAGTTGAGTGAGGCTGAGAGACTTCAGAGAAGTGTGACTAGCCCAAGGTCACCCAGCAGCTGCATGTGGATGAGCTGGGACGCGAACCCAGTTCACCAGATTATTAGTCCACCACTCCTAACCACTACACCACACTGGCTCTCTCTCCAGCCTAGAGCTGGAAGCATTAAAAACTTTTCACCTCCAACCATTCCCCCCCCCAACTGTGCAATAGTAGTTTATGTCTGAACCACTTGCTTTGGCTTTTGCAGCATTGCCCCTGTTGTAGTAAACATGGGGCTGTATACCTCTGGCAGAATTGGGCATCTCAAATTATCTATCTCTCAGCTACATACACTATGTGAGTTATAGATTGCACACCCTGAATGCCTGATAAAACCCACTTTATTATTATTTTTTACTACATTTATACCCTGCCTTTCCTTCATGGCATATGTGATTCTCCCTCTCCTCATTTCCTCTTCACAACTCTACAGCTAGGCCTGAGGGGTTGTGACTAGAACAAGGCCACTCAGTGAGATTCATGGCTGCATGGGCATTTGAACCCTGGCCTCCCAAGTCCTAGTCCAACACTCTAACCACTGCATCATACTGCCTTCTTTTCTGAAGCTACCTGGAATTGCACAAAGAGGAGAGCTGTTAAGCACCTGGTGGACTGTAGCATTTGGCTGGCATGTGACAACCAGCCTAAAAGCTGTGAGTTTGATAATGCTGTGAGTCAGGAGATTATTTGACCTTCGGCTTGGGAATGCACAAATGCCAAAGGGCCAGTTCTCCAGTTGAGCAGCCAATTTCGCCTTCTAGTTTTTGGTTTTTGGTTTTTTTTAAAAAAATGCTTCCTCTAACGTCAATGTTTTCTATTCTTTTTTTAAGCAGAGGAAAATCATGAAAACCTTTTTTCATGCTAGGTTTGGAAAGTCTGTTTATATTTTGATTAATGCAAACTAGGTTTTGGAGCCTGTGCTGCTGAACAATGACCCTTTAAGTTGTGCTTTGCTGGCTTATTTCTTCCTGGAAAAACATTCTTCTTGGCATTCCTCCCCTGGTCCACCACCATGCAAACGCTGCTGTCAGAAGCCAGCGCATACCTTATAGGTCTCACCATTTATTTCACAACCTGCCTTAATTTGAGGTTTCATCCCCCCCCCTTCTAAAAAAAAAAAAGAAGTTTTACATACCTCTGTATATTCTGTGACACAAGAGAGCACTTGTAGCAGAAGTCCATGATTGAATGCAGCTTCCTTTCCCTACTCTCTATTCGGCTGGCTCCGTGATTGTATTTAATGAATGGATCTCCTTATATATTTCCTCAGTAGCTTTCTTTTTTAAAAAAATGTGGTCAGAAGTTGCCAGTACAGCAAGGAGGGAATACTGGGTAAGGGATATGTGTATTATTCTGCACTGAAAATTTGAATTCCAGATGTACCTCTTGTATAAATTTGCAGCATTGCAGATTAGACCAACAGAAAATTCGTAGGATGTTAATGTGGCTACAATTTTTCAGTTCTATTCAATATCCAGCCTCAGGATTCGAGAATATTCAGTCTAATTGTGTGGGGTTTTTTACTCAGAAGTAAGTTTCACTGTTTTCAATTGGATTTACTTATGAGTAAATGTGCATAGGAATGCAGCCCTGCAGCCCAAGTCTTTTTGCATCTACTTAGAAGTACCATTGATGCCAATGCAGATTATTCTCTAATAAAGAACAAGCCTCAGAAACGCCTTAAGCATCCTAGTGTTTATGACTGCGACCTGGTTTCCTCTCTTCATTGGTTGGAAAGACACCCTTAGGTGTCTTTTCGGGAATCAACTTGACTCGTTGCAATTTTCTACCCTTTACCAGCATTGTAATCATAAAAGAACAACGGAAGACTCTTTCCTGCTGTAGCTTCCCGAGAAATAAGAAGATTCCCAAAGAAAAATAGGAATTTGTAGTTTACCTGTGTACATATAAAATGTAGTATTGCCCTTATAAGCCTTTGTGACCCATCAAGCTGAATGGGAGGCTGCCAGATGCTTAGCAATCCTCTCCTTTTTGCAGTCATACACAGGCAGCAACAAAAAAAACAGGAGGGTTCTTTGGGCCCCTGATGGGCCACCGTACCTGGCAGGCCAGCTGCGTTTCGCTTGCTGTGTCACAGTGTGCAGGCCTACTTGAAATAAAGTAGCTGTTGACAACCATAGACTTAAGAAAAGTTCTGCTGGATCCAGCCAAAGGCTCATCTTGTCCAGCATCCTGTTCTCACAGTGGCTCACTAAATGCCTGTGGAAAGCCCACAAGCAGGACTTGAGTGCAGCAGCACTTTTCCCAGCTTGTGATTCCAGCAACTGGTATTCAGAGTGGGACATAGGCATCATAGGCTACTTCTATAAGGTTATAGAAGTCATAGAATCATAGAGTTGGGACTAGAGGGGTCATCTAGTCCAGTCTCCTGCAATGCAGGAATCCCACCCACAACCGTCCCTGGGTGGGCTCGAACCACCACCCTTCTGGTTAACAGCAAGACACACTGACCCAATGTGCCACCAAAGTGTCATACTTCAGTTGACAACTTCTAAGGTCTCATATAGAAGATGCACACTGGTGAGGTGGTCTTGTAAACTGGAAGATTTAATACTGTCCCAGTGCTTGGCAGTCAAATGCAGCTTTCATAATTCTAGCAGAAAGCTCCAGTTAGCTTAATTTATAGCCTCAACAATTTTATGAGGATGAACAGAAAACAGTAAATGGCTCCCTCTCGATTGTATTTGCAGTGACTGTGGCTGAAAGGCACTCTCTGGAACTGGTGAATATATCATTTCAGTAAATGGTACTATTTTTATTTCTTCCTCTGCTCCTTTTCCAGGTGATTTAGTGTCACGAGCAATGCACCATATGCAGTGTTTGAACACGCTCCGCCCTGGCATGAGTCCTGTACGACAAAACAGGCAGCAGCAGCAACCCATCTCCTGGTCCCCTGATGCCCTCCACACCCTTTATTATTTTTTACGCTGCCCTCAGATGGAGTCTATGGAAAACCCCAACCTGGATCCACCAAGGATGGCCTTGAATAATGAACGGTACGTCATGGTTAACAGAGCCTCATTTGGGGGCACACGACCTTTTAAGCCATATTGATAGTTCTGCTGAATTTCATGTATCAGTGATTCCTGTAAGACGGCCTGTGCCTTTTCTTCACTTTCGCAGCTAATTGGAACTAGAACTGGAAAGTGAGTTTCCTTGGTCACTGATTTGTGCAGCTAAGGCATACCTTGTAAAATTATCCTCAATACGTTTATCAAAGCAGCCATTCCCAGATGTCCAGAATTGGCCTGGACAATACAGAAATTGCCTTTTCCAGTGTCCAGAAGGTATTTCTCTCTGTGCATGGATCCCATGGTGGTTGCTCACTTTCTGCCTCACGACCATAATATCTAGTTGAAATTGTTATTTGCTTATCTGTTTGAAATATTTGTGCCCTGGCTTTTGCACTGAAAAGCCTTCAAGGCATCTTACAGTCCAAGAAAAAAAACAATATCCGATCCAGTCCACACACATCAAAACAGCAAAACCCACACCAGACAATAGTAGATTCAGCAGCAAACTAGAAAGGTAACAAATAACAAAGATCATGTGATCACTTGCCAAGAGCTCAAGGGAATTAGATGTTTTTAATTTGACACCTAAATGGTAGGAGGTTGGAAACCAAACAAGAGTATGACTCTACCTTCAGTTCTTGTTTTATCCCTAATATTTTAATCCTGATTGGCACCCAGCTTCCTTTTCCTCAGCTCTGTGAGAAAGGCCATAATGCAGTGGTTCCCAATTAGCTGAGGAAGCATGTCTTTTAAATGTATGGTGTGGATCTGTCCCCACAGCTAGACAGTGTAGTCAGTACTGGGCTAGATGGTCTAACTCAGTATAAGACAGCTTCCTGTATTCCCCTCTCTGCTCATCCCTCCATCTGACATCACAGCAATTTTTTTAAGCGCTCTAGTTTTGCTTGAAATGGGCTGGCTCAGAATTGTGCAGAGCAGAGGGGATGAGTCTTAGCTTCCTTTTCCAACCGCTGACCTCAGATACCCACTGCTCTGAGGAGCCAAGGGAGACAGCACTTCCCCCATGACATCATCACTCATCTCACTTCCCTTGGCCCTCATTGCAACACATTCTGGCCTTGTAAGAGGCCCCCGGTGATGGGGTTGGGGCCTGGGGAAGGAATCAATATATTTGAGCAAATCTTGTGAACTGTAGAGCCTGACTTTCTATATGGAGGCATTATGGAAGGTGTTGTGCAATTAAAACGCCACAGCTACATGTCCTGGTTATTCAGAAGAAACTGTGTGTTTAAGTAAGATACATTCTAAGGGAAAGAAACTGCCAATGATGAAGGAACCCTCTCCCCATGGGCTTTCAAACAGAATACCACAGTTGTTGTTGTTTTATGTTGCTGTGGCTAGAAGAAAAGATGGAAGTGGTTTAAAAAAAAAAAAAGAATTCCCAGGAGGTCAGAGGAAATGTAACACAAAAGGCAAATGTGGTAGGTTCACTGCCCTTGACAATACCTCAAAGGAAGAGTTACTCTCTTAAGAGCATCTCCAACCTTCTTCTTCTTTTTGTAAATGTAATGGTCGCGAAGGATAAAAAGAGATCTGAAGAGCACTTCTGGGGCTTGAATTGCTATCCCTAGTGTAGAGGTCAGTCATCGTTTTGCAAGAGGGCTTTGTGGGACAGAAAATATGAGGATGTTTTCTCATATTCTCTTCTTGACATGTCATTATTCCTATGACAGCTCAGCGTGATGCCACCATGCTGACCACATCTCATTTTCCTTGTTGCATACAGAGAAGGGCTCTGATTAGAGTGGGATGCACATTCATATATAAGTATTTTTATTATTTTTTTTGTCCTCCCCGCAAACTCCTCTTCTCACGGGCTTCGTGCCAGAGAGGAAAAACACCAGGATTCCTTTCCAGGCTGCGGCTCTAGTTTATTTCTTAAATCAATGTTATATATACTGCAGAAACCTCTATGATTACTGACTGAATCCATGTACAAGAATTGCACAGTAATGTTTAAACGATATGCACTTGTGGGCTTTGATTCAACAGAGCAAGTGCACTTCAACTGTAGCTTCAATCCCATTAATCAGCTGTTTGGCAGGGAAGAGGAGAGTTTGCATCTGTGTGGGAGGGGGTGACTGAATGCAGCCTCCCATTTAGCTCCAAACAGCTGATCAGTGGGGTTCCGTTTTTTTTTTTAAAAAATAGGGATATGCATACACAAGCCTTGGCTGCCTGGTTCAGACTTGGGAACTGTGTGTGCCAGATCCATTTTTCATCTAGCAAGGGATATGTCTAAGGAAGCCAGGTTCCATGCAGTTTAGTTTTTAATCAAAACAGGTTGAACAAATGACAGTCTTTAATGTAACCTGGAAGTGAACAAAGATCCCAAAATATCTGGCAGCCAGCTATACCGCAGTCAACAAAAATCCAGTGAGCCTTTGAAAATATTCCAAAGTATATTTTGTGTGTTTTACCACAGTGACCCCAATGCCTGTCATTTAATGTGGCCAGTGGGATGAATGCTGCAGAGGATACTTTCTGCACCGAAGTCCATTCTTTCCTTTCCAGCAAGAGGGAAAAGTAAACGGAGCTTGCCTTTGAGTGTGCCAGGCGCACAGCGCGATGCATAAAGGCACTGATTCACTTACGTTGTCTTGGCAAGGCTGTAGAGTCAACCCTCGCCTCTCCCCACTTTTAGCTGTCTGTTGTAAATCAGCTGCAAACGCTGCACTGCTGCATTGTGTAGCATTGCTGTTGTTGTTGTTTTCTGGAAGGTGCTTTCGATGTACATTGTAGACCCAGGAACAATCTTAGTCACATATAAGGGGTGATTACCAGCTATGCTGTGGCTTTTTAGTTGCCATGCAAAACCTACTGGTGCTAAACAGTCATTCTAAATAGCAAGAAATATAAAGGGAATTATTGGCAAAGGCCCATTTTTTTGCAAAAAGTAAACTTCCTTTTCATCTGGAAGACAGTATAGGGCGGAAGAATTCCTTACTTATTAGTCTGTTGATTGCTTACCTTTCTCTTGCTCCCCTTTGTTCACCCCTTTTTGGTTTTTCATCTGTGCTTTTGAGAACGCCGTTGTCTACTGAATCGTGGGCATAAAAAATTGAGTCTGCTTAGCACTTGTTAGAATTGGGCCTTCAAATCTCTGCATGAATAAAAATAGTATTTAATGTTTGTTTATGGCTTTGGGGAATCCAAAGTGTTTCATGTGCCCTATCTAGTTATAATCCTTACAACAACTTTGTAAAGTAATCTGTATTACTATTTCCCCATATTGTAGATGGGTAATGGCAGCTGAGAGAAGGTGGCTTGTGACAGAGGCAGGATTCCAACTAGGGCCTTCTGTTTGGTAGGTCAGTCATTTAGCCACTACAGTGCGCCAACTCTCATTACCTTGACATAACTCACGGAACATTCTCCTTAGCAATGCTTTGAAGATAACCCTTAGACTGGGAAGACACTCTGGGGTGGGGAGAGGCTAAATCTCTTCTCCCAGTGGCAGGGGCTGAGGTGGGGAATTGCACCAAGGACAGTATATGCAAGTCAGAACTTGTGCATGTGGGAAGGGTTAAGCACCTCCTACCTGCTAGTTCTTCCCTGCTCAGGACATGGTCCTGCGTTACCCCTGCAAACATGGGTTGGAAACGTACATCAGCCAATACGACATGTAGTTCCACCTTTAATGACCAGGTGGAGTCTTCACTGCTATGAGTTTGTTTGACAAATGTGTTATTTCTCTGAAAACCTAGTGGAATCTATGTTAGCAGCACGTGTGGTTTTATTTATTTATTTTCCAGTCCATCCCCCCCCCCCCTTGCAACCACCCTATAAGCTAATTTAGCTCCTAGCCCCAGGCCACTCACTGAAGACAAATTTGAAACCCAATTTCCCAAGCCTGGTACTAGCTGTGGCACCATTCTGCCTCTTCTTTCTAAGTCAACTAATGCTACGCCATTCGCTGGAAGATCATTATGAATTTGGGGCCATTTAAAGGGGTAACGACTACAACACCAACAGAACTCTGACTTTCTGGCGTTAGAAACTGCGCTTACCTGGAAAGGTGTTTTCCAATATTCAAAATGCTACACTTGTGTCCTAGAATGTGAGTACAAGCCTCTTTTCACATTGCAACAAATCCCCTGTTGCCTGAGGGGGGGGGCAGTGCCTTCGAGATGTCACTATCGGCAAACACATCTTGACAGGACACATATGCTTCTGCTCCAGCACTTTTTGGGTTTCTCAGAGAGATCCTGAAAATTGATGAGATATGTGGAAAGCAAGCAGAGGGGTGGCGGCGACGCACCTGAACATCTGCTCTGTTTCCTTTCCATCACTAAGGCTAGCATCATGCGGTTATACGTTAAATGGACCTGAGTACATTGTGAAAATATCAGAGAGAGGGAGGCATTGACCCTGGAGTCCACACACACTGCCCTGTTTCCCAACGCACCACAATGTACAAAATGCTCAAAATTTGCTAAGAGTGTAGCATTTTGTTCTGACTGGCAGCAAGGGAACAAAACAATCAATCTGCAAGCTTGGAGGTGGTCCAACTTGGTACCCCCATTAGGTTCCCTTGATGAAAGCCAGTAAGCATTTTATTTCAGAGGTGAGGGGGAGTATGCCATCCAGCTAGAAATAAAAATTCAGAAGTTGCCAACTTGGTGGAAACGGAATGTAGGCTGGAAAAACTGTGAGCACTGCAAAAAGAGAGAGGAGGCTTTAATGAATGCAGGGAGGCCAGCTAGCTTGAACAAGAGAGACCTTGTTCTGGTTTTGGTACACTAGGGGCCCTCAAAATGTGTCAGGTTTTGTTGCAACGAGGCTGTTTGTGAGATGGATGCAAAGCAATACAGTATCAGTTGTCCACTGTGCACTTCAATGGAGATTGGTGGTGCTGATGCTTTGTACCAGATTTTATTTTTTTTAAATGATGTGCAAATTTCTTGTTTCAAAGAGATGCCTCCACTTACACTTATTACTTCCACGGGGCTAAGATCCGAAAGCATTGTAAGGTCTAATAAGAAAAATGTAAAGCTTTGTTGCTGTCATCTGATGCCTGCAACTTGGTTGTCAACATCAGAATAGGATATTGCTGGAAATTTGCTGGGATCAGCACCCCCCTCCCCGGAAATGAAAGTGAGGGAAATCCCCACAGCTGCCACTGCCACTGTGGACCCCATTTCCCTGGACTTGACAAAGCCTGTGGAAGGGTTGTGCATGGAGTCTCACAGAAACATGGTAGCTGTGATATCTGTTGCATTACAAAACTCTGGCTTTTTTATGAATATAACTCCACGTTGCACTAAATTTTAAATGGGAAAGAACTGTATGCCAAGTACTGCCCTAAATTTCATCATGTGAAATTAAAACACAAGACTCCAATGCAGTCTCTCATCCAGGCACTGGTCAGACCAAGGCCTGTTTTTCTTCAGCAAGGTGGTGGGTGGCCTCTAATGTCTTCAGGCCATTCCCTGGTCTGGTTTCAGTAAGATTTCACAGCACCCGATTTTAGCAGATGTGCAATAAAATGGACACCTTCCCAGACAGCAGCTCATATAGTGGATTGTCTAATTTTAAGAAGACCACCTGGCCACCTTTAGAAGACTTCCATAAGAGGCAGTGATGACCACCAACTTGGATGACGTTAAAAGAGGATTAGATGGATTTGTGGAGGATAAGGTTATCAGTAGCTGCTAACCCTGATGGTTATGTTCTGACTCTGCTGTTGGGGGCAATATGCTTCTGAATACCAGTTGTTGGAAAGCACAGGAAAGGAGAGAGCTGTTGTGATGAGCGCCTGCTTTTGAGCTTCCCATGGGCATCTGGTTGGCCACTGTGAGCATAGGATGCTTGGTGAGATGGGTCTGATTCAGCAGGATCTTCTTACATTCTTACGACAAACTAGAACTTCCTTCTTACTGTGCCTTCTGCCTTTGGAATATTTCATAGAATAATTTCTGCAAGATTGTTGTTCCTTATATGAGACTGGGGACGCGGGTGGCGCTGTGGCTTAAACCACAGAGCCTAGGATTTGCCGATCAGAAGGTCGGCGGTTCAAATCCCTGCAACGGGGTGAGCTCCCGTTGCTCGGTCCCTGCTCCTGCCAACCTAGCAGTTCAAAAGCACATCAAAGTGCAAGTAGATAAATAGGTACCACTCCAGCGGGAAGGTAAACGGCATTTCCGTGCACTGCTCTGGTTTGCCAGAAGTGGCTTAGTCATGCTGGCCACATGACCCGGAAGCTGTATGCCAGATCCCTTGGCCAGTAAAGCGAGATGAGCACCGCAACCCCAGAGTTGGTCACGACTGGACCTAATGGTCAGGGGTCCCTTTACCTTTATATGAGACTGAGAAACAACACTTTTGAGGCCTGGGGTGGGTGACAGGACAGAATTCTTCCATGTTAATATAGTGGCATTATTTTAGGATGAATGTGGTTTTTTTTAAAAAAAAAAATATGGTAGATTCCTGTAATCCATATTTTGTGATGATAAAAACTCATTCTGTTTGCTTTCTCCCCCATGACATGATAGTCCTGTGTAAGCAGCACTCCCATTTAGATCATCTGTCTTATGTCAGAAGTCAAGTTGTATTGTTCATAATCAACCCGCTAGGATTGCAGAGGGGTCCTCCTATGTCTCCTAAGACTTTATATAATATGAGCAAAACTGATGAAACAAGAACTCCATTGACTTTACATAACATCATGGACTTAGCTGACCGTTTTTACTTGCAGAGCACAAGAGACTTTCCTGAACCTTAACATCATGAGATTCTTATGTGACTCAGTGAATCTAATTTTTTTTTAACAGTATGTTCCTTAAACTTGTGCCTCTGGTAAACAAAAGTGTGATTCTCTGGCCAGATAGATTGTAGCCAAAAACAAATGTTTACAATAGTAGACAATTTAGAGATGGTTGAATATTTAAGGCAGGCAACCCTACTACTAGACTTTACCCTAAGCCTTATGTTCATCAGCTATATTCAAAAAAGAAGTTACCATAGTAGAAACTACTCAGCTTCTACATGTCTGCCTTAGATGTCTGTGCTGGGTATCAGCCTGCAGCAGATGCCATAATTTCTTATATTTTGCAAATACAGCGATCCACATGCCCTGTCCAAGGCATTTACTTCCCAGACTCCAAGTCTCAGATCAGACTATTAGTGGTTTGTGACTATTTTGCATTTTCCTGTAAGACAGTTCACATCGGATAATGCACAAAATATGAAATGTTTTATCTGAGTTTCTAAAACGACATCAGAAGAGATCACATTTCATTTTTGAAAACCCCAGAGGATTAACCAGTAATACTCCTTCTCTACACATATGAGGGAAAGTGAGTCCAAAGGGGCTGTGGGACCATGCTTTTAAGCACACTGCTGTAATCTTCCTGGCTGTTCACAAATTCACTAGTACTTTCTGCAGCAGGGAGCCTTTTCTACTTATTTGGCCTGGTTTGCATGCTGGTGCACAGAGAGAAAATCTCAGCTGCCTTATTCCTCTCCTGCTGCTTCCAGTTCTACCCAGAGCTAAGCCATAGTTTGGCTTAGTGTTGTGTCTGAAACCAGGCTTATGGTTTGTCTTGCTCTAAGCCAAACCATGGATTAGCCATTGGCAGCGTGACAACAGCAGGAGTCGGGGAGGAGCAACTAGCCATGAGTTTCTCACTGTGCAGCCATCATGCTTGCTCATTCATGCCAAGCCATAGTTTGGCTTACTGTTACGTGCAAACAAGGTCATAAAGGCTCCCCACTTAACTCTAAATCCTATGTGGCAACTCTTGCCTCTATGGCGTCAGAGACATCCGATCATCTGCCCAACATAATCTAAGCACTTATGTGGTTAAAAAATTGGGACCCATTAGAAAACAGTCTCTGTCTTTGACCATCCCTGCTATGCTTGTCCAAAACTGTGTCCTTGCCTGCTTTCCTAGGTTTCAGGGATATTCTTGGCTAGTTTTATGGGAATGAGGTAGGGTTATATTTTTGAAAGCAGTAGTGAATGCTTCTAGCCACGAAGACATTTAGGCCTTTCTTCAGGCATCAGGTTCATGACTAAATAGATGTTTACAGGTTTGCAAATAGCTTTACCTGCCCTCACTAGCCACTGCTTATAAAACATAGCCTCTTGAAGCTTTATTTACTGCATTAGCAGATGCGTGCAGTGCCTTTTTGGATTTCTCTCCAGAATAAGCCTCAAAAAGGCAGGCGGAAAATCAAGCTATTGCTTAGTCTGACCAAGAGCACAGTTTGTTATGCTGTGCTGTACTTTTCAAAACTGCAAGCTTCTGTCTTCCTTCTGCAGTTCCCTTGATCACAGCAGGATGTGAAGCTGCCACACTAACAGAAATGACTGGAATTGCATCTGTGGAGTCCCAGTTCACACAATACAGGTCTTCACACAATGCCCGTACTAAGGTAATCAAGTGAGAGTGCCAGGACATGTGACAAGCAGCCCTTTTGCTTAAGAGGCAGCATACATCCCATGTGGCATTAGGTGCCATAGTGCTTCACTGCTCTTTCATTTGCTGGAAACATGGCAGGTGTCGCCAGTGGGGCTATGCCACTTGCTTAAATCAGTTTTAAAGAGCCCATGCAGACTAATGGGAGAGCATAAAACGGCTGATGGATACGCAAGCAGGCAGCGGAGGAAAATGACAATGGTACAAACCAGATGCTTGTTTGTTTAGCACAAAATGATTATTACCAACCCAAATGAACAGCAGACTGGATCTCTGGCATAATTTGAGGCAGGTCTCATCAAGGCTTAGTCTCAGAGCTTGTGTCTTCCACGACAGTTCAGCCATGAAACAGAGAAAGCAAGAAGAAGAAGCAGAAGCAGAAGCAGAAGAAGAAGAAGAAGAAGAAGAAGAGGAGGAGGAGGAGTAGTAGTTTGGATTTGATATCCCGCTTTATCACTACCCGAAGGAGTCTCAAAGCGGCTAACATTCTCCTTTCCCTTCCTCCCCCACAACAAACACTTTGTGAGGTGAGTTGGGCTGAGAGACTTCAGAGAAGTGTGACTAGCCCAAGGTCATCTAGCAGCTGCATGTGGAGGAGCAGAGACGCGAACCCGGCTCACCAGATTACCGCTCTTAACAACTACACCACACTGGCTCTCGTGTGGTGAGATGAGCCTGCTGGATCAGGTCAGTGGCCCATCTAGTCCAACATCTTGTTCTCACAGTGACCAGTGGGAACCTTGCAAGCTGGGCATGACGGCAACAGCACTCTCACCACTTGTCATCCCTGCAATTGGTATTCAGAAACTTGCTGCCTCTGAGAGTGGCAGGAAAACAAAGTCATTGTGGCTAGTATACAGAAGAGTGTCTCTGGACATGTCTCCTCATTTCACGACTGACCAACCACATCCAGGTGGCATTAGGGGTAGGAGTTTCCAAGAAGGCTTTCAAACACATTTGGATCTCAAATATTAAGCTGCAGTACTAAACCATGGAAGTGTCCAATGTATCAGTGATGCCAGGATTGTACTACAGGACATGGTTAAGTAGGGTGGAATTCACAGTCTCTGGCCTATAACTCATTAAGGTTGGACCTTGGAGTCAGGGCTTTGTTTTTCATCCAGAACTCACTAGAACTCAGTTCTGGCACCTCTCAGGTGAGTGCCACTGCCATTCAAAGAGCGAGGTGTTCATGGTGAGTTCTGGCACCTCTTTTTCCATAAAAATAGCACTGATTAGCGTTAGGATTGCTCTGCCCTTGCACTTTACAAATTCGGTCTACGGTTACTGACTATCGCACGTACAAGAGAGCACGTAACAGCCAAATTGGGCAGCATGACTGAGCACAAGCTTAGTTACTTAAACGGTTTTGAATATACAATAATCTCATCGTGTGTCATTTTAGCAGTTTGCAAACATTATAATAATTGCCCTTTCATCACTTGAGGTTAATATAATTTCCTATTGGACTAAATTACACATCCCAGGGTGCAGGGATCTCTTGTTTCCTGAGGAAAAATGTGGTCTGTTCTGAAACAATCAAGTCATCCTAAACATAAGCACATGGTGTTGAGCCTGCCTTTGACAATAGTCTATAGTTGGGTTTGACTTGGGCTTCCTCTTTCCTTGTTTATATCTTCATCACAAAGAAGGCACTAATCACTGAGCTGAGGAAGGAATGGAACTTGCTATATATTTCTATAACAAAAATGTCTCATTGTCTGCTGTATTGTTTTAGGATTATCTTAATGATTTGTTGATAATTTTCATTGCCATTTTTTGTTTTGCTGTGTTCTTAAGACCGTTGTTAGCTGTCCTGGAATGGAATAGGGGAATAATCAGACTGAAAGGCAGTTCCTCTCCCCCCCCCCCCCCCAATAATATGCCTATCTACTTGCATACCTGTTCGTAACCATAGATTAGGTGACTTCTTTTAAAAGGATAACTGCTCTGTGTCAGACAAATCCCTCTCAAATCAGTTACCTGTCTACATTTATTACAATTCTTTGTCTCTTTATTGTGGGAGAGAAAGGGGGGAGGTAACATTAAATTGTGAGTTTAACATTTTTTAGTAGGGGGGTGGCAAATGGGAAGAAGAGACTCTACATTTAAAACGCAACTTGAAAACAGAAAGTATCACTGTCTTGAAGCTGATAGTATTGCTTGAGTTTGTGAAGTACGAGACACCCTAAATTCCTGAGTTCAATAAAAGTTAGAATTAATCAAGGTTTGGCGAGTTGAACTGTGCCGAACACTGAACCCCTGGTTTCAGCTTTTGTTGAAAATGCAAGCCAGGCCAGCTTAGTGAGAGTTGCTAAATGTGGGTCGTTAGGGAAACAAAGCCTGATAATGACCAAATCATTAACATAACAAAAGGTAGGCAGAGGGACTATCAGGAGATTCAGTGCCAGATAGCAAAATGGCTGAAGCCCCTTCCTGGGCCCTGGTTTAGTTAGTAAGACAAAAGACCAGTGGTAGTTTTTAAGATTGCAGTTTGCCTGATGTTGGTGGAATGAAAACCTTTTCAGTCTGTTAGTGCCAACAGGCACTGGTTCCGGGGTCAGAGCGCAAAGCAGGCTGCCTGCTTCTGTGCTGCAGGAAGGAGTCAGAGAGCATGGCTGTTTTCTGTTTTGGATTTGGGAGAAGCAAGAAACCCACTTGGAGTTCAGTGCTATGGACTCCTCCATTGTAGGCTGAGGTTGTCTATATGTGTAAATAAACCATATATCATAAAGACACCACAGTCCGCTGTGCCTCATTTCCAATGGAAACACGAACCCTGGGTAATCTCTCACCACTTAGAAATTGGGGTGGCATAGAACAGTATTCTAGGCCATGGCTGTAACAGTCACATAAATGTGATTACAAGCTTTTCCTAGATTCTGCCCCTAGGGCAAAATACAAGTTTGTGGTTAGAGAAAATGAATCTCATGTAACAGGAAACACAAGTTCCTCTCTGTCCTGCACATGCTTTGTCAATTATCTGGGACAACCACATAGCCTTGTTCCAAAAATTATTTTACCTTCTGAATGAGTGTTATAAAACTCCCTTTGCATACCTGCCACCATTTTATAAATGAAAAGATGGACTCTTCTTTGTGTATTTGTAACACCCCTATTCTGTACATCGAAGATGGTTACACCAAGCCCCATAAAACATTGCACAAGGCTGCTCTTTACTAGCCTCCTGTTGTCTTCATTTACTCTGCATCTGTCTGTCTGTAACTACCACAGTTGGAGTTTTATTTTGGTAATTAGCTAGTTTTATACAGGGTTACCATATTTCAAACAGTGAAAATCCAGACAGAAAAGTTGCTTTTGGGGGGAGGGGGGCAAAGTTGTTGAGCTATTTTAAAGGAAAATCTCTACCTCCTCCATTCCTGCAGGGGGAGCCACTACTAGGACTCTGTTTGTTCCAAGGATAGATGGAGCCCTTCTGTTTGCAGAAGGGAAGTCTTGACCCAACTCATGAGGTACTCCCTGTGGAAGGATTGAAACTTGAAATAGCAGTCCATTTAGGTGCATACCAGCAAACTTAGAAGAAGCAAGTGTAGCTACAGTGGCTTTTAAGAACAGGATATTCTCTTTTGAGAGGCCATGAAACCATAACAACATGAAGTAGAACCAGGCAGAGGGCCCTCTTGGTAGTGGTGCCCACCCTGTGGAACGCCCTCCCATCAGATGTCAAGGAAATAAACAACTATCTGACTTTTAGAAGACATCTGAAGGCAGCCCTGTTTAGGGAAGTTTTTTGATGTCTGATGTTTTATTGTGCTCTTAATTCTGTTGGGAGCATGGGAAACCCAGCCTGATGGGTGGGATATAAATTATTATTATTATTATTATTATTATTATTATTATTATTATTATTATTTAGTTGTTTCTGATTTCAGGTTCAGGGGATGGTTGTCGTACTGCACTATACGTCTTCAGCAATGGAGTGCTTCTCATGTATTGTTAATATTAGCATTTGACTTGCAACTTTACAGGAAAAATGATCTCTGGAGCTCTTGAGAGACTCCAGTTAATTATCCGCTGCAGAGGAAAAAAGAAGCCACCCTAATTTAACATTCCAGTAGGAAAACACTGGCATCTACATCAAATGGGAATTGAGTTACACAAAGATTGCACATGCAGCAACAACAGATTGTGTACAAATGCAACATCAATCAAATACTTCAAAAATAATTCTGTCTCCTCTGCAGTGGTGCTGATCAGCCATTTCCCCTACATGTTACTTTTCTTCATCTTAGACTGTCTGGTGCTTATTAGAAACTCATTTATTTTTTGAAAATTGTTCTTGGAAACATTATGTTCTTGATAGGCCTAAGAATCGAATTAAGTCTGCCACACTGGAAACTTTTAGTACAAAATTAATAAAATGGCCCGTTTCCCCCATCCTTCAGAACTGATCAAATGTTTATGTGTCAGATCTTTTATTATTATTATTGATTGATTTTGCAACATACAACCTGAATCCTTCACTTGTTTGCAGTTCTGAATTTGTTGAGACTTATTCCCTAGTAAGCATGTGCCGGGCCACAACCTTCGCAGCTTTCAGAAATTTGCTACGGCATCTCTCTGTCCAAAGGGTTCTCCAACATTCTCTTCAAAATTGATTGCAGGGTTGAATGTTGCAGATGAATCCTGAGTATTGAAAGCAATATAAGGTAAAAGTAAAGGTACCCCTGCCCGTACGGGCCAGTCGTGTCCGACTCTGGGGTTGTGCGCCCATCTCACTTAAGAGGCCAGGGGCCAGCGCTGTCTGCAGACACTTCCGGGTCACGTGGCCAGCGTGACAAGCTGCATCTGGCGAGCCAGCGCAGCACACGCAAACGCCGTTTACCTTCCCGCTAGTAAGCGGTCCCTATTTATCTACTTGCACCCAGGGGTGCTTTCGAACTGCTAGGTTGGCAGGCGCTGGGACCAAGCAACGGGAGCTCACCCCGCCACGGGGATTCGAACTGCCGACCTGACGATAGGCAAGTCCTAGGCGCTGAGGTTTTACCCACAGTGCCACCTGCGTCCCGAAAGCAATATACAAAAGAAAAATACACAACTTCTTCCTGTTCAGTGCAGATCACTGTTTAAATGCAGGTGCCAGTCCTTCCAATGGAAAGCAGTGCAAGGTCAGAACACAGCCCTGTTGAAACGAATGAAACAGGCCTTATGGGAAAGGGAGCTCTTTGGGCATTTCTAGGTTCTGCACCAGGCTTCCTCAATCTCGGCCCTCCAGATGTTTTTGGCCTACAACTCCCATGATCCCTAGCTAGCAGGACCAGTGGTCAGGGATGGTGGGAATTGTAGTCTCAATATATCTGGAGGGCTATTCTGCACCTACAGCAGTTTGCTGGGTCAGTCCAATAATCTTTGTATCCTTAAATTGGAGGCATATTTTTGCTCTTGATCTTAGGTGGTGAAAGTAGAAAGTAGTATTGGTTTGCACATCATGCTATGCCAAACTTTGGTTTAGTGTGACTGCATACAGGAACCTGTGAAGGAGCTCTCAGCCATGGTTCGGCTTAGTGCAAACCAGTTTCACAGAAGCAGGGGTGCCAACTTGAAAAAAATATTAGGAGGGGGCAGGTAAGTGCCACCTTGCATAATCAATCACAATACGTGGCACATGCACACCATTTGAATGGCGATGTCCATTAATGGGGTAAAGGTAAAGGTAAAGGTACCCCTGCCCTTGTGGGCCAGTCATGTCCGACTCTAGGGTTGTGCGCCCATTTCACTTAAGATGCTGGGAGCCAGCGCTGTCCGGAGACACTTCCGGGTCACGTGGCCAGCGTGACGAAGCTGCTCTGGCGAGCCGGCACCAGCGCAGCACACGGAAACCTTCCCGCTATAAAGCGGTACCTATTTATCTACTTGCACCTAAAGGTGCTTTCGAACTGCTAGGTGGGCAGGAGCTGGGACCGAAAGACGGGAGCTCACCCTGCCGCGGGGATTCGAACCGCCAACCATGCGATCGGCAAGCCCTAGGCACTGAGGTTTTACCCACAGCACCACCCGCGTCCCATTAACGGGGGGGGGGTGTCAAATATTTTATTGGGGGAGCTGAATGGACCTTGGCCCCTAGTAGTTGGTCACTATGCAAGAAGGGTCTTTTTGTGCCTCCCAATCTCTGCTGACTATCATTTGCAGGGATAGCTAATATGATACTGTCCGGATGTATGACTCCAGCTCCTGTCAAATTCAGGTCAGTGCGGGAATTGGAGGAGCATCCTTTTGGCTACCTTGGTTTAGAATGATGTGCTATGCCTTGCAAAAGCAAACCAAAAGCCTCCCATAAATTGCACAAGGAATCATTGTGGTTTAGAAAGCTGAGCTATGCAACCTATTATGTATGTATACTCTGCAAGGCAAAGGTTTAGCAGTATTTAAACAACGTATACACATGGGGGAAGTAGATGGAAGAAAGCATTAATTTTTAATCTCTTGACTTACCAAGCCTGACTTCCCATTCAGTGATGAATATTTTGAGATGCTGTTTCTAAAAGGTACCTTGCCCATGTTTGTCTTGCCTTTTGGTTTCCTCCTCTGTAACTTGTAATTTATTTATTTTTAAAGAAAATAAATAGGGCCCTACCACTGGTAGGCAAATAGCAGGTGAAATAATTCTAGTGAAAAATACTGAATGAAATGTCCAGAAGACAGACCTTGGCTAACTTTATATGTATCAAGGGTACATGTAATCTGTACTGGGTTCTGCGGGAGACTGTAGAAATGAGCAGTTTTGTTTTCAGTATTTGTCATTTCATCGTTAAGCCTGTAAGGTGCAGCTCAATCATATTTTCATGACACACATCTGCAGTTTTGCTGGTTCAGAGGGGGAGGATGTGATTAACAAGGAGGGGCGATCTATGGCTATATCAGGGATGCAAGCAAGCTTATAGGCAGATAATAGTATTACAGAGCAACCCTATGGATGTTTTACTCAGAAGTAAGACTCACTGTGTTCAGTGGGGCTTAGTCCCAGGTAAGTCTGGATCAGATTGCAGCCTTAGTTTCTGATTCACATAAGTAGTTCCTTGCTTGCGAATGGAATAAGTGCATTATATTGTTCACTACAGGATTTTCATTAAGCAGACTCATATCAAACTGCTTCTGAGAGCAATGCTAATGAGCTGTGGAGGAAAAAAGATAAAGTATTCCCAGGATAAAAATCTCATGGTCAAGTTTCACTCTTGCAGCAGAATAGCTTAACTCTTCTTTGATTGGTCTTAACAGGTTTCTTTACATAAAAATACACTGAGGTATGGGGGAAACTAAAATATTGAAGGAAAAAAGATGATTCTACCCTCCCCCACCCCCAGGTTAAAAGTCAGATATTTCAATTAATAATATCAGAATTTGAAGGGGGGATGTGTACAAAGATGGAAGCAACTTAATTCTGAAGATATATAAATGATATTGAAATATGGATATGAGGCACTATCAGGTAAAAATTATGTGGCAAAGGGTATAAACCTATAGACAGCCAGAAGCAAGTCTTACACAGTTCTGTATGTCTTACCTCTGAGTAGACATGCCTAGGACTGCAATGTTAGCAGGACCTATGAAGGTCTGACATTTCAGGACCAGCACACTTCTCTGGGGAAGATCTGCTTTGCTTTGGAGGAGGTGTGAAAATCTCCAAAGTAGCCTGATTTGGTTCAATATTCAGAATTTGTCCAAAGCAGATGCTTCTTCCTGATGGATTGCTCTTGATGGGTTGCATGGATTTAATACTCCGAATTGCTTATTAAAACATATTGTACACATTTATGTATCAAAATTCTTTAATGCAAATATTTTTTCTGGGGGATTAACAATTAATAATAATAATAATAATAATAATAATAATAATAATAATAATAATAAATACTATATTATTTATACCCCGCCCATCTGGCTGGATTAAGTCATTTCAACTAAATTGAAAGTACTTGCATATATATATGCACATATTATTGATACTAGGGGCAGCAGAGAATGCTCACAGCAATTGAAGGTCTTGGTATCCTGATGCATGTGTGCTGAAACAATTCAAGAATATTGAACATTCTCTGTATCAGGCCCAGAATCCCTATAGTAAGAATGTGACGGCATGATTCTTGAGTGTTGAAGGGTTCAGTGGAAACTGGTCACCCTTTCCTGTATCCATTCTTCTTGGACCTTATGGTACCATGAGACATGCTTTGTTAGCTGAACAGAGCCACAGATTTCCAGGGAGACTAAGATTATATCTTTGGAAATTTGGAGCTGAAACTGTAGAGCTGTCATTATATGTGCCTATGCACACACATTTTTCTCCATCTTACTACTTATGTTTCTGGTTGATCTGGGTGTGCAGGTTTCTGTACAGTCCTGCCCAGACCAGTTTTCCTTAATTTTTTTAGCTGGCAAAGGAAAGGATACATGTGCAGCCATTTATCCATTTATGGACATACAGTGGTGCCCCGCAAGACGAACGCCTCGCAAGACGGAAAACCCGCTAGACGAAAGGGTTTTCCGTTTTGGAGGCGCTTCGCAAAACGAATTTCCCTATGGGCTTCCTTCGCAAGACGAAAGCCCATAGGGAAATCTCCGGGACAGCGGGGAAGCGCAGCGCGTCTTCCCCACTGTCCTCGGACCTCCTCTGAAGGCTGGCGGCGGGCGGAGAGACCTCCTCCCGCCACCAGCCTTCATTTCTCCGCTATCCCGGACGGCTTTTGAAGGCAGGCGGGGGGGAGCATAGACTTTCACCCCCCGCCCGCCTTCAGAAGAGGTCCTGGACCTCTTCTGAAGGCCGGCGGGGGGCGAAAGTCTTTGCTCCCCCCTGCCTACCTTCCCGGGAGAGCGGAGAAACGCAGTGTGTTTCTCCGCTGTCCCGGACGGCTTTTGAAGGCAGGCGGGGGGGAGCAAAGACTTTCGCACCCCGCCCGCCTTCAGAAGAGGTCCTGGACCTCTTTTGAAGGCTGGCAGGGGGCAAAAGTCTTTGTCCCCCCTGCCTGCCTTCCCGGGGGCTTTTAAATCGCCCTGGGACAGCGGAGAAGTCCCCCGCTGTCCCGGGGCTTTTTAAAATGCTGGCGGGCGGCAGCGGAGGCTTCGCTCCCGCCCGCCAGCATTTTAAGATCGCCCCGGACAGCGGAGAAGTCCCCCGCTGTCCCGGGGTTTTTTAAAATGCTGGGGGTGGGAAGAAAAGCCCTTGGTCCCCACCCCCAGCCTTCAGAAGAGGTCGGGGGACAGACTGTCCCCGGACTTGGTCTGAAGTCGGTTTCCATAGGAACGCATTAATTGATTTTCAATGCATTCCTATGGGAAACCGTGCTTCGCAAGACGGAAAAATCGCAAGACGACAAAACTTGCGGAACGAATTAATTTTGTCTTGCGAGGCACCACTGTATCCACATTTATTTCATTCTATATCAGCCTTGCCCAGTGTGATGCATTCCCAATGTGATGGACTACAACTCCCATTGTCCCTGACCATTGGCTGTGCTACTTAGGGCTTGATGGACTGCATGCATTTAAGACACTAATGGGAATTGTATAAACAACTGTATAACTTTCCTTATACATCTGAAGGCAGCCCTGTATCAGGAAGTTTTTAATGTCTGGCTTTCATTGTGTTTTTTATATTCTATTGGAAACTGCCCAGAGTGGCTGGGGCAACCCAGTCAGATGGTCAGGATATTAATCATCATCATCTGGAGGGCACCAGTTTAGAGAAGGCTGTTATGAACTTTAAGAAAATACTGGGATATGACTACTCAATGCCAAAAATCAATGTCCTACCATTGCAGAAAGATAATTTTATTTCATTTTCAATCAGTTTTTCCTTTAACAGAGTTGTAACCAGTGTTAATCATATCAGAGGAGACCCAGTGAAACCCTTCAGCCTAATTTAGTCATGTCCATTAACTCCAATGGGATACAAATGCTCCTCATTTCCAGCGCTTTGAAATGTTTACATTAGGAGTGAAGCTGACTGGACCAGAAGATCCCCTTCAGTTTTCATTGCACTTATAAAGCTATCAAGCTATTTTTGCTAGCTAAAAGCTAAAGTGGGGAGTTGCTTCTGCTCTTACAACCATGTTGTCCATGGTTTACCTGCCAGTACAGTTTACTGTCATCATGGTTTACTGTGCATTAGCCCTCTGTGCTCACTTTGCTTCTCCCGACTTGCGCTGGGAAGAGACAAGCCACAATTCCTAGCTTTGTGGTACATCTGAAGCGGGGATCATCATTTGTTTTCTTTAAACCACAGTTGGCAAGCCAAGAACAAAGTACATGTGCTTCCATATGAAAAGAATTACTTCTTACAGAGGGGGTTTTATGTGGCACCTGTAACAATGCCAGAACTGCAGAGCCAAGCAGTAGGGTGGGCACCTATGGGGTAAGGTGATCCTGCAAGTAAACTGGTCATTTACCAATAGCAACACCTTTATTTATGACTTACTGTGATGTGTGAACATGGCCATTCTCCATTTACTCTCTTGGACAGAAGGGGAGCAAACCTTTTCACAGAGCAGTGAGATTTCCTTCATGCCAGTCGGTAGTCTCACCCCTCGAATGCTTTCCATTCAGATTCTGCTCTGACATGCCAGCTGCTGTTTGTAATTCTGGCCTCTGTCAGCTTTTACAGCATTGTAATTTCCACTCTGTAAGTGTTACTTCTGGTGTCGGCGCTCAGTAGCCTTCCCACTCTTCCCCAAATGACTGAGCAGTTTGTGGTCAGGTTCACCGCTTCCTCATACCAGTAATCAATTGACTTAGGAGACATTTCCATCTCGAGAAGCATGACAAAGAATGAGTTATGGGTCAGTTCTTTTCAAATCAGACAGGTTCTGAGCCACTAGAGTATGCCATTTTCATCTAGATAAAAAAAGAAGAGCCCGTTCACAGGACATGAGTTGACATTGATCCTTGGCTGCCTCTGCCAGTGACGGTTATGTGTACGCTAGCTAGATCAGCATTAGCAGAGTATTTCACCTTGGATATTTTCACACAGAACATGCTCTGTTTCAGTTCTATAAAAGGCTACCTCATATTCTTACTGTTTGCATGCAGCAATTGAGGGCTATGTTTGATCAGGTACCTCAGCTTCTTTTGTAAATGGGGAGAAATGTTTTGAGACAGCAAGACTGAGGGAAATGGGGCTTTTCATCCTTTCTCATCCGTTGAGTTCCCTGTTAAAATGCACCACACACACATTGCTAACAGCCTTGCTGGGGTGGGGCAGTAAGACAGGTACAAAACAGTCACTTGTCTTCTTTTTTAAAATGAAGGTGTAGGCAATTATTTTGATCAGGAAAATAGCACAGTGGAGAAGAGTAAAACATCACCACCCTCTTCCCTATTTCCCATTTCTGCAGCTGTTTTAAAACAACTAAATTGGGCTCCGTTCCAAGTGCTGGTGCTTGCCTTTGTAGCCCTCTACATCATAGAAGCCAAGTAGCTGCTGGTTCATCTCCTCTCCTGTCACTTAACCCATGCACATATATCTACACCTAAGAGCATTCTCCAAATCCCTGGTTGAGTGGCAGCCAGGAACAGAGCCTTTTCCACGGTGGCACCCCACCTGCAGATGGCCCTTCTTTGACAGGCTTGCCTGACACTCACTTTTCTATCAGTTCAAGTCCTTTTAAAAAAAATTGCAGGGGATTTTTGATAATGCTAACTTTTCTCCATTTTATTTCTTTTAAGCTAATGTGGGTTTTTAAGAATTTAGAGTTTTACCTTGACACACGCTCTTGTTTTTTATATTTTGTAATCTCCACAATTTTTCTTCTTTTGTAAACTGCCCTTGGGAATGCCAAGTGGCTATTGAAGGGCACGTTATACATTTCAGGAATGAATGAATAAGTTTTTAAAGCCCATTGGGAGATCCAGTTACACGTTGTTTGGTCCAAAGGGAAATCTGCAAGTCAGCTTCCTGCCTCTTAGTTTGACACTCTAGCATTAAACAAGCAGGGGCAAAATCACTCTGAATGGGCCGTCTGAGATTGTATTTCTTTTTGTGTCTGTGATAATATATATGTGGCAAGCAGGAAGATAAACCTAGGAGCTGAGCTGTCACAGTTCTGATGTCATTTTTGTGGGGGAAACACCGTGTTTCAGTGCCCAAAGAATTGCTTTCTGCTCGCTGGAAGGTCACCTCTGTGCCTGGTGTAGAATGGCTAAATGCCCTGTAATCAAAAGCACTTTGTCTGTCTTTATTTGAAAGTAGCTCACTGACTGCTGTCAACTCTTTCAACCTGTTTTGTAGGACTCTTGGTCACATCCCCATCATACATTTACAGCACTCTTATACCACTTTTAACATTCATGGAGAATCCTGGGAACTGTAGTTTGTCAAGAATGCTGCCCTCACAGAGCTCCATTTTCTACCACGCTTAACAAACTACAGTTTCCAGAATTCTCCAGAGCTGTTAGGACTGCTATAATAAGTGGGTGTGACTTTAGTCTGTGAATGGACACACCTAGAAACAGGGATAGGAGAAGAATTAATTTGGTTTGCATTTTGATATGAACCTACCCTGTTTACACGGGTCTCCTTCAAAATTCACAGTTCTCTGAATTTTTCAGCGCAGATACCAAAACGCACGTACTATTAGTGGAAAGGCAAATGCTTAGAAAAACTAGCATATTTCAGGAAATGAAGATGAAAATGTTTATGAATTTTCATACAGACTCTTTTTTTTTAATGCAAACATCTGGAAATGGGAGAAACCTGAGACTGGAAAAGTGAGAAAAGTTGACAGATTTGTCTTTCTCTACCTTGAAAACAGGGTAGGCCACTCCCTTTTCCTACTGCAGCTCACACATACCTCCCGGCCTCCATCTTTACAAGTCTTTTAACAGACTTCCTAGCTGGCAAATCGAACACCAAATCACTCTGCTATTTTGCCCATCCTTTCTCTCCTTCTCCAAAAAGAATGGTAGAAATCAATGTTTTATAAACTTTTCCTAAAAGCTTCCATGAAGCGGGGGGGGGGAGGGGAGTGAGGAAGTTGTGACCCAGGGACATAATGGAGTGGGGAAACCAGTTAGCACCCACCCTCTGTAGCTAGGTTCCTTGGAAACAGGAAGAGCTGGTTGGTTTTCCCAGAGGTTGAGCCTAAGGAAAAAGCTGTATGTATACAATGCAGCGAGCGCACTTTTCCAGCAACCTCACCTCTCAGGTTACATACATCTGTACGCAGCATTAGTCATTTTGTGAGGCACCTTGAGAGGCCTTCGTTGGATTAAAGGCAGGATAAAAGTTTCTAAACCAACTGATAAATTACAAAGAAGGTTCCTGATGCTGTCATGCTGAGCAGTGTACTTTGCGCAAGCACTGTGTGTGGGTGCCCTACTCTACTCCACCCCACCTCCTTGACGAAAGCTACAAATAAATACTTAGATATTGTTTTTGATTTAATTGGTGAGGTAACAGATGGAACAAATGGTTGGGAATGCTCTGTGGGGGAAATTCCTTTGTGGATTAGGAGGGTTAACTAGATAGCTGAACATAGAAGGGAAATGGGTGCGGAGGGAACAGCGCACGTTGCTTTTTATGGGCTGCCTGTGCAAAACACACCTTGCTTGTGGCAAAATGGAAACAGATGTTACACTTTTGATGAGCGGAGTTGAAAGTGTACATGTTGAAAGCCTGGCAGAGGGAGCTCCACTCGCAAATCCTATTATTTGCAATGATTTCTAACAGGATTTGTCTTTCCTGCTCTTCTTCCCCGCTCCGAACGCATCAATCTGAAAATGCCTTTCATGATGTCATCCGCTTTTCTTAATACCCAGTTCATTTTTCTTTCCCTCTATCACATCTGTGCCCCCCCCCCTTTCTGATCTGAACTTTAAAGGGTAGGAAGAAGTCTATCCTCTTAGCCCCACGGATCAATTGCTCAAAGGGGAAGCGTATTTTTCTAGCATAAAACAAACTGAATTGGATTTGAAAATATGTTTCTTTAAAATATACACTTGGCATCTGTAAGCCTATCAGCAAGGGCAGTTTCATTCTTTCGGAGGAACGAAACAAATCAGTCTTGGTGTTTCTAGTTCTGAGGCAGTGCTCTGGTAAGAGAAGCGATAATAATAATAATAATAATAATAATAATAATAATAATAATAATAGGGGAAAGTTTCTACTATACTCTCCTTCTTGAGTTTGACCAAGAAGTACATACCATCAGAGGCCAGGTAAACAAAAGAAGGCTCACTCATCAGGGACTGGAGAGTTCGAAATCATATTTAGTGGTGACCCAGAGCGCATCATTTCACTATTCCCCATGTAAGTGGATGATTTCTTACAATGGAAAACAAAATACTGCAGTTGGGGACAGTTTTGTGTGGGCCAAGCTATTGAGCGCATGGCTCAGGCAGTATTTTAAGTAGGAACTCGCAGCACACATTCTTAACCACCTCAATTCTAAGCGGATTTTAAAAAAGAAAAATCCTGGTGTATCTACAGGAGTGCTGTTTATTTCAAATGCAGTTCTTCCTACCTGCAGAACATACAGGCTGCCAATCTGGATTTTCATACAGACTGCCAATCTGGATGCAAAGGCCCCAAATCGTATGTTACTTGAAAGTAGCTCCCATTGACGTCAAAGAAAGCTTACTTTCCAGTTTGAAGCTAAGTGTGGAGTTTTAAGAAGAAATATTTCAGAAGTGAATAAGATTCCTAACTTTCTTCCTAACTTTCTAAGGCACTTTGAAATATATTTGGCCCAGATAACAACCACATGAGGTCTAATGGGACTTCCCTTTCTCTCTGAAGGCCATTCATGCTTCTTCCCCCACTGATGGAATGGATGCGAGTGGCTATAACATATGCTGAGCACCGGAGGAGTTTAACAGTGGACAGCGATGATATAAGGCAGACGGCCAGGCTACTCTTACCTGGCTTGGACTGTGAACCTCGGCAGCTGAAGTAAGTATTGTGCTTTTATTGTTTGACTAAAAAACAATCCAAAAAACACTGCTAAATTTAATCACTGGGTATTCTTGTTCAGCTTGTAGGTTTCAGACAATTTCTACACACACATGCAGAGGAAGACTGAAATTTGTCCAATGTTGCAATGGGTGTGTGTGTGTGTACCTAAACTTCAGGATCATCCTTTACCATTAAGAGTCATTTCACACTAGCCAAATACCATGCACAATGGGCAGAGAACCTTTTACTTTTGAGGGGCATATTCCCTTAGGAAAGTTTTTGGACTCTTAACTATTATCTGTCCTGGCTAGCAGAGTCAATGGTGAGGGATGAAGGGAACTGGGGTCTTCCAAGAACTGGAGATCACCACATTGGCTACTCCTCCTAAGAGGTACTATTTTCTGAGACAGAATCAAAAGTGTGTGCTTGAAATCAGTCACGTGATCTGTGTAAACTGGGCAGACATTTAACCAATGGGCTTGCCTGTCCCTGTCATGTCAGTGGCACTTATTTTGAGTAAATACACAAAGGATTGGTAGCAAAAATCCCAAACTCGGAAACTACAGCAATGGCTCAAAACTTCTCATGCTCTTCCATCTACCTACTTTTATCATGGACTGGATTGAGATGGGTAGATGATCACATTTGGCACATGCATGACTTTGGCAGAGAATGCACACACTGGGAACTTAAAATGGTCCCAGTGCGTGTGCCACATATAAATGGAAATATCTGGCCCTTGGATCTCTTCTAAGCCTCTGCAGCCACACTCCCAGGCCGCAGCCCTCTTCCTGCCCTGCTTTGTGCCATCCTGGAATGTTTTTGCCTGCCTGGAATGTGTCTTTGAACTCTAAAGATGCTTCTTACTTGCCTGAATGGAGACTAAAAGGGTTGTGGAGGTGTAGGGGGAGAGCAGCCTGCTGCACAAAGGAAACCCAGACAGATGGGCGGGGTATAAATAATGATGATGATTGTTATTATTATTATTATTGAAATCCACAGTTGTTGCTCTGTCCACCTTTGCCCCTTGCCCTGCTCAGTGCTGGCATGTGCCCCCCAGGAAGTTGCCCAGAAGGGGATGCAGCTCTCGGCCTGAACATGGTTCCCCACTCCTTCCCTTGCAGACTGTAGATAAACTCATAGTAAACAGCCATCTGTGCTTCAGACACTATTTATACTCTGGCAGTTTTGCAGGCGCTGGCAGTGGTCCTGGCATCACACAACTGCCACAATCGTCTTTAAATACGAAAAATATTTAGATTGTATAGAAATCTAAATATTGCCATACAATGATTTTGATGATGAGATTAATTCCACTATTTATTGCTGCTCAGCGCAGTGTTTGTTGCTGATTATAAATACATCTTATGCACAAAGGAAGGGTTTTATTTATCTCACAACCTTCTATTGGATGCTGATGCTGAGTCCCTGCTTGGCTTTGGACAAGTCATCAAACATCCTCCAGTGTGACCATTTGTAAATCTCGTAAAAGGTTTAGTATTCATTATGAGAAGAAAGGTACTGCAAAGATTAATCGCGCTTTTTTTATTGAACATTAAGATAGTTAGATGAAATGCACTGGGGAAAATATTAGCATTTCCCTTAGGTAGTCAGATGAATGAATTGCTCAAAAGTCACTGCAAGATTTCTTTCTTAGTCAAGCTAACATTAATCTCAGAAAGAGAGAGAGATTGTGAATTTAATAGAGTGCTATATTTTATGGAACAAATTTTTTAATAGGAAGTTGAAACTAAAAATAGAATAAAATATCACACAGCGAGATTTCTAAAGCCCCTCTGCCCAACAGTAGACCTTAATGCATCTTCACAAACATCCTGTAAGGTAGTAAAAAATAAAATAAAAGCAGGAAACTTGCAACAAATAATAGAACACGCTTGTTGATGTGGCTGTCAACTTGCTGAAACTAAGCAGCTCCTAGTCTGGTCGGTGCTTGGCTGGGAAACTGCTGGAGAACGGCATGTGTGCTGCTGTGGATTCTATGATGGAAAAAAGGTGGGCTAAAAATACAAGAAAATATATAAATGACAGCTCAGATGGCTTCATAAAGATCCTTCTTTCTCACCGTGCGACCTTGCTCGTTAATTTCAGTTTAACGGGCCCAGTTTCCCTACACGGAAGACTGCATCAAATGAATGTGCTGGCCATCATGCAAGAGAACGGTCACATGGTCCAGTGTGTTAGATCTAGTCTAAAAAGGGCAACAGCATGCTATAGACTACATTGTAAATCTTTGGGCCGCAGATGGTTAGTGCCATTTTTTATTGCTTCAGCATGTAAAAAAAAATCTTGCAAGTACAAAACTAGCATTCTGGAATGAGACATTATAGGTAAGCTTGCTCACTAATGCCAGTTTTCTAAGAGTATGGAGCTTTCATATGGGGGAGCATTCAGAAATATGATTCCCACCTGCCTAAAGTGTAGACCATAGGTCGTTGCTAATGTGGCCCTCTGTGAAATTTCAGACCAGCACAAGGAGTTCTGCTTGCACAACACCACACACACACCCAACCTCACCTTCTCCACACCTCTTCTAAATATGTTCTAGGGGTTCCCACAACCCTCTGGAGCTGATATGGGGAAGATGTGTGAAATGCATAGGGGGAGCAGGGGGAAAGTCCTATTATTCAAGGAGATGGAATGGGATAGTTGAGTACTGTTCCATATAGTACAGGAATGAGACAACTCTGATTTTCATTAGGTCATAAGGCCCTGCTTGATTTTATTGGAAGGGGCAGTTTTTTTATTTGATAAGAAAATGAATTGTATCTTTAAAAGCTTTTTCCTGGTTGTGTGAAAATATTTTTGTGTGAAAATGTTTTTCCTCAGCTATCTGCAAACAAATAATTGGGGTTCTGGTGTGGGGTGTGGGGGTGTAAACGTTATAATACAAACAAAAATAAGTACAGACATCTTGTAGTAATGGGCTGTAGCTCTGTAGTCAGGGAAAGTGGGCAAAAGGATTAGTCTTTACAAGACATCTTAAGCAACTGACAAGTGATGTTTCACATATGGCAGAGGGAAGGGCATTTCAGAATGCAGGGGCAGTAGTGGACAGATTACTCCTGAGGCAATGTGGCGCTCAAAAGGGGAAAAGAGGTCGCCAACCACCTCTATTGATCTTCCCCGAGCCGAGTCAAAACAAGGCCTGCTGAAATTCAGGACTATAAATAATCATAATGGTAATAATACAACCCCCTTTAATATTAATAATATGGCCCTCTTTAAAACCAGTAACGCACCGCTTAAAATTGCAGCTATATTTTCTGGCTATGTGTCCCCCACAGGCCTGAATGCTGCTTCAGTTCCTTCCGGAGAATGGATGCAAAGGCCGCCACTGAAAAATTCCAGCAGGATTTGGGGTTTCGAATGCTGAACTGTGGAAGGACTGACTTAATCAACCAAGCTATAGAAGCATTGGGTCCGGAAGGGGTCAATACAATGGACGATCAGGTATGTAGAAGGACGGGGTGTGGGTGTGAGGGTGTATCTAAAATTAACTAGGCGGATCAGTATACAAAGCACTTACTGAGATAGCTCAGACACTGTCTCTTCCAGCTCTGCAACCCTATGATTCTAAGTTCATGAGAACTGATACTCTTCCTTCCTGTTTCTGCCCACCATTATCATATTCTGGGGAGTGGCGGACAGAGGCAATTTCATGGGCAGCAGCAACCAAGTAAAATTTCTCATAGAGCGACATAGCAGCAACAAGAACATCAGCAGGCACACACCCCTCACTCCATGGATGTTCTTTGGAGGTTGTCGGCCATTATGGACATGTTCACAAAGGGAAGGCAAAATGGCTGTATCCTGCTGCCATTTCAGGGACCCCAGTCGGTTGTGAGAAGAGGGGAGCCTATTCTTCTTGCAGAGTTCTCCCCTACAAAGTAGGGCCAGCTCCCCAGTGCAGACTTTTGCCTCCAACTCATGCGGGGGCGGGTGATGAGGATGGGCAGTGACAATGGGGCAGGGGAACAGACCTAGCATGCTCATCCCTCTCTCCCTTATGCGATTCTCTCTCATGCAGTTAGTATTCCCAGATAAGGTTCAAAAGTGTGCCTATAAACTCCATGTGAGAATCTGAATCACAGGCTTTTTGATGGTCATTGCTTTTGGGCATAGCAATCGAAGTTTGCTGACCACACGTTTTGTCCTTAAAGGGTATGACTCCACTCATGTATGCCTGTTCTGCTGGTGATGAAGCCATGGTCCAGATGCTGATCGATGCTGGTGCAAATCTAGATATACCAGTAAGTAAAGACTGAACCCAGGGACGCTGCCAGTTTAAGTTCTGACCAAGAACCATTGCTTATTATCCCTCAGAAACAGTGTCTTGTTTTGGGACGATTGCATGTACTGAAGGCCATTCTGAGAGAGAGAGATTTCCTTCTCTGAAAAATAATTGTTATGGATTCTAGAGCAATAAAGCTTAAATCACCTTCAAAGCTTGCCACAGATGAGATCATGATTAACAGTGGCATAGTAATGGGGAAATAGAGGGAGTAAATGTTTCCTCCCTGCAAAAGCAGCCTCTGAAGGAAACCAGTAGATGCAGTAGAAGAACCCAAGGGATTGAATACACTGATTGGTGTTGGCAGTACTTTCTGAGTTGTGTCAGCCTGTCACTCCCAGGGGCCGTAATTTACTAGGGAAGTGCCACTCCCAGACATTTCTAAGGGGAGAAGAAAGATGGCAGTGGCTAAACATTCTTTCAATTTTTCCTAGGTCCCTGGAAGTTCCTCCCGATACCCATCAGTTCATCCTGATAGCCGGCACTGGACTGCACTCACCTTTGCTGTGTTACATGGACATATCTCTGTAGTTCAGGTGAGCAAAAGACAAGTTGTCAATCTGCAGTTTGAAATAACAAGAAACAAAATGGGAGACGCAGGGCATGAAAGTTCAGAAACTAGTTGCTTTTGTTGCTTTTGGAACACATATCTATCCTGCAAATATTATTATTATTATTATTATTATTATTATTAAACACAAACAGGATAGAGCATAGTTGTTTTTTTAAATAACAGCAGTACCAGGTCATCACACAAATAACAACATATAATAAACTTACTCCTAAAAAGACTTCATCTGATCATTTTATTTTGTCTACATATTATATTTATAATATACTTAATAGTGTGTGTGGTTGAATATTTCCTTGCATCGTATTACATTATGAACACACCCCATTTTTCAATAACCAAGTTATTGACTTGACTTGAAGACTTTCCCTTACCCTCAGGATATTAGTCAATTTTACTACATTCATTAACTCCCCAAACCTCAAAATCCATTCATCCAAGGTAGAACTTCTTACTTTTCCCCAGTTATGACAGATTATCATATGTTTCTCTGTTAAAAAATAGATTACAATTTCTATATCTTTACAGAATATTAAATCTTTCACATAACCCAACAGCAATTAGGACTGGATCTACAGACAGATCTACAGTATTATAAGTTGACTTGATTTTTCAGCTCAACACATGATCTTTGGCATCTCCAGCAAATATACCACACTAATAAACTTATATCAGTTTTGTATTACTTCCCAGCTTTCCAGAAGGAAGGAAAATTCAGCAAGTCTGCAGTGCTGATATGCTATGTCTGCAGTATAAATATGGCATAACATTTGTTCATGCAATGTTTTGCTCCTCATTATTTGTTTATCTGAATGTTTTAAAAGTTTTCATGGACCAGTTGCAAAGGTACCATCATGATATATTTCCAAGGGATCTGCCCACAATATGATTGTTTTAAGATCAGGATTGATCACATGCTTAGTTACAGCAGGACAATAGAGACATCTGGAAATCCAGATCCTCTTGCTGTTATTAATTATATCTGGATACGGGAAGAATATGTGTAAAATCATTTGTGCATTTATAAAATGGTGGCATCGTACTGGTTATGCTTCTCCAGGCTCTTCCAGTAGTTCTAGCAGAATTGACCTTTACATGGAGAAGAGAAGTCTAAAAGTTTCCTCCCTCTTCCCAAGTAATAAAAAGAATGCCTGCAGTATGATCCTAAGTGGGTCTAGTTGGAAGTGTATGTAGAATTTCAATTTACAGCACAATTCCATACATGTCTACCCAGAAGTAGGTCCCATTGACTTCAGTGGGGCTTACTCCCAGGTAAGAGTGCCTCCACAGTGAATAAGGAATGATGCTCTATTTATAACTAGCTTTTATTTGCTTAATTTCTTCTTCCAAGATAATGAGGAGGCAATAGGAACAGATATTTTGATAAGTATATTTGGTAGCTAGAATGTGTCTACATATTAAAAATTAGATTAATGAAATCTAACAATATATCCAGAAGTTGCAAAGCAACATGTTTGAAATGTTTCTTTAATATGTCATTGGAAAAACCAGTGTTGGTCATTCCTTACACTCCCAAACACGTTAGCTGCTGCCTTCTGCGTGTCCTCTTTCTGCTTATATTGTCTGTGTTGTGGTCAAAGGCTTTGTAGAATTTGGGTCCAGTGATGGATTTTGGGCTCTTGAAATACTGCTATCTTCTCCCTTTAATGTCAATAGGAATTTAAAATGAACAACAGCAAGTAGTCAGTCAAGGGTAGAGATTTTCCTGTTTCTGCTATTTCTGTTCACATAAGTTAGCAAGCAATTGTGGACAGAGTTCATTCAATTTCGAATTATACATAAATGCAAATGTCCATGCAAATGAGATTTTGCCTTCAAAGACTTGGAACATTGCCAGTGCACTCTTTAGTATTGCAAAGGCCGGGCACACTTAATTTACACATGCAATGATAATAAGCGTGTTTTGCCCCAGAGACACCGCTGAGAATCCTGTCAACAGAACCTTTCAGAAGAAATGAAGCCTTGGGCTTTCTAAGCCATGTTTTTGTTAACTGCAATTAATGTTTACTCACTCCCTGTTGTTCAGTGGTAAACATTTAATCTTTGGAAGCTCTGTTTTTCAGGTGTCTCCAGTGGGAATTAATTGTAGGACCAATTCTGATATAATAATAATAATAATAATAATAATAATAATAATAATAATAATAATAATAATATTTATACTCTGCCCATCTGGCTTGGTTTCCCCAGACACTCTGGGCGGCTCCCAACAGAATATTAAAAACACAATACAAGATCAAACATTAAAAACTTCCCTAAACAGGGCTGCCTTCAGATGTCTTCTAAAAGTCAGATAGTTGTTTATTTCCTTGATATCAGAGTAAACACAATGTGGGCAGATCCTATGGACACACATGCTTGGATTACTCAGTGGTAGTTGTGTAACTGACAATGCAGCTTTGAGGAACATTCAGAAGTACAAATCAAAATGCTCCTTTTAATGACAGCATTCCCTTTTTCATATTTTTGTAATGTTTCATTGAAGAACGTTCACACTGAGACCTTTAGAGCCGGTAAACATAAGTAAACTTGAAGGGGTTTTCCGCACAGCATTCTCCAATAAGAAGAGAGGTGGATGCTATGAGCCTAGTACAGTGGACCCTCCGGATATGAACTAAATGCATTCCGGGGGTCCGTTCGCACCCCAAAAATAACATAAATAGAGGTGTGGTTCTGCACACACACGCCACGTTTGAGCACTTCTGTGCATGTGCATATGGCAAAACCGTGGCCGTAACCCGAAGATTCCATATCCAGAGGGATGCGTAAGTAGAGGTACGATTGTAGTGGATTTCTGCCGAGGGAGCTTACTCTTGTACTTTTTCTGTTGCTCTGTTTCTTGAGTTGTTTGTTCCTACTCTGCATTTGCAGTTGCTCCTGGATGCTGGAGCCCACGTCGAAGGCTCTGCTGTGAACAGTGGAGAGGACAACTATGCAGAGACCCCACTCCAGCTGGCTTCAGCAGCAGGCAAGTCTGAGCAAGCGTTGCATTTTCACTCCCCAGAAGCAGGGATTTGCTCTCTTAAGGCGCAGTAGGTGTCAAAACACATAAAAGTGGGAAGAAGCAATGTTTTCAAAACTGCCAAACGCATCTGTTCCCGCACCCTTCAATATTTTTAAGCTGACGACTGCTGTCAGGCAATTGCTGACTGAGCATTCTGTGTGCACAGTGGGGCACTGGGATGATGTGTAACTTGCGCCATGTGTACAAGGCTGTATGTGACCCAAGTGGAGGCATGTCCATCTGGTCTTCTTCATCTTGTTTCAGGGGGAATGGTCATAGGTATCTGCTGTAAGGTAAAAGGTAAAGGTACCCCTGCCCCTACGGGCCAGTCTTGACAGACTCTAGGGTTGTGCACTCATCTCACTCTATAGGCCGGGAGCCAGCGCTGTCCGCAGACACTTCCGGGTCACGTGGCCAGTGTGACAAGCTGCATCTGGCGAGCCAGCGCAGCACACGGAAACGCTGTTTACCTTCCCGCTAGTAAGCGGTCCCTATTTATCTACTTGCACCCGAGGGTGCTTTCGAACTGCTAGGTTGGCAGGCGCTGGGACCGAGCAACGGGAGCGCACCCCGCCACGGGGATTCGAACCGCCGACCTGACGATCGGCAAGTCCTAGGCACTGAGGTTTTACCCACAGCACCACGTGCGTCCCTAGGTATCTGCTGTACAAATGCACAAAGTTGTATACTCGTTTCCTAGACTGCACATTCTCTTGTATACTCAGTGGGACATGCCCCACCCTATGTACAGGATTCTCTGCTCATGATATGTGAACTGGCCGTATGCATGTTCTTTTATACCTGGATTGTTTCTCAACTGTGTGTCTTTTACTGTACAGCATTTTAATGTGTGGTGTGCATCAGTTAACCTATAACCCATTTTCTCTCTATGAATGAATACATAAATCAGATGGTTTCTATACAGTATAGTATATCCTTTGAAAATACCAATAAAGGTAAAATGGTTTGTCTTTCTAGGCAATTATGAGCTAGTCAGCTTGCTGCTGAGCCGGGGAGCAGATCCTCTTCTCAGCATGCTGGAAGCCAATGGCATGTCCTCATCGCTTCACGAGGACATGAATTGCTTTAGCCACGCCGCTGCACATGGACACAGGTAAACCTCATGAACAGGCACTCGTTTGCAGACACTGATGCTTAAAATGCCAGGTTAACAGCAATGAACTGCACTTCAAGGTGGTCGCACACTGTCTCCCCTCTCCCTCCAGCAATATGGGTATAACAAGACCAGGGGCATTTTGCAGGGCTGGCATAACCCACACTCTCTTAGCCACTGCTCTGCCCTCTTCAATATAGGCATAATAAGGATGAACTTCACTGGCATTGACAGTCAGGGACTGGACAGAGGAGGAACGGTGGAGACCGCCTCCCCATCCCGACCCTTCCAGGGAGGAGGAAGACAGAAAAGATGTACGACAGGGGTTTGAGGAAGGTAGCAGATGAGGCAGATGAGGGGGGAAGTTGGGAAATCATGGGAGAGCCAGAACAACACCCTGCTGACATGTTGTCATTAGACAGCATTCCAGCCCCTCCATCTCCCAGAACCCAGAGAGCCTTGAAAGTAGGAGAGCAAAGAACTCAGAGACAGAGGGCACATAGCAGCACCTGTAGAGGAGATGATGAGAATGACGAGTGAGGAGGTGGGAGAGACGGAGGGTGGCGATTCACTCGGGACAACGCCATTATCCAAGAGGCTGGGCTCAATAGCCTCTCTCTGTAAATACTGAATAAAAAAGGATGGTAAGAAATCTTCCTTTGTCTTTATACTTTCCTGGGCAACAGTCGGGAGTTGCTGACAGCATCCTGACATTGGCATTAACAGAGTATTTTTTTTTAAAGTTTACAAACACAGAAGAAAAAAACATTTTTGTATGACATAAGTCCTAAGTTAGGAAGATCATGAGCTCATGTCTCTGCTGCTATCTTTTGCTTTTGAATTCACTCCCCCAATCACACCCATGCTAAAATCATGGGTACCTGAACTACAGAGTATCAATTACTTTCTTCACTAGGGAAAAGCAGCAGAAAATTTCACTATCTGTTGCTTCTTTCTGGGAAAAATGCACAAGGAGAGCATACAGGAGAGATAAATTTGTGCCCTCTGTATTCATACAGAAAACGTCATGTGCCCAGCTTGTGCGCAGAGAGAACAGCGGCAAGCAGTAATTTAGATCAACCACTAACAGTTGGTGTGGCTGTCGTGTAAATTTGTGTGGTGCAGTGGAATGTGGACCTGCTGAGCTATGAAGCTCATGGGGTGGCTGTAGATTGTTATGATGGTAAAGGAAGATGAACCCATGTATGCTTCTCTTGCTCTTTGGAGGAAGAAGGGGATACAAATTGGGGTAGGTGGGTGGGAAACACAGATAGACTATGGACAAAACAAGTATGCAAGCACTGAAAGGATTTAATGTTGAAGTCTGCTTTTATATTTATCCTGCTGATATGAAAAGGCACTTTGCCATCTTTAAAGCATATCTGTGGAGATAAGGATCTATTAACCCAAACTTCTCGCATAACCTGGAATGAGCTTATACTTTAGCCCTCTTCAGGCAATACCTGTACATGTTAAGTAAAGAGGTGAGGGGGCAATGAGCATGCTAGCTCTTCCACCGCCACTCCAGTTGCCATTGGGATCACCTTCCACAAGCAGGAGGGCAATCTTCTGAAGTGGGGAGACTTCTGTACCCATGGAGTACATTCTTGTGTGTTTTAGAATGCAGTGGTACCTCAGGTTACAGACGCTTCACGTTACAGACTCCACTAACCCAGAAACAGTACCTCAGGTTAAGAACTTTGCTTCAGGATGAGAACTGAAATCGCGTGGCGACAGCAGGAGGCCCCATTAGCTAAAGTGGTACCTCAGGTTAAGAACAGTTTCAGGTTAAGTACGGACCTCTGGAACAAACTAAGTTCTTAACCTGAGGTACCACTGTAATGGGGTTTTCAAGATCTGTGTGGAGCCTCCATGGGTACAGGAAGCTCTCTTCTTCAGACAGTCACTCTGCAACTTGTGGAGGGACACAGGTTCGATGGGGAATATTGCTATAGCACACTCATCTCTCATGCCCCACCTTCCACACCCCATGTTTAACAAACACAGGATCTGAACACCTGAAGAGAAGCCATTGGGATACCACATCCATCTCTCGTTTTTCTTTATTGCAGAAATGTTCTGCGCAAGCTCTTGACCCAGCCGCAGCAGTCCAAGGGAGATGTCCTCTCGCTGGAAGAGATTTTAGCAGAGGGCGTGGACAGTGACACCTCCAGCCAAGGAAGCTCCAACGAGGGCCAGGTTAAGCTATGCAAAGCCAGGATGAAGGCTTTGCAAGAGGCCATGTACTACAGTGCTGAGCATGGCTACGTCGACATCACAATGGAGCTCAGAACGCTTGGTAAGGGGAGCTCATTTCCGGACACATTGCTTCAAGAATAACAAGGCCTGTGATTTTAAGATATGGGAGCATTCCCACTCTGTCTATAAACATTATTTATTTATTTATTTATTTATATTTTTAAAAGAGGTGTTTCAGTGCATCTTATATAGTGGGCAAGATTCAACCGCTGAGTCCCATCAGCATAAGCCCTGAACAAGGACCTGTGTTTACGGATGGGGTGCCCCCTTCTTGTCCTCCCCTGTATGCCCCTGCACTCCCAAAATTGGATCTGAGGGGTAGAGTTAAAACAGCATGTGAGGGATCGCTCTATCTGGCAAGCCAAAATGCTTGCACCACTGGAACGAGTGCAGCGTTGAATTCCTCTAAATATGTTTCTAGAATACATTACATAAAACTTTAATAAGTCAGCACCTGCCTGAAAGCTTACATTCTAAAAGGCAAGACAACAGAAGCAGTGGAGAGAGGAAATATTTGCATTTCTGTGTTTATCCATATTTTATTTATTAATTATAGTGTTTCTGAAGTAGAAAGTGGGCCCTCCTTACTGTTGGGAGTAACACATGAGAATTGCAAAGTAACAGAACGTTGCCCTGTGATTTCTCAACTTCTAACATTTGTTTGCACATTCTAAAAGCAGAGCAAATAAATAAATACAGATATCCAAGATTTTTTAAAATCGTTTCACATCTGTTCCTAATTTGCTCCATGCCAAAGAACTCACTGTGTTTGTTGTAAACATCTAGTTGCAGCAATGTTCAATTTTAGAAACAATGTATAGGACATGGGTAGCTAACCTAAGGTCCGTGAACTGGATGCGGCCCAATCGCCTTCTCAGTCCAGCCTGCGGACGGTCTGGGAATCAGCATGTTTTTACATGAGTAGAATGTGTGCTTTTATTTAAAATGCATATCTGGGTTATTTTTGTGGTGCATAGGAATTTGTTCTTTTTTCCCCTTCAAAATATAGTCCAGTCCCCTGCAAGGTCTGGTTGACAGTGGACCGGCCCAGTGAGCCTCTTGGGCTTACCAATCAGAAGGTCGGCGGTTCGAATCCCCACAATGGGGTGAGCTCCCATTGTTTGGTCCCTGCTTCTGCCAACCTAGCAGTTCGAAAGCATGCCAAAAAGTGCAAGTAGATAAATAGGTACCACTCCGGCAGGAAGTATACAACCCACTATGTCTATCATACCTTGCAAGTAAATTCCCCAGAGACATCTGGTTAGAATATTGAGAAGAATCATTTGGTTTGATTCAGTAAAATAAAGAAAATGTGTATATTTTCTGCCTTTTCTTTTGCTGCCATCAATTCAGAGCTTTCTCCATGGTAAAATAATCATTTTTGCTTTCTAATGAATGGCCACAGGAATCCCATGGAAGCTCCACGTGTGGATTGAGTCACTCCAAACAACTTTTTATCAGTCTCGTTACTCAGTAGTGCAGAATCTTCTACGGGAATTCGTCACCATTAAAGAAGAAGACTACAATGAAGAGCTGGTTAATGATGGACTGCAGCTGATGTTTGAAATCCTCAGAACCAGCAAAGTAATCAGTTTCAAAACTATATTCAGATATGCATTGTTTGGCTCAAGAAAATCTTAGGCTGATTCCAAGGGCTCTGTAGTTTGTTTGGGTAGAATCATTGATGTGTGAGGATCCCAGTTAATTCTGGAAGCAGGGGACAATACCATGCTGTGTTTACTTGAGCCTGATTAACACAATTTTGCCAGGGATCTATCTCCATCTAAGCAGAGACCCTTCTTCTAATAGTAATTGAGATACCTGTAGTGAGTTTGCTCTAAAAGGATTTCATTAACACACACACACACACACACACACACACAATTTAGCTAAAATACTTTTCTGCCACACAGTTGCATACATGGAAATTTAAATGCATGTAATTTGCAAAGATCTAAATAGTCACACTGCATTATACAGAAGTAGGTAGACACTTCAAAAGGATAATACAGGCCCTAGTCTTACTCCAGCTCAAGCAATTCACAACTAGTTGCAAAAATCACCCCTCCCAGCTGTGGAATCACATCCCTATATGCTTCAGAAAAGACATCTAGCTCACATAGTGGGGTCCAGATTTGTATTTTTCTTAGCAAAGAGAGATTCCAGTAAGAATGGATTTAAAATTAGCTCTGTTTGAACCTTACACTCTGCAGAGAGCTGAATTTTAACTCCTTGTCCTTCATATTCCTCTATATACTGTAAGGGAGCAGCAAGGAAAATAGGCAGCTTTTAGCTGTATGAGATTGGTCCTTACAGAGCTCTAATGATCTCCATTCGTTCTTATTCACAGAATGAGTCTATCAACCAGCAACTTGCCTCTATCTTCACTCACTGCTACGGAAGCAGCCCCATCCCTGGCATTCCTGAAATCAGGAAGACACTTCCAGCACGCCTAGGTAAGATGGTCACCAGCAGAGATTTTGAGGGTATTGTTTTTGACTTTGTAGCTGTGAAGCCTTGCTAAACCATTTCCTCCTCCTCTTCTTCTTCTCCTTCACAGATCCTCACTTTTTAAATAACAAAGATATGTCCGATGTTACTTTTCTAGTGGAAGGAAAACTGTTTTATGCACACAAAGTTCTCCTGGTGACTGCTTCAAACAGGTGAGATACTTAGGAAGTGGCACATAATACCTTTGCAGAGTCATTCCAAGATCAAGAAAGATGAATGGTTGAGTTGCTTACTCAAAGAATCCCTATTTTATTTTTTCACAATGCCAAGCGTTTTTTGACAGAATTACAAGCCTGGTAGATGAAGGGAACGCAGTGGATGTAGCCTACCTTGATTTCAGCAAGGCATTCGACAAGGTGCCCCATGATATTCTTGTAAAGAAGCTGGTAAAATGCGGTCTTGACTATCCTACCACTCAGTGGATTTGTAACTGGCTGACTGACTGAACCCAAAGGGTGCTCATCAATGGTTCCTCTTCATCCTGGAGAAGAGTGACTAGTGGGGTGCCACAGGGTTCTGTCTTGGGCCCGGTCTTATTCAACATCTTTATCAACGACTTGGATGATGGACTCAAGGGCATCCTGATCAAATTTGCAGATGACACCAAACTGGGTGGGGTGGGGTGGCTAACACCCCAGAGGACAGGATCACACTTCAAAACAACCTTGACAGATTAGAGAACTAGGCCAAAACAAACAAGATGAACTTTAACAGGGAGAAATGTAAAGTATTGCACTTGGGCAAAAAAAATGAGAGGCACAAATACAAGATGGGTGACACCTGGCTTGAGAGCAGTACATGTGAAAAGGATCTAGGAGTCTTGGTTGACCACAAACTTGACATGAGCCAACAGTGTGACGCGGCAGCTAAAAAAGCCAATGCAATTCTGGGCTGCATTAATAGGTGTATAGCATCTAGATCAAGGGAAGTAATAGTACCACTGTATTCTGCTCTGGTCAGACCTCACCTGGAGTACTGTGTCCAGTTCTGGGCACCACAGTTCAAGAAGGACACTGACAAACTGGAACGTGTCCAGAGGAGGGCAACCAAAATGGTCAAAGACCTGGAAACGATGCCTTATGAGGAACGGCTAAGGGAGCTGGGCATGTTTAGCCTGGAGAAGAGGAGGTTAGGGGTGATATGATAGCCATGTTCAAATATATAAAAGGATGTCATATAGAGGAGGGAGAAAGGTTGTTTTCTGCTGCTCCAGAGAAGCGGACACGGAGCAAAGGATCCAAACTACAAGAAAGAAGATTCCACCTAAACATTAGGAAGAACTTCCTGACAGTAAGAGCTGTTCGACAGTGGAATTTGCTGCCAAGGAGTGTGGTGGAGTCCCCTTCTTTGGAGGTCTTTAAGCAGAGGCTTGACAACCATATGTCAGGAGTGCTCTGATGGTGTTTCCTGCTTGGCAGGGGGTTGGACTCGATGGCCCTTGTGGTCTCTTCCAACTCTATGATTCTAAGTGGCAGGAGAAACGGAGCCCCTTCCATTTCTCCTCCCGCTTTGCTGAAGGGGCGCTGCGCATTAGACCTAACATGGCTTCTGGTTTTGGCCACAAGCCCATTTTCTCAACTAGAACCGGCTGCCCATTACCTATTGTCAGGTGCAGGGCAAGTAAAGGTACTGATGGAAAGGAACAACCTCAGGAAGGTTAAACTGTGCTCCCGGTTGTTTCTTGCAAGACATGCCCGGCATTCATTTCCTTTAAAATTTGACACCAAACCCAAGCCCCACTGGGATTGGTTTCACTTTGGAAGTTTAGATCAGGGCTCCAGAGGGGGAGCCAATTCCTGCTGAAAGCAGGGCTTGCAGTCAGTGAGGCAAATGCAACCCCCATTGGGACTGTCTGTACTTGGACGCAGTCAGCTGATTGGCAAGTATTTCACGTTTCACTTTAACCAGAGTTGGAGAAGATCACATATTAGCCAAAACCAGGCTTTGAAGGACAAGGGGGAATAATGAGAGGCAGGAGGGTGCATGCAATTGCACGGCTTGTTTCCGGCCTAGCCTCATGTTAAATCTTAATCAGACCTTCATAACTTCTTTCATATACCAGGAGCTAGTCAAAAAATGGTTCTACCTACATATTTTTAATTCTGCCTCTCACATAGATGTTTCTTTCAGGAAAGAAGGTGTCATTGAAACTCCTAAAGCTATAGGCCCTTTTTTTCACTTCACCTATAGAAAAATAATCTAAGCAAATGCAGCTTGAAAGGCTCTTTCTGAAACCTTTCCTTTGCTTTCATAGGTTTAAGACACTGATGACCAATAAAACTGAACAAGACAGTCAAGGCAGCAAGACTGTAGAAATTAGTGATATGAAGTACAATATCTTCAAGGTATGTATTTAAGAATAATCTGCACTGTTACCCTTTTCAAATGCTAAAATTGAGTATGATTCAGACGCATCATAGTCTGAAAAGTTTCAGGTTTAGGGGACCTGTCAATCAAAATAATTAACAATTTTGGCTGAAGATGCAGCTTTTGCTTATGTTCAAAAGAAGAAACCAATATAAATGAACTCTAAAATTCATTCATCAAACTGAGATCTACCCAAAATTCATTTGTCCAACCAAATGCTTTAATCCATCCCCGGCTACTTGTTGATGTGGACAAAGTAGCTTGTGAATCAGAGATTGCTGAAATGCTCAGCTCAGCAGCAGTTTTCTTGTCATGGTGTCACTTTTTGCATTGGTGATGAACTACTATTAACCATGTCCAAGATCTTCTAATTCAGACATTACTTTTGTGCATGACAGCAAATGTATACCAGAGATAACTGGGCAAAGCTGTCAACTTTTCCCTTTTCTTGCGAGGAATCCTATTCGGAATAAGGGAATTTCCCTTTAAAAAAGGAAAACGTTGACAGCTATGTAACTGGAACTTCTAGCACAGCTCAAACTGTACTTGTGTAAACAGTCACCAAAATCTGCTGGAAGTTACGAGGCATAATTTTTATGCCATGTTAAGCAAGTTAGGTCTGAATGGAGTCAGAAAATGTGCAGCCTTTGTGTTGAATCTGTTTAATGGTCAAAAGGTTAAAAGGATTGGAATATTTATCTGTTACTCTCTTTTTCAAACATCTGCAAACCTTAATGTCCAGTATGTCATGAAAAGGGAGAGTTGGCATTGCCATATAAACAAAAATGTACACCACTGAAATCCAGCACTCAGGAGCTCTTCCCACTTTCCAGATCTGTTTTTAAAGATCTACGGGAAAATGTGTTGAGGCTGGAAAACTGAAAGCCTAAAAGTAACATTCTGTAGAACTGACACAAGGATCCGTTTATTTGCACTCTTTCCTCAGCCATCAATCACTTATTTTTTGTGCTTTGGCTATATAGGAAAAATGCAATTGCAGCTCACTTTGCAAAGTGGAGACATTCTGTATTTTAATCTCGAGCTGAGCTGTAATTGCTATGTTTGCATCCAGACTTTGCTGGCCAGACCGGTCCATCGCCAGAGTTGAATAGTAAAGAGCTTACACGGAAATTAATATTGCATATTGCACTTGCTTTAATTTATAATCACTGAAAGTTTCTGTATTGGGAGCCAAGTTGCTGTGTGAGTTTCCCAAGGCAAACCTGCGAGTTCGTATTTCTCACTGCTTTGGCTGTGTTCCTGTTTCAGATGCTGATGCAATATTTATATTATGGAGGAACAGAATCTATGGAAATTCCTACTGCTGATATTTTAGAGGTGAGAGCATTTCTCCCAATCCCTTTCGGTCTATTGCAGTGGTTCTCAAAGGGTGTAGCAGGAGAGGATGGCAGGTGTGGCAGGAAGATTCAAGGACAATTACAGAAACATTTAAACATTTCAGTGTAGTATAGTATAGTTTCACTGATCCCCCCCCCCCCCCCGAATATGGATAGGTATCTTTTCAAAATGAGAGCAAGAGCATCAAGTGATTCTGAGGACAATCCTGGTTGCCATTTATCATTATACTTTGGGAATGATTCATGTTCTTATGTAGCTGCATTGTTTTATACTTTCTGGGTGTCCTATGATCATGTTATAAAATAGTCATGCTCTGTGTTATAAATCAAGCACTTCTAGGAGTTGTTTCTTTATGTTTTCCAATGTATTTCTGATCAGTAAGATCAGTGTGTGATCACGGTGTGGCGTGAGCAAATATTTATTCTGAAAGTGCGGCCCAGAGAAAAATAGTTTGAGAACCACTGGTCTGTTGTCATCTTGTGCTGGTTCAGGATTATTTATTTATATACCAATGAACCATAACACTTCAAAGCAGTTTGCATTAAAAAGATACAATAAAAGCCTTCAAAAGTTAAAAACAATTTAAAAGGAAAAAGGTTAAAAATGAGCATTGTGGAAGGATGAGCTCTTAATTGGCTGCATAGGACTGGCGGGATAGAAATGTTAGTATCAATAATATTGAGGACGTGTATCTGTACCACAAAATTTGTGCTTTGCAGGCACACTGCACTGTTTGACAAATGATTTCCTAAGAGTTTAGACTGAGTGCCCATTTGATATATTCTGAAACCAAAAGAGCACTTCCTTGTCTAGGGAAGCTTTTAATGTTTGACAGACTATTGTATTTTAATATGTTGTTGGAAGCCGCCCAGAGTGGTTGGGGAAGCCCAGCCAGATGGGTGGGGTATTATTAATAATAATAATTAATAATAATAATAATGGGGTGAGGAAAAGAGATACTCTGAGGACAGAGAGTCCACTTTGTGGCTCAGTGACTGGAAAGGGGGAGCCCGTAGACTAGTTGATCTGTGCATTTATGTAGAAAATTAATAGTACAAGGTTCATGTTAGGTGGAAGTTCATTTTTGTCAGTTTAACATACTGGGCCAGCTAGATTAAAATCTACAACCAGGTTGTTATACAGTCATACCTCAGGTTGAATACGCTTTGAGTTGAGCGTGTTTGAGTTGCGCTCCGCGGCAACCCAGAAGTAACGGAGCGCGTTACTTCCGGGGTTTGCCGCTTGCGCATGCGCAGACGCTCAAAAATGACATCACGCGCATGCGCAGAAGCGGCAAAGTGTGACGCACACGTGCGCAGATATGCCGTCGCTAGTTACGTTTACCTCTAGATGCGAACGGGGCTCAGGAATGGATCTCGTTCGTATCTAGAGGTATCACTGTAATTTACAAACATGGCCAATCAGCAAGGGTGATGGGAATTATAGTTCAGCATCACCTGGAAGGCTAAAGGTTCCCCACACACCCCGGGTTAGATGCTCCACAGTTTTGGAATCTGGGGAGCGTTATGTCTGCTGTTTCTTTTTTTCAATCTGTATTTGCCGCTTACCTCTCATCCTGATGTTGTAAGCTGTTATTTTTAAAGGCTAGTCCATGTTTCCACCTGTATCTTATTGCCCTGTTTGTGAGATTCATTGAAACAAAGCGCAGTTTAGAAGAGCATCCAGCGAATAAAAGCAATGTGATGCGCAGGTGTGAAAACTCAAAATGTGATCAGATTGCATCACAGCATGAGTAGGGAGAGTTCATTATGGAAGAAAATGGCACAGACATGCCATGACACACACGTGTTGCAGCTGGTCTAGACTAGTTTAAGATTGCTCCATGCTGCTTTATTCTGTATTGTTTTGCTTTGAGGTCAAGGCCATTCACTTTTAACTTTTTCTGTGGTACCAATCAGTGTACACAGAGCTTTAACTGGAAAAAAATAATAACAGTGTGACAAAAATAGGCAAGAGATTGCAATTTGCAACAGGGAAACAAAAGAGAAAGGGGCAGCAACAGAGAAATGTGGGGTAAATGTAGCTTTACTTACTTAAAACCCTTTAAAGCTCAGGGGAGGATCAAGGACTAATGGCAAGGGTGAGATTTAAAGAAGGGATTTGAAGGAGATATAATACTACATGCACCTTTAGAAAGGGTGTATGGGATAATGAGTAGAGTCACAACAGAGTGCAGTAGACCTTTGGGAGGCTGAGATTGGCTCGGTTTAAGGAGCAGAGATTGTGAGGGAAGCAAGCAATTGGGTTTTAAGGAGGAGGGTGTGATAAATGAGTATAGACTGAGAATGATTTGGGGGGGGGGGAATGGCAGCCATCACAGACACAGGTGAATGGCCAGAGCATAGCAGAATTTAAGCTGACCAGACCGAGAGAAGTTGGGAGGGCTTTTGGGGAGAAGTGACACAGCTGCATAACCAATGCAAAGGAGAGGGAGGTCTTAGAGATAAAGCCAAGGCTGCCTATGTGGTCAGGAGGAAAGGTTGCTGAGAGATATGGAGAGTAATCAAGGAGAATTAGCCCTGGCAGGAAAGATAAGCAGTTCAGCCTGATACACATGGAATTTGAAACAGCGATTAGACATTCAAGTTAATGAACAGGGAGATGGAGGGGGAGAGGTGTGGGGTATACAGTTCCAGTTCCCTATAACTTTGGAGGGCTTAAACCTGATCCAGCCATTCAGATACACACATAGTACAGTACTTCACATAGCTGGACCGCCTCATAATATGTGTTAAGAGTGGACTCCTTGGTGAAAATTTCCATCCGCACAGAATGCTGAGAGCCATTGTAATGCAATACTAAAAATAGATGGCTAAATTCTGGATTTTATCGCTGTGCAGCACATAGCCAAGCAATTGTTTTTTAAGTGTTCCTCCTATAGAAAGCTCTGTAAACAGTAAAACTAGTCCATCCATGGAGAGAGCTGAACTAAACTTCTTAATGCCCTGGTTTCCTACATGCATTTTGTTTTTTGTTTTGTTTTGTTTTGTTTTGTGAGGGAATACACTTTCAGTCTAAAGTGGGACAGCCATAGTACGCTACCAAAACGCTCTTACATCTTACTCAGTGTTATCTGTGGACTTAATGTCCATATTAGATTAACTGGCACATCTCCCTGACATTTTTCTCTCTCTAATAGACAAGAGAAATTATGACAGGGGCATTTTCAGGCAAGTTAACCCTCCTGCAATCCAAAGGAGGATTCTACCATCTGTAGAGCTGAACATTTTGATTAAGGCTTTGGGATATGTTTCCTGACCCATTAATGCTGTAGCTCAAGAAAAAGGAAAAGCACCAATTACACAGCTCAGTTTTGCAAGGAAGTTGGAAGGCTGTGCAAAAACAAAACAAGTTTCGGTTTTGCTTCCTTGATGTGCACAGCTTCCCTTGTCAATCACCCGTTGTCATCTTCACTGACTTCTCTTTCATCCTCACTAGCTGCTCTCGGCTGCCAGCCTATTCCAGTTGGACGGCCTCCAGCGACACTGTGAAATACTTTGCGCCCAAACCATCAGTACCGAAAGCTGCGTCAACATCTATAAATATGCCAAGGTAAAGGACAAGCCCTCTTCTGATCACCCTCAATAAGACTTGCAAGTGTTTTCAGGTGCTGTGAACGTAAGAATAGCCTTGCTTGATCAGGAAGGGAAACACCAGAAACAGACTCCCTCATCATACATACTTTTTATCAAGACATATCATCAGAACGTTTTTCTACCAATGAGGTGGCAGCCCAGTAGATTATAAATAATCAGGGGCTGGAACCATCTTTCCCAACACAGCAGCAGGGTACCTTAGAGTAGCTCTTGTGTGTTTTATTAAACGTCCACTTTTTCTAAGGCGCATCGTATATGCACAGAATTTATTTGACTGCTAATACCATGTGCCATCTGGTACTGCTCATTATGCTGTCATGGGGTGCCACATGGATTGCACCCTCACATAACAAAACAGGTATCATTTTGGCTATTTCATTGACCAGCTGCTCTTTTCCTTTAAGAGTTACTTGACTTTGGCTCAACAAGCAGCAGGAGATCACAAAGGGATTAGAAAGAGGGAGACTTTTACCCTCTTTAAAATATCCCAGTAGAACTGCCCCCCCAAACACACACACACACAGGGGACAGAAAATATTCGTTAACCCCGGGATTAATATCCTCTTAACCATTCGCTGTCAGCATTTAAGCCTCCCCATACACTGAAGCTGTCTGAGTGGGTGGGGGAGAGAGAGGCGATAATTGACAGCTGCATAAAAAATCCCACTTATCCGCCAATCTGACATGACGCTCATCTGTTTTTCAGATCCACAGTGCCCAGGAACTAGTCTGTTTCTGCGAGGGCTTCTTCCTCAAACACATGAGTGCCTTGTTGGACCAGGAGCCTTTCAAACAGCTCATCTACGGCAGGAACAGTAAAGTTCAGGGTCTGGATCCCCTGCAGGACTTGCAGTCCACACTGGCCAGCAGACTTCATTCCATTTACATCACCTCAAGGGTGTGATTGCCAAGAGGAACTACAGTGACCCTGTCTGGATAAGCTGGGATGCTCAAAGCACTTGCTCATCTAACTGCACTAGGACGGGATTTTGGCCCAAATATGCCGGCTTCCCTTGCCGGCAACTGGATTGCTGAAAGTTCCTCCACCAGATCCAAAAATCCCCAGTACAAAAGACCTGACCATTCACTGTGCAGCTGGGATTTATAGGCACGGACACCCAAAGCAAATACTCCAGTCTAGCTCAGGAAACCTTGCTTGCTGGATTAGAAGCTGCAAGTGTAAATCATTCAGGCAGGAAAACATGCAGTCTGTTGCGTTTTTGTGAAGGAGATACACATTCTGAAGTATGTTGTAATGTACATTCTCCACCACATTTAGTTGCACGTCAACAGCTTGTTTGGGTGTGACAAAACTGAACCGGTACCTTAATGCTTTGATCTGTACTGAAAATTAGATGGCAGGGTTGGGAAGTCGCTACCTGGGAACAAAACTCCTCCCTAACAGCCAGGGCTTTTTTTCAGCTGGAACTCACTGGAACTCAGTTCCAGCACCTCTCAGGTGGGTGCCGTTGCCATTCTAAAAGAACGAGGGAGGAGTTCATGGTGAGTTCTGGCACCTCTTTTTCTAGAAAAATAGCACTGCTAACACCCAACACTTTGGTCAAGGGTTGCTTCCACCTTTGCATTCTCTACTGGATGAACATTTAGGGTGGAATATTTAAAAAACTGGGACATCATGCCATCTATGCAAAGCGCTCACTGTTTGGGGAGAGATTTGCAAGTGAATGATGCTTCTTCTGTGAAGGGCGTATTGTTAATAGACTAAAGGAGGAAAAGGATAGAGGGGAGCTGTATAGGAACAAGGGGGAGAGAGATGTATTTGTAGAGCGTGGATGGGGAACCTGTGGCTCTCCAGGTGTTGCTGGCCTCAAACTCCCATCAGCCCCAGCCAGCATGGCCAGTCTTGAGGGATGATGGGAGTTGCAGTCCCACAGTATCCAGATGGCCACAGGCTCCCCACCCCTGTTGTAGTGTTTCAGGGAAGTTACTAGAAGTGTAATAGAAATGTGGGACCGCTTGGTGTGAATATAAGTTTTAGAGGCAAGAGAAGTTTTTCTCCACAATCATATCTAGGTTTTTTCCGACCCTGTGAACTGCCCTCCTCACACACTGAAGCATTTTCGTTTTAACATGTCATTGGGAGGTTGGGAGAGCATTCAATACAAAACCAAGCATCTTTGTAAATGATTATTTCATTAGTTTTGAGGATGATAAAGGTCAAAGCGCTTCAGCATATTATGGCTGAGAAAATTAACTCTGAGATAGAAACCTTTTCTCAGGCATCAAGCCTACTTTCTTGCATCTCTCACTCACCACTGAACCATTTGTCTCTCTCTACTTCATCTTTCTGCGTAATACACCAACATCACACAGTACTGAAATGTCATTGCTGCCAAGGTAAAAGAATTCAGCCCTTCAAAAAGCCAGGAGGAACTTCATGAGCAGCACATGTTGAAAGTGGGCCAGGAATAGGGAGAGGATCAGAATGCTAAAAGTTAAAAAATGCTCAGCGCAAACAGGCTCTTGCACAGTAGCTGTCCGAGGCAGTTGTTAAACTAGGTGGTAAGATTATACACCCTTCAATCAATCACTTTTAAAATTTGGGCCAGAAACGAACCCACAAATTCACATTTCCCTCCCTGACCCCAGAAATCACAGAAAAGGTCAAGCTTGTTTGGGAATATCCCAAAAGTTGTAATTCTGGAAAATAATTTTGAAAAAGCTGTTTCAGCTATCTGTACAAAAAAAATATTATAGATTCTGTTGCATTGCTGTAATGTTGTCTGCTACATTAACTGTACATTAATGTCACTTATGTAAATGTACCATATTTTATTAACAACATAACTTTTGTTAAACTTTACAGATGGTATAAGCTCAGTTATTTTAAGGCGGCTAGGGAACGCATTAGGATGAAAAGGAAGAGATAAAAAGAAGAGTGCCTTATGATAAACTATGCATGAGATGGGCTCTGCATACACAAACACACTCAGGAAAATATATTTTCTTCCAAATTCTGTGCTCAGCTAGGACTGGGCGAATGGCATGCAGGTAGTCTTGTTTCAGCAGCCAAACAGTTTCTTTGATACTACTGCCTTCTTAATGCCTTACTAGCCTTGGTTATGCCATCCTATAGAAAGAATAGCTTTCAGCAAGGAATGGAGTTTTGAGGTTTAGAGGAAAGGTTTCAGCTGCTGGTTTTCAGCTGAAAGAATCCTTAAAGCAGAGCTTCCTTGCTGCTTCTGAGATGGCCAGTAGTTCAGGGTAAGTGTTGCTATCCCCTCTGTGGAAATTTGCATGCTCAAGTTTGCACCTGTGGTCTCAAGCCCCTACATCCATTTGACTCCTATGAAAATGGGATTATGGCAGCCAATGTACCCCAAATGAAGAAAGAGGAACTGTCTCTTTAAGAGCCTGAAGCACCCAAATGCTCAAGTTCTTCCACCACAGTATTCAAAAGATGGGGTTATTGCTCCTGTTGAAATCTGTCCTGCTTCACAGCTCTCAAAAGGATAGAAGCCCAATCTCTTCTAAGAGATTGTTCCTTGCTAGAAATCTCCCAGGACTGGGATTATCACCTCACTCACTTGCCTTCAAATGAAGCCTGTAGACCAAGGCTGGCCAAAGGCATTTTACTGCCCGAGGCAGAACAGCAAATGATGTCATCACTCCCCCTACACACCTTCTACCAGTCAAGGTACGTAGTGGGCACCTGAAGCAGATCAAATCACACAAGTACCTCCCCCCGCTTCCCTAGTACAGTGGTACCTCGGGTTAAGTACTTAATTCGTTCCAGAGGTCCGTTCTTAACCTGAAACTGTTCTTTACCTGAAGCACCACTTTAGCTAATGGGGCCTCCTGCTGCCACCGCGCTGCCACCGTGCGATTTCTGTTCTCATCCTGAAGCAAAGTTCTTAACCTGAAGCACTATTTCTGGGTTAGCGGAGTCTGTAACCTGAAGCGTATGTAACCTGAAGCGTAAGTAACCTGAAGCGTATGTAACCCGAGGTACCACTGGAATAAAAATACTCAACAATAATAATTTAAATAGCTAAGAATTTGCTGTCCTTTCAGGACACGCAAACTCTTTAGCAGCTGGCTCACGTCACCTAACGGTAGGGCCAGTTCCTGACCTGGCAGCTCGGCCAGAGGCTTAGACAGAAAGTAGCCCCAATGAAAAAGTGGCTGCTTCTAGGAAGAGGAAGAGAAAGGTTAAGACACATGTACCCAGCATTCCACACACACAAGTTTCACTGACGCAACAGGAGCTCCATTTCCTCTCCTCCCTCTAGCACATCCCCAAAATCTGCTCCAGAGGGTCCCCCGTAGCAGATTTCTGAGGGTGTATGAAGTCCTATTATGTGCATAGAATCTGAGGCGCAGCATTAAATACCGCCCATGGGTTACAATCCAAATAAGGGTGGAAGGGGTTTATTATGTGCGCAAGGAAGAAAATGGTATCTGTAGTTGGAATGTTGCTTGTTTTGCTGCAGGTGTTCTTTCTGCCGAGAAGGAAAGCCCCTTAATTTATGTTTTCATTTTCAAGTCAGCTTGCCTCTTTGTCAGTACAAAGCACCATAGCAAACGCACCAAATTCAGGCTGTACCTGTTTTTCTCTCTAGCCTACACATGTCTCTACGGACTGTGGCCGTAAGCACAGTCTAGGAGAGCAACCCAAACTTGCCAAGCCGAATGCACACTGTATCCTCCAGGGGGCTTGGCTATAACCACAGGCTGCAGCTCCTGAATGAGCTTCCACTGCCATGCACATCCCCTAGGAAACCCCTCCCCCCCCCTTCCTTTCCCCTTTAGAAGCTTGATGCTTCCTGACATGGCCTGCAGCTATCAGAGTAGGCCCAGAGCAGAAGCCATTTGGGGGTTAGTTAACAAAGGAAGCGAGAAAAGATGGACAAAGGGGGGGGGCGGTTTGGGGGCTTCATCTTAAAAAGCTCCCTGAAGCCTTGTAACGTAAACAGAGAGGCTCTCATTGTCAAGAGCACTGCATCTGAGAACAACAGGAAATGAATGAAAAGCCGTAGGAATACAAAAAATCCAGAATGCCTGAACCAATAGGCAGAGGCACCGTTGAGGGTTGGTATCTTGGGATGCTTAAATACCCTTTTAGTGGAACTGTGCCCATTGACTGGGTATTTTTTCAAAAAGCAGCCCTGGTGAGTTCTTCAGAGCCTAAAGTTCCCAGCAAATTATGCTGTTGCAGCAAAGAGTCTCTTGCCACCTTAAATCCTATCAAATGGATGAAGGCATGAGCTATTGTGGACTAGAATCTGCGTCATCGAATGCTGTAGCTACAGCTAGACTTAGGCAGGGATGATGGATCAGAGGGTGAAGTTTGGGTATGTTTGGGGGGGTGAGGAGGTGGAGCCTGAGAATTAGAACCTGTCACCCTCTTCAACATTCCTGAACCAAAGGCACGTTTGCTTAATAACCTGGCAAAAATATTAGGCTACCATAAGCAAATCCTTTGCTTGCTTTTTCATAAAAATAAAAAAAAGCCACTCCCCTCATACAGGGGAGAAATTACCAAGAGGTGATTTCCTCTGCTCTTTTTACCACTCTGTCACCAGGCTGTCATTTCTCCTGCTGCAAAAAGAACAGGCTCCACTAACGTTCTGCCAGGGCACTGCTAGTCCTGCAACGTACCTCTCCCACAAGTCAGCTAGGTGCTGCCAGCTGTCAAAACCATTCAGGGCTCTCTGACGCAGAGGAATGATCACACTGACAACTAGGTCACATCACCTCCCAGCCTCCTGCTGGGAACAGCACCGGCCCGACACAGCTTTGCCATTTTAGTCTAATTAATCAGAGCACTCTCTCATCTCCAGCCAAGGTTTGTGAGAGTTACCTGGGCTAATGGCCCAGCTCCTACCCCTCTGAGATCACTCAGTTGCAGGTGGTGCTCTGAGCCGTGGGAATGACCCCTGGTAGGCAATGTCAAAAGTCTGCCTGCCAAGCCTTTTAAATGAATTGACAGTTCTCAAGTGTGGAGGACTCAAGCTTTGGCCTTGAAAGGTTTTTCAGCTGGAATGGTATCATCTTAATACATCACAGTTCCCCCTGCTGGTTGATCTTGGCAAAACAAAGGCAGGAAGAGTTGGAGATCTTGAAGATGATTAAAACGTGCAAAAATTGCAGAAGTATCTATTTTGCTGTGTGTTCACATGTGAAAGGTTACGCTGCATACAGCTGAGGAAGTGTTTCAAATGGATCAGAGATGCTGCAACCTCAGAGTCAGAACCATTCAGTATTAAAGCACTGCTGAGAAGTAGAGAGGCGTTTTTATGGGAAGGTTTAACCTCCTACGCTTGTCCACTCAGCTGTAGGTCATTCTTAATTCAATGAGGCTTCCTTGCAGGTAAAGTAACATAGGACTGCGCTCTAAATATTGAAAAGGGACAGAAATGGGAAGTGCAGCAATGTTGCAGTGCCAGAATGGAAATCATAACATTGCACGATTGCACAGATAGCTTGAAATACACACACCCAATTCTCTACAAAAATGGAAACATCAAGGAACTTAAAATATAATTAAATATAAAAGGATTAACTATGGAAACTAGGTAAGCACACGTAATTCAAATTTAAGATCCATGTTGCAATAAATGAGGTGCTCTTACCAACTGATTTCATCACTAGGTTGTTTCTGAAATGCAAATAGCTTTGCTCATTTAATTAACATGTTGCAGCACAATACGAGGCAGCGGTGGAAGCACAGGACAGCCAGCAGCAATTTTTTTGGGGGGAAAAGATTTTTAAACTCCTACTGTATCTTCTTTCTTCACCTGCCCTTTATTTTAGCCAACACATATTCTCTTATACAGCTGTTCTCAGAGCTACAATACTAATTACCTTACCATCCACCGAGTTCCTTTTCTTCCTCATTTTATATAAAGTTAACAGCCAGGATTTCAATTAGAGTTCACTGCCCCCAAACAGTGATACGCACAAGGAGAGGCCTCCCGTTACTCTGGTTTAATGGGCAGTAAGCTACACAGTCCATAAAACAGGAACATCTGTGTACATTAATCCCAACAGTCGGCACTGGCGAAAGGATGCATTTGGAAGCAATTTAAAACTCCTGCTACCTCTGGCTTCAATTGTGTTAAAGGCGAGCCTCAGCCACTCACAACACCAGCACATCGGCCTCAACTCCATTCACTAGCACAAAAGATCCATCGGACACGTACCTTATATACTGGGTTGATCCATCGGTCCAGCGGAAGAGTGGTGTTCGTGTCCTTTTTGAAATCCCATCAGGATGAGTCTCAGTAGGACAGAAATGCTTATTTTGGCCAGGCAGGGCCCTCCACGTAACTGCTGCAGCAAAGGGCAAGGCTGGCCAGCTGGAACCCTGAACACAAGAGCGTTTCTGTCGGGTGATGGAGACCATTGCGACATTTTGTTGAATGTTCCATTTGCTTCCTCTTAATAGTGAACTCAAACGTCTGAAAGCAAAAATCAAGTACCAAAAAATAATAATGCTGTGTTTTCTCTAAATGCAGAGGCCACTCCCTAGATATGCAAATATATGTATATTTGTATATCTGTGTCTCTGTGTGTGTATTAACAGAGAGTATTTTTAAAAAATCAAAAATGGCCCCAAAGGAGCCAGCGAGCTTTCAGACTCTCAAAAATTGTGTGTCTGTTGAGCTGAGAGAGAGAGAGAAAAAGGATCTAAACTCTGGTTATAAAGTAGCTGTGATATGAACCTAAGAAGATGAAGAGCCCTGATGGATCAGAGGTCCACCTAGTCCTGCTCGTTCTTCTCAGTGACCAACCAGATGCATATGGGGGACCTGAGCACAACAGCATCTTCTCCACTTGTGATTCCTAGCAACTGTTTTTCAGAGGCATACTACCTCCAGTACTCGTGGCAGCACATAGCCATCGTAGCCCATGAGGGAGGTATCCCACAAAATGCTCCTGCTAGTGCAAGGATGTTTGGCTGCACAATGGGATTTCCCCTTCCTCTATTCTCCCTGTACCCCCCTAAATCTGGTAGGGGGTCACCCCCCCAACCTCAGGGGCAGATTTAGGGGGGAGGCATGTGGGGGTGAGGAGGGATAAGCAAGAGAGAAGTTCTATTGTGCAAGCCAAAGCACTTCATTGGATACCTGAATCCTACCTAGTGACCTAAATTTCGCTTCCAGGACCACACAACCACATTTCCCTGTATTGTTGGATCCAATGTGCACCATGACCACAAACTCTTCCCCAGCACTACCTACCAAGCTATCCAGGCAATAGGTAACATCTGCAACCTTTGCATCAGGCAGGCAATTCATCCTGCCGTCCGTATGCCCATCACACCCCCGGCTATGTCCCTACTGATCGAATCGCCCACTACCATGATCTTCCTAACCACCAGAGAAGTATACACACACACACACATTAATACATTTCTCCATACACAGCACCCTGAAAGGTGTGTGGAGCCGGAAGACATTTCTATGCCTGCAGCTGCTGGGAAAATATATCATTGGAAACGTTTACCAGCTCTATGTCCCAGGGTGGCCATTTCTAGTTGTTATAGCACAGGCCCCACATCCAGCAGATGCCTTAATTCTGCATTCACAGTACAGGTCTGGGAAAAAGGAAGCCTTAACATTTTTCCGCTTTTAAAGTTGCTTCTCAACTCCCAAGGTTTTAAAAGGAAGCTTGGGGAGAGGAAGAAGAAAAACCCACTACAAACCCCCAGCTACTCCAAACCCACAGGCAAAAAAGCCACAAAACTGAAAGAAACCTTTCTTTTAAAAGTCTCACACTGTAAGCTGATTTTATGATTAGGTGGGCCTGTGGGTTTGGGAACATCTGGCCAGTGTGTTATGTGTGTGTTGCATGCAACCTTGCCTAATCCTCGACAAACCTGTTGTTCACTGTTGTCAAGCCAGACCTCAAACCCCTGAATGCTTTGGGCCAAGGGAAAGTGGTTCAATCCAAGCTGAAGCGAGTTGGAAAATATGCTTTCAACATGTAGAGAAACAAGAGGTGCTGCTCCTGCGGCATCGGCCAACAAAAACACAGACCCTGGGATCCTCAAACTGCATTCCCCCTGACCTGGCAGAAAGGAAGGTACAAAGATCAAGCCAGCTTAATTCATCTCTTTATTTTGCATATTTCTCTCGCTTCCAAGACCTTGCATTTCTGACGTTTTATTTATTTACATTTTAAATAAGTACCGGGAAGGAAAAAACTATAGAGGCTGTAGTAAGCAGAGGATAGGAGGGCTGCCATGGATATCAGTGAAGACACACCACAGACCATCACAACTTTTCTTCCCACTTTTGATATTTTACCAGATACTGCTGAGACATCCTCAGTCTTAAGGACCAGAAACATTTTTTTTCTGGAGGGAGAAGAGAAAGAAGAAAACTGGATGTTCTGGGCAGCATCATACTCTGTTTCAAATACTATCTCTGCAGAAGACACAGTCCTATATTACGCAACCTACTACATATGTGTTGTTTGAAGACCCAATAAGGTGTTTGTGGTACAAGCTCTTCTTGATGGTCAAGAAATTGAATCCAGATGGATTCAGTCAGTCCCACCCTCCCAAAAAAGACCTCAGCGCTGGGACCACCCACCCACACTATTGCCACTCCTTAATCAATGCCCTGTGGGACATGATATCCAGTAAGAGTACTGAAAAGCAGGGAAGATGCTTTTCAAAGGACAGGATTCCCTGCCACATTCTCTGTTTTTCTAAATACCAGTAGACGGTCTGGCTAGGAGAAACCAATGTCTAGAATTAACCACAGAACCCAGAGTGCAAAGGTGAAGGCAGTGCTCAGGCTGCTGATTCTTCCCTTTATATCAAAAGGCATAATATGCAGCACACACCCCAATGCAACTCCACCGTTTCAAAATCCCACAGAGTGTTTTTACAAGCTCATTGTACTGACGCTTCTAAAAAAATACCAGCTTTCAATTAAAAATAAAAAACATGCAGCACTGAGGCCCAGGCCTCTCTCCAAAATTGCTATTAAGGAAACAAATAGTAAAGAGAAGGGAAAGATGTTTATAGGTCTCTGAGGCACACAAAACAGAGGCTTTTTAAGGCTAAACTGCAAAGAGTCATAATTCCTGGTAACAATCCAGTTTACTGCTCTACAGTTCTTTTAGCATAACACAAATGCTGAGCTGGCAGCAATAATATAAAAAAGATCTTCTGAACTGTTTAGCTTCAGGCTGCCGCTATATGAAGGGGAGGGAAAACCTTCATGTCTTCCCACTTCGATGTATGGTTTCTTTGTGGCCTACAGTGATTTGCTTTTCAGGTTCCCACAAAACAAGAGCTCCATGTCAGAGATTTTGAGATCATTTCTTCCACTTCTGCTTTGGAGTTTTCTTTTTAAATTTCTTCTCCGGTTTTGATCCTATTGTGATTGCTTCTGATTTTCTTTTCTTGTCACTGAGAAAAACATAACACAACAGTCACAAAAATGCTTGTGGGTATTGTGCACTTTGGGCTAAAAAACATAATATAGCTTTGTTTTCTCCCATCTTCTGCAGGAAGATCACCAGGCAGGGGGTGTGAATTCACTTGGGGGTGGTGTGAAAAGTAGTAGTGAGGGAAGGAAAAACCACCTTCCATCCCTCTAGTAGGTAACCTCTGCTGGATTCTAAGTCATTTCAATAATCAGAATAAATCCTTCTGTTCATGGATGGGCAAGTCTAGATGCAACCTCTAGAAAGTGGTCTCTGATTTAAGCAAGTTTGACTATATTTGCTTGTTTACATAATTTATTCTGCTTATTGAGATGAGGAAGGAGCTATGCAGGGCACTAAGACCTTGACTTAAGGCTTGAGAGTCTAACCACTTAATAGATAGAAGGTCATAGACCTTCCCATGCGTTGAGATGCAAAACAGGCATTTTTCAAACACTTTCATTTCTTTAACAACAATATGGCCTAGAAACATTTTTTTCTAAATGCAACTGGAAAACATCTATTTCAGTATTCAATAGGCAATACTTATGGCATAGTGAAATACATTAAGCCCTAATATCATCTCTCCACAATAGAATGGGCAGGAAGAAAAAAACCACTTTAGAGAGAGCTCTGGTGGAGATAATTTTTTTATACCAAGTTACATTAACTTAGGAAAGTTGTCCATCCCTTCCTTTTCCTGACAGCGTCCTCCTACACATCCCCCCAGGCTTTGTGAAGGGACACCTAGGGGGTGGGAGCTTCTGAGTAATGCAGGACAATGCACAGGCATTTTCTTCCATAAGCTTCCTTAAATTAACATTTATTGAGATTGAAAGTTAAATATTTTGGCTTCTGAAGATTTAGGAGTTCGTTTCATTTATTGAATTTATATACTGCCCTATACCCGGAGGCTAATTCAGAGCCCATCTTCTCCAAAATAAAAAGATTCACAAAGGGAACTTGAGGACTGCCTTCTCCACTAAGAAGCTACTCTACTTGGCTCAAGCCATCTTCTAAGCCCCTGCTCTATATTCCATCCCAGCACCTGATGCGACTGGCTTTGTGAAACAGGGCACACTTGGTGGTGGCCCCAATATTGTGTAGCACCCGCACAAGGGAGACTTTCTCCGATTCCTTCCTCTGGTTCCTCTGGGAATGGAAGAGAATGTATTGAGATAGAAACTTTTCTCTTCTTCATTTAATCCTTCAGTTTCCCAGTATTGTCAACCCTTTGAGAAGTGTGCGTCACTACCTTTTGAGGCTGACGATGGAAGCATTCTGTCCTGCTTTGGTCAACACTTCATTCCATTCTTCGTCATCTCCTCGGATAACATACCTAAGTGAGAAGAATTGTGTGGGTTTTTTAGATTTAAAATGGAGGACACTTGATCAGAAAATACTGGTATAGTTTGCAGCAATGTTAGTGGTCATGAAGGCATTGGTTAACGACAAGAAAGAGCATGATCAGGCACATTCAGCTGAAAGAGTGTGTGCAAGTCAAAAGTCAAAAATAAAATAAAAAATGGACATCTGAATCCGCTCTTCAACTGCTATCACCATCCAAACAACTACTAAAAACCTCCCATCTTTATTAGTATGGTCGAAGTTAAAATCAGCCCAGAGGAGGTGGCAGGCAGATAGGGCTGATGGGACCCAATCCTGCAGCCCCTTCCTCTAACCATAGTTTGATACCTAAGTTAGCATTGCATTCACGTCTTAGAAGAAATAGAGACTAAGCAAATTGTGAAGAACTTAAGTATTCAGATTGGTTGATCCCTCTATACCTAATGGACCTTAAAAGAAAATTAAAAGCAAGGTCAGATAGGCAAATGTTTTTGGGGGGTTTTCTTAAAAACTTCAGCAGCCTTTGCAGAAGGGATTGCAGAAATCAATTTTAGGCTCTTGATAGTCAAACCCTGTTCGCAAGACTTTCAGAAACTGACAGCAATCTCATTAAAAAGCCACAAGAGTTACACCACAGCTGGAAGACAATAAAAATTCAGTTGTGTCTTCCTGATGACCTTTTGGGAGGGGGAAAACATCTGGAGAATGCCTGTCCTGGTAAGGGCATCAGTGAGAAAATTCTGGAACTGCAGGCCTGTGCCTCAGAAGGCCACATGAGTTTTGGCAATCCTATTTTGAGAGGCCTAAATTCCCATCCACAAGTAAGACAAGATGGCTCCCTGTAGCCATCAACTTCCATAAAGAGGTTACAAGACTCTGAGCATATTCCCCTGTAGCTTGTGGGGAAGCGACTAAGTGACATTGAGAAAATGGCAAAACCTCTCCTGAACTGCATCAGAATCATCAGGCTAGCTTTATGGAGTCATTTGGTTCCTAAACAAAGCAATGTAATCCATATTATCATGTCAACATCTGCCTTAGCCAACACAATGGATAGTATGAATAGGTGGCCATTCATACATGAAACCAAAGCAAGACTATATTTTCCCTGTAGCATCCTTGGGCTATTTAGATGACATGGCGAATTAGCTTAGACCCCTTGATTCCTTTTCTGGAGACTGTTGATTTGTTTACTGCAAATTACGAGGGCTTACTGTGAAAAGTCCAGATCTTTCAACTTCCCAACATCTTGCTTGTGTTTTTCCTGAAATTCTTTTGCTGCTTCTTCCTGCATTGAAAAAGCAATTTTTAAAAAAGGATGCTGAATAGGGTTATGAAAAAATATACAGTTCTGAAGCCAAACACACAACAAAAAAGGCTGACTAGCCATTGCTTCTCTGCCCCACAATCCTAGATTTGTAACCTGATACCTTTGGCACCTAGGACAGACTTATCCCATCTGCAAATTCCACAATGGAACCAAATCTAAAAGCTGATCTACTGTAATGGCTACAACATTCAGCCCTTTCTTTGATCTTCCGTATTTTTTATATTTTCCCCCATGTCCTCTCAACTGTGGCTTTGCATAACATATTGCCTCAGGAAGAGTTCCAGAGATCTTTAAAGCTTGCCATTATTTTGTGACATTTTGGGTAGTTCTAATGAAGGCATTGCACAATGTGACATTTTGGGATTTTAACTGAAGCAGTGATAATTCCAAGGAAGATTGTCTCACCATAATATGATTAACACCAGGTATTGGTGTTATGCACTGCCAGTTATAAAAACTGAGATAGGAAAATGTGCAAGCTAGTGGCAAGCTTTCTTCAAAAGATAATACAGTACCTTGGAAGTTGAACGCAATCTGTTCCGGAAGTCCGTTCGACTTCCAAAGTGTTCGAAAACCAAAGCACAGCTTCTGATTGGTTGCAGGAAGTTCCTGAAGCCAATCCGAAGGTGCGGAAGCCCTGTCAGACATTTGGCTTCCGAAAGAACGTTCGAAAACTGCAGGAGTCACTTCCGGGTTTTGATCGTTTGGGAGACAGAACGTTTGAGAACTAGGCTGTTTGAAAACTAAGGTACGACCGTAGAATAAACCACTTTATATCGTAAACTTTCTGTGATCCTTAGATGAAGGGAAGTATAGAAATTTAATAAATAAAAGAAACAGTGCTTGCAAGACCAGACAAAAGTTCCCACTAGTTCACAGATGTGGAACTTGCAGTCCAACAAAACCTAGAGCATGGGTAGGCAAACTAAGGCCTGGGGGCCACATGCGGCCCAATCGCCTTCTAAATCCGGCCCGCGGACGGTCCGGGAATCAGCGTGTTTTTACATGAGTAGAAAGTGTCCTTTTATTTAAAATGCACCTCTGGGTTATTTGAGGGGCATAGGAATTTGTTCTTTCCCCCCCAAATATAGTCCGCCCCCCACAAGGTCTGAGGGACAGTGGACCAGCCCCCTGCTAAATAAGTCTGCTGACCCCTGACCTAGAGGGTCACAGCTACCACCATCCCCAGCAGTCAAAACGGCTGTTTGACCTCAATGTCTGATATTCAGAGGTGACTGCTTTTGTACATGGAGGTTTTGCTTAGCTATCAGGGCTCATAGCCACTGGCAAAATAATCATCCATAGAAGTGTGGATTAAAGAAATATTGCACTGGCATGAAGGGGTGGTGGTAGAAACCTCTACATACATAGCACTAGTAGTTAGAATCTCAATATGAAAACACAAATTACCAAATCCTCATTTAAGGATTTCAGAGTTGGCTCCATTACAACGTCTTTGGTTACTGCCATCTGCTCTTCCACAGCCTTTTCCAGGATAGTATTGAACACCTAGGAGGGAGAATTTACCATCAGGGTCATTGCTCATTGGTTAAGGATGAAACGCTTGATACGTTTGATTGGCGGTACCATTGGTTCCCTAGAAGTTACTAATGACCATCCGTGCAATGGCCCCTTATATGGTAGAAATACAAGATTACTTTGCATAACCAACTGGCAAAATTAAATTCTGCTCTGCACCATATTCAAACAGTACACAATGTTCAGTCAAGTGCAACTTTCCCCTGACATCACACAAACATCTTGAAATAATGAGTGAAATACTCAAGGGAGGGGAGGAGCTGCTTAACACATTCCCTTCCAACCATCGGTCCATTCAAAATCCTCTTCCACCATAGTGTTTTCTCACCTGGAGGAGGTGCCATTTTGAGTAGAAAAGCAACAGGAATAGAAAGAGTTGAGCATTCCCCCGCCCCACGGCACTTTGCTAAATCTTGACTGCCTCTCATTTATTAAAAAAAGAAAACAAGGGAGATGTACACACAGCTGAGCATCATACAGAGTTTGAGCCTCAAAAACATTTACCCACATCTGAAGAACCAACCTAAGAGAGCCTATGATACAAGGGGGAGATGTTCAAAGCAAAACATATTGAAGTTATTTTTATACAGTTAAGTTTAGATCCTATACTATTGGATCTGGACACCAACTGTGTTCCACCATACAGGCAATCCTCCCAAATGCAACACTCAAAAAAACCCACATTTACCTGAACCACCTTGCGGATAGACCTGTTGAAAAGGCCCATCAACTGGCCACTAGGCAGCTCTATCTCTTTCTCCAACTGATCCACGGATTTGTGCTGCAGACCAATCCCAAGAAGAAGAGCCTGGAAGAAAAGTGAGTTTCCTGGTTTTGATTCAACAGAAGGGAAAGTCTGGCCTTTGTCAGAACCCCATCATGTCATTATTATTTTTGTCCAGCAATTTCCTGTCCTTTCAAAAATTTAGGTGCACAAAACTCAAAGGGCCACATTACATTTTTATTAGTCCAGGAAGATCACATCACATCAATGGTAGAATAGCACTTTGCTACCATTTTAACTCCGTACTCATTTTTAACGCATTCCTTGCCAATCCCCTTCTTCTCTCTTTGCAAAGTGAACCACCCAAAAACAAACTGCAAAGTCCCCCAGCAAACCACCACAGACCACATCTTCTCCACTATTAAGTGTGCTCTCTTTCCTCTGTGCACAAAGTACATCACTTATGCTCTCCTCAATATGCAACAACAAAGATCTGCACCCCTTTTCTGTTGCTCCCCCATTTTTGTTTTATCAAATGCAAGATCTGCACTATCTACCTATGCCAGATTTTCTCATTTTCTTCCTTTAGCCTTTCCTTTTGCTGTGTTTTGCTCCCGCAACACTTGTCTACTGCCCCTAGCCAAGTTCAGTGGCAACAAAACATAAGGCATTCATTTGCTCCACTAACTTCACACACAGTGTCTCAGATGCAGGTAGGCTGCAAAGCATCACTGGCAAACTGCCAGAGGCTTTTAAAAATGGGATCAATTCCCAATGCCTGCACTACGTTCTGCATTCTTCCACTGACTGTTGATGGCCTGTATGAGCCACAAATGATCCCACAAATAGGTTAGAGAGGTCTTCAGATAAGGGGTGCTGCAATCAACCTGCATAAATTATCTTGAGCAAGTGCCTTAATTCAGTTACTGTTTGATTCAGAAGTTGGGCTCTAAATTAGGGTTCAAGGGCACCTGATGTAGTTCCAAGACAATTGATTTGTGGATCTTGTCCTGGTGAGTTTAAAGTTAAGAGGACAACTGGAAAACCCAAGCATGCCACTGAGTTCAGGGGGGGAAAGTCAAGGTCACAAAATCTCTCTCTCTCTCTCTCTCTCTCTCTCTCACACACACACACACTCACACACTCACACACACAGTTCAGAGACTGGCCATCAAATGAGAGGACTTGCATTAACAAGACGCTAGCTAAACACATGATACTTACAGACTGAGTAGCAGAAAGGGTCATATCTCCAAGCTGGTTGAGAAAGTACATCTTAGAGATAGCTGGAATCATGTCCATAATCAAGTGATAGTCCACCATGTTCCTTGAGTACATCTCCAGCCTCTTCAGGTCGTAAGGGATAAAAACAGCTTCTAATTCTTTACGACTGATTGCTTAGCAAACCATGAATCAAATTTTGAGTGGAGTGGCAAGAAAGAAAAAAACAAGACAGAGATAAATTACACTTGCTATCTAGGTGTTAAGAGCAGGAAGCAGAGCAGTATTTGTAAGACGGGGATAGCCCATCTGATGTCTTCCGTAAAGGATTCCCATTGTCAGCATGGAAATGCAACAAGCTGTCCATCAAGAAAGAAACTGCTCTTGGACCAGAGAAAGCAGAGTACTGTGTATATTTATTGAAGACCTTTTTTATTTTTTAATGTGATGCATATTTTTTTTTCTGGGATTTGCTTTAGTACTCTTTAGTACATGGTAGGCAAACTAAGGCCCGGAGGCCGGATCCAGCCCAATCTGACCCATGGACAGTCCGGGAATCAGCATTTTTTTACATGAGTAGAAAGTGTGCTTTTATTTAAAATGCATCTCTGGGTTATTGGTGGGGCATAGGAATTCATCCCCCCCCCCCCTGCTGAAAAAGTTTGCTGACCCCTGGTTTAGCTTCACAAAAGGCCCTCCAGGGAGCTTTGCAGACATTTACTTACGGGGTTGAGGTGGCTGCTTGATATTCCTGTTTTGCAAAATGTTCAAAGCTAATGAAGGAGAGAAAGTGCTGAACTGATATGACAAAAGGGAGAGAAACCTCCTCCTGAAATCTGCAGGACAAATGGAAACAAAACCTTGTTTACTACTTCATGTACAACTGATCTAAAGGCTGATTAACAGTGATTTGCAGTGGGGGATATCAAATCCTTTTAAGGGGACTTGACCACCAACTCTCCATGTGAAACTGTGGGGTCAAATCACCACGGCAGCTAAAGTTGATGACTACTTTTTATGCAAGAGTATACCTTTTATTCTCCTGCCAACCTAGCAGTTCGAAAGCACGTCAAAGTGCAAGTAGATAAATAGGTACCGCTCCAGCGGGAAAGTAAACGGCATTTCCGTGTGCTGCTCTGGTTCGCCAGAAGTGGCTTAGTCATGCTGGCCACATGACCCGGAAGCTGTACGCCAGCTCCCTCGGCCAATAAAGCAAGATGAGCGCCGCAACCCCAGAGTTGGCCACGACTGGACCTAATGGTCAGGGGTCCCTTTACCTTTATACCTTTTATTCAGAGGAACTCCACTCCCCACCCCATAGGAATGTGGCGGTAAATTTACCATCCAACCCTAAAATGGCAGCTCAAAAAAGCACTGAAACATCATTCCCACTAGTCACCTTTCCAGAAGGCACTTAGCCAGTTCTCCTGCTCACTCTCTTCCTCTTCATTCAAGGTCTTCAGCATGATACATGAGTGCTCCCCAGTCAGATCATTCTGGAAAATAAAGGTATTGCTTGTAGCTGCAACGTTTTATGAGCCGTTGAGTCTTTTCAGCAATAAACAGCAGCAGAAAATAAAAAAGTTTATCAGAAAACACACAAGATAGTCAACAGCAATAACTGCGGCGCATCACCATAGTCTCAGTGCAACCTGGATTCTGCTTTTACAAAAAGGTAGCTTGGGTAATTCAGAACCAAATTACTGTTCCATTTCAGATCACATCAGGTGAATGATGAGGTTCCAAACTGGAGTTATTTTCTGGCTCAGATTATCAGAGCTGGAGGAGAACCATAGGGTCACAACACTCACTTCAGACTGGAGGTGAGCATTATAAGTTGCCCAGTCTGGTATAGTAGAAGACTATGGAATTCCAAACTTCAGGGACATTATTGGTGAAAAATGAAAACTTATTAACTATTATTTCACTGTGTATGTCTGATGACTATGAAGAACTAGTCACTGAAGCTATCAAAAGGAGATCATTTTAAAACCGAACACCTGATTTATGCAAACAAACCCCACCCTAGGCAAACCAATGACACTCACTGGATTTATAGTAAGGCTGTCAACCAATTAAATAATGCCTAGCTGATTGTTCAATAAATATACACCAAACATTTTTGTATAGGATAAACTACAGCTTAATAATCAAAAAACTATCACAGAAATAACAGAAATCACTGGGTTAAAGCTGACCAAAAGCCCAGAGGTAGCATTATTATCAATATATGATGGGGTGGAAGATTCACAGACTATGAAGGACTTGCTCACAAATTTATAGACAGCTGTACAAGTTATTATATCTAGGAAGTGGAAGGGGCAAGGTGGATATAAAATGGAATGGAATGGTATAAAGAGGTGTGAAATGTAGCTATTAATGATAAATTAGAATGTGCTGTTAAGGTAAAATGGGGAATATGCAGGATTTTGAGGAGCTATGGAAGGTGTTTGTGGAATTTGTACTGGAAAGGGGGTCAAACCATCGCAAGAGATGTTGAAATTTTGGGAGGTTGAATAGTTACAATGGAATGGTCTCGGGGGTGGGGTGAACATTTTTGTTCTTGTTTATTTATTATTATTACTTTGTCAAAATAAAAAATAAAATTATAAAAAAAGCTTTCACATTGCCATAGTGATATAGTCTTTGTTTTCCTTACAGGGATCATCAGAACCAAAAATCATTCCAGCACTATTGGGGTCTTGGGCAATGAAATGAAACTTACAGGAGTCTGCCTCAGATAAACTGGTACAAATCCAGCTCGTTTCCAAAACCTGGTAGAAGAGAGAAACAAAAACTTACTTACAGCCTGTGTCAAGAGAATGCTGATCGTATACTGATAGTCTATAAAACACAAAATAACTGCACAATATGGCTCAATATTTATTTATACTTAGGGCTGAGCCAAAGCTACATACTATTTCCCCCAGGCATTTGTGACCAAAAGACACCAAGCCTTCCCACTTTTTCCACTACTCCTTGCAACCATCTCCATTTATTTCTTCTTTCCCTTGCCCTCACTCTTAGTTGATCTCACTGACACCATCAAATGTGATGCAGTCCATGGTCCTGTGGCCTCGCCACATTTCTTGTGATTAATTTAGGAAGGAAGCAGCAACAAAAAGAGGGTGAAAGGGAAAATGGCACTGGAGCAACAGTGGCCAGTGTCACTGAAAAAGCGAAATATTAGGATAATCTGTGGGTGCAATTCAATATTGTGCCATTCAGTGCAAGCATTTCTACTTGCCAGAAATAATTATCTCCCCTCTGCTCCCCCACCCAATCGCTTGCTGTTCTGGCCCTCCAGAACATGACCCTCCAGAGCAGATTCGGGTAAGGTGCATGGGGGTGAAGGGGAGGAGCCCTTGCTCTGGCACCGGTTAGATCAAATCAACCCCAAAAAAAATTCCATGAAAATAAGTTCTTCTGATCTACACACTGGAGAATAGTTCAGCACTGTCCTAAGTATAGTATCCAGGTATACAGAAGAAGCTAACTGAAATAACCAGAAACTGCACATTGATGCAGAACAATGTTCTTGTACTGCTCCCTTCATGTCATAGGTCTTGGAACCCTAGAATTATAGAGCTGGAAGGGACCCCAAGGGTAGTCTAGTTCCAACTCCCTGCAATTCAGGAATCGTAGCTAAAGAGCCCCTGAGAGACATGTTCTGCTGTGAACAAATTTTACCAGATTGTACCTTGAACAATCCAAAACAGGCAAAACACCCCAAGGTTAGAAAATGCACTTGGTCTGAACCACTAAGATTTCATGCTTTATAAAACACACCGATACCCGATTTCAATATACTTGTTAAGAATGTAAGAAAAGCCCTGTTGGATCAGGTCGAAGGCTCATCTGGCACACTCTTCTCCTAGTGGCCAGCCAGATACCTTTGGGATACCCCTAAGGAGGACCTGAATGTAGCAAAGCCCTCCCCACTTTTGATCCCCAGCAACTGGTACCCAGAGCTATACTGCCTCCAACAGTGAAAACAGAAAATAGCCCATTGTGGCCAGAAGCCATTGATGGCATCCTGTGTATACCTGGTATCACAATGGCACTGGCATCTCTTAACCTCTCCCAGCAGAGGATAATGTTGGAATCCATGGTTTGAATGCAGCTTTGCAAGTTAGCAATTAAGAGTCTCCACAGCGTGGGAAGACAGAGCATGAAAGGAATCTGCCTAGAGATAAGGAGACCCAGCAACAACCCGGTGATTAGCTGAGGTCCCTTATATAGGCATGACCTATAACACTGGTGTGAGTGAGTGTTAGTGTGGTGTGGTTAGTGCTGAGGAGTTGCTGAGAGTGAAAAAGTCCTGTTGTAAATAGTAACTTGTAGATAGACTTGTATGTTTGCTGCTGTAAATAATAAAACAACAAGAATCAAGTTACTAGTGATCCGTTTGGTTCCTGTTCGTCATCCTGCCTGGGCAATCTCAAGAGTTGCTCAACAATGGCTGCAGTACTCTGCTATACTCTGCTAAGCTGTGCAACAGGCGAAAGCACTTCAAAGGTTCCGACGGCTTTCAAAGTTTCAACAGATGCAAATGCATCCAAATGCTTACTTGAGCAGCCTTGGTGTCAAACCGTAGGACACACCAAGATAGTCCAGATTCTCAGCTTGCCTCTCGCTCAGTTTGAGAAGCAGAGGCGGCAAATCCTTCCGAGGCATCACAGCTTCTTCTAATAAACTGACCGCCTAAAACAAAACAAAAAACAGCAAATCACTTAGCAAGCGGATGAGTGGCCAAAAACATTTGCCTGTTCAGTGGAAAGCAGTCCGAAGAGGTATAAACATAATGAAATCCCCATGTGGACCTCTGAAAAGCAAATCTCAACAGAAGCCTTTGTAGAATGTCATAGAATCATAGAATTGGAAGGGACCACAAGGGTCATCTAGTCCAACCCCTTGCAATGCAGAAATCTTTTGCCTAAGGTGGGGAACAAACCCACAACCTTGAGATTAAGAGTCTCATGCTCTACTGGCTGAGCTAGCTTTCCTACCTCACTGCTCACGGTAGTTATTTCTCTTGGCTTCTGAGTCACTTTTTCTTCCAAACAAGGAAACTTGCCTTCATAGTACATCTGCAGCAAACGCAGAGCTCGGCTGCCATAACCCATCTGGGAAGAAAAGGGTTTTGAAAGAAAGGATGCACATTTGAGAAAGAGAAAGCTCTTACAACCTGGCTCCTTCAGGAAGCTCAGCATCTGAGACATCAAGCATCAAGCCCATTTCATGTTGGGATGAAGAACATGTGGCCCCTTCAGATGTTCATAGACTACAACTTCCATCATCCCTGACCATTGGGCCATGCTGGCAGGGGCTGGAGTCTAACACCATCTGGAGGACCACAGGTTTCTCATCCCTGATTTACATGACCAGGTCAGCATCACTCTGCCACCACAGATGGTTATTAGTTATAAAAAGTTGCCAACACACACAGACACGAGAATACACATTTCATACATATTGTTTTTTCATTAAATTTATATCCTGCCCAAAGAAGCAGGGCAGTGGGAGATATAAGGCCCAAACTAATGGGTCTTAAGTAAGCAGTTTGCTTAAAAAAACACACCTGGTTTTGATACAATCTACGTTTCTGAGGCAGGAAAAGAATAAGATCCCCAAAAAATGGTATTTGCAGGATTTCTTTCAAATGCTAGCAACAGAAGAATAAATTACATTACCCCTTGATAATCAGGATGGACTGCAATGCGAACAACTCTCCCACCAGACAGACTACCAAAGTCAGGATCTTGGAACTAGAAATAAAAAATTCGGAAGAAATGAAGGAATCATCAAATGGAATTGAAGAATAAGAATACATGAAAGTGCAAAACACCTGAGATGCAACTGAGAAGCTGATCAGTTACCTGCTCTGAGACGCTCCATGGAATGAGATCTCCCGATGCTTTCTTCCCCCTAGACAGACTGTTCATAATAGACTGACGGGCGATCTCTCCCTCCAAACATACCTGCCAAAAGTGGGGAGAATAAAGGAGACATGGGATTTAGTGCTAGACTAAAGCACAGTACTCAACAGACTAGGGCAATTTAATAAATCAATCATCAATCAATCAATCAATCAATCAATCAATCAATAGGGGTTGTCTTATACATGGGGGAGAAATACAGTAATTTTCCCTAGGAGTCAATGATGAAAAGGTTAGCTCTCTGATGTAGGATTTGTAGCCTTTATCAGATACCCGATTTTCCACAGCTTGCTTCCTGGGCAAATTAATCAGAGCTCTTTCAGCACAAAAGGCTTCCGGTTGGATCCAGTCTAAGCTCTGGGTACAATCTAAACACTCACCCTGAGGTTGCTGAGAGAGCTTAGGAGGGTGTGCAGTTGCCCCTCTGCTGCTCTCTGCTGCCCATGAAGAGGAGTGCGGCTGGTTGGGAGACTCCACCAGGGCAGAGACCCCACACTTCACCCTGGGGGACAGGAAGGTACCACCAGCAATTCTTCAACCAGAGCTAGCCAGCAGAAAGCACCCAAATGGGGTGTTTGGGACGGGTCCATCAAACTCTTTGAGTCCCAAAGGGATCCAATTCTTTTGTCTCTCAGCTGCACCAGCTTGGAGGTGGCACAACGAAAAGGAAGCTGTTCCTCCCCCACCCAGACACAATACTGCCCTAGCCAACACAAGCAGCAGGGCTTGTGACGCAGCTGTCAATCTGGCCCTCCACTCTGCCCTGCTGGTCCCCGGCTGGGGGTTGGGATTGCTCTGTTAGTTCCATTTACAGCAAGTCCCATTGATTTCAATAGCGAAGCCAATTTAGTCTGCACCCAGCCCTCTGTGCCCTCTCTTACCTGAACGACAGCAAGCACTTCTGGCAAAGAATTCTGGGTAGGTGCAACAGGTGGCAGGAGGCAGAAGAGGTGATGGGCAGGAGCATCTGAAAGCATCTGGAGGTCATTGGGAGAGTTCTGGAAAGACAACCGTTGGGTCACAGAATTAGTTCTCCAAACACACACAAACAATTATATTTGTTTCTCATCTGATGAGCAACTATTTCACTGCGTCTGATTTATCTGCACTGTGGGTTTTTGGAGGGTTTTTTGCACAGAGAACTCTCTTTGAAGCAATGAAGACCATCGGCATCAAACTGATTTTTTAAAATGCCAAGCTATATAGGGTCATTTTGATACAGCAAAGTGAATATAGTATATAAGAGTGTATATAATAATAGATTTTATTTTCTTCCATCCAAATGCAAATACTGATCTTGCTCCAACCAGCAGGAGCTTCTCAAGTGGCATTCAGTTGAGGGATCACTCCTGTTGGCAGGGCAGTGGGGGTGACTTTTGCCATCTCTCGCCTTACGGCAGCCCCCAACACTCCCCTCTCTCACTGTTGTGAAGGGTTGCGAGTCTGCCCAGAACAGTGACAGAGGTGGCCCGAAGGAAAGAGGGGAACTGAAGGAATCAGAAAGAAAAAGAACCACAAGGAAAAGCACTTATGATTTTTGTCCAACCACAGCTCAGCAAGGAAGGTCAAAGGTCCCCCAATCTCCAGCCGAAGCTGGCAACAGGAACAGTGTCACCAACCTTGTAGTGAGAAGCCACGTACAGCGCCATCAGCCTTTGAAGAAAAGTCTCTGATGCTCGGTGATAGCAGAAGAGGGTGTCCCTGTTCACGTAGTATCTGAGTGCCATGGGTTAAGGGCCATCTCACCTGTGTCTCACTCTAGGACAGTGTTTCCCAACCTTGTGCCTCCAGATGCTTTTGGCCTACAACTCCCATCATCCCTGACTAGCAAGACCAGTGGCAAGGGATGATGGGAATTGTAGGCCAAAAACAGCTGGAGGCACAAGGTTGGGAAACACTGCTCTAGGAAGGACCTGGGAAGGGAGTAATTTCCTGGGAAGGGGGTAATTTCCTGGGAACAGTATGCAGCAGGAGGACAGAGAGGATCATTCCATCTGGCAGGCTGAAAGGTTTGCCCTGGTGGAGAGAGCAACAGAGCCTGATACTGAATTCCTGTCAATTTTCCATCTCTCTTACTCCCTGTGGGGCTGCTAAAGGCCACACACGGCATGAGAATAATCTCCAGCAGCAAGGATACAGGTCACAGGTTTCGGGCAGCGGGCAGCCAGATATAATCCTTGTGATGTTGAGGCAATCCAAACACAGCAAGTCGTTCAGCCACTTTTCGACTGGATCTCCCGGGGCATACCTAATGGATTCCTGGAGGGAAACTTCATGCAGCGAGCGAGCTGGAGGGAGAGAGAAAGACACAAAAGGGCAAAAGTGAAAAATTTAAGTCCATGGCCAATTCATATCCATAAAAAAACCAAAACAAAGGAGATAGGGAAGAACAAAACTCTTACACCCCAGTGTTTCCTAAACTGGTGCCTTCCATTTGGAGGGCAACAGATTGGGGAAAGCTGCCTTGTCCAAAGAATTATTTCTATTTCTATACATTTTACACTACTTAATGAAATAAAAACCGCTAAGTGGTTTATGTTTACATAAAAAACAACACACAGAGAACAATATTCAATCAAATTTCCTAATACCTAAAACGTGATATAAACACAGAACTGTATGTCACAAAGAAAACTGAGCAGTGTACGAAACAAATTTAAAAATTAAGGGTTCAGTCCAGAAATTAACCACCCTCGGCTCCAAAAGCCCCAAATGGGAAGTGTTTTCACATTAAACTCCCAAGAATGCGTCAGCAGGTTGTGTCCTCCTCACAAGCCCTGAAAGCCCTCTTAACGCTGCCCAATAACAGCTTCTCACACTGCCGCACTGTCAGCCCTCCATGTTAGGTAGATGATGCTTGGAACCTACTGTTTGGTCCACTGCCTGGAGACAAAACAAGTACGCAGCCTGTCAGGAAAAGCTGGTCCACAACCCAGGCACTAAAAATGAACTAAAAGCCAAGAAGTCCTCTTGGATTTTCTCAATTCAGCACTTTCAGCTCCAAGACACCTAATGGTGACAGCAGCTCAAAGCTCTTGCATCCATTTCCTGCAGTTCTGGGGGGGGGGGGGGATTTCTCCTGCATCAAGAGCCACTCTTTGGCACATATCTGAGAAACGTAGATGCTGTGCTTCTGCAGTACAGATTTCACATTATGCAGCCTGGGGTTTCTCAACTCAACTATACCTGAGGACAGTTTCAGTGTTGTCGTCGCCTTGTTCTCTGCTGTCATACTGGCCTGTGCTTGTGCACTCTGTTGCCGCAACTGCTGGATCAGCTTCAGGGAGAGGGAACGGCCAGTACCCTCATACCTATTAAGAACAAACAGACAAAGCAGTCGAGTGAAAAGAGAGACACACAAAACAAGTAAAGCTCTTGATTCCTGTAGTATCAAGGGAAGACTTCCACGCGCCATGACAGATTAGTGACCAAAGAAATAGCATTAGTTATCATCAGGTGTTAAGCTACAGCACAATAAAATTTGGGGGAAATAATTCACATATTCAGCAGGCAAGTAGGAGAATCTAGGGGGTGGGAAATCAAGCGATGGGAAACCTGCGTGTGAATCAGAAAGCTACTTTTCCCAGAGGGCTTTTATAATCAATCACAGGGAACCCTGGGAATTTTAGCAGGGGTGGGGGGGATAGGGATTGCCTAACAATTTCCAGCAGCACTTTTAACAAACCACAGCTCTCAGAATTCTTTGGGGAAAACAAAGACTGTTTAAAGGGGTGTCATGGTGCTTTAAGTGTATGGTGTGGGAGCAGCCCTGCCAAGAGTCACAGAAACCCTTAGAGCAGATTTAAGGCATGAAGAACTTACCCATTGATTGTAGAAGCCATGAAGACCAGGTAAGGGCCTAACAGGTTTTTCACCAGTGGGAGTGGGATAGCAGCAGCTTCATCAATCACCACCAGCTCAGCTTGCCCCAGTTTCACAGCATCAGCAGGGTGGATATACTTGCCAAGAAATGAGAAAAAAAATATTTTTTATAATTATTATTACTACTACTACTATTTCTAAGTAAATGACCATTCTCTCCTGAGCGTTCAACCAATCAGAAAGGAAGCCACAACAAATATAAATTATTTCTTTAACTCGCACTTAGCTCCAGAACTGCCCTCCAGAATTCTGGAATTGGCCTCCACAGTCACTTACAGACACACTGTTAAGACCACACTCATGGAAGACAATCTTACTTGGCTACAAGTGAGCACCAAAGAAGACTTAGCTCCATTTGAAGATCAATCACCTAGTTTTCCTTAAGATTTTTGGTGTTGTTTATTAATGCAATATAATTCCACAGAGAAGGAAAAAGATTTAAAGGGGGGACTTTGAGCTAACAGAAACAGACAACGCTTTTAGAATATGGGTACAGTCTAATTGTGAGGAAGTATAAGCAGATGTTCTAAACAACGGATGAAAGACCTCAAAATTAAACTTACATCACCTGGACACCAGAGCTAGCATACTTAGAGGAAAAGAGGGAGGGAGAGGCAGAAAGAGCGCCCAGTGTATGTGCAAGGACTAAACGTCCCAGGTACAGATCTTGCCTGTGCTGCAAAACTAACCAAGTGGCTTCAGGAAAGTGTAGCATAGTGTATCTATGTTGTACATTATTATTTCCTGCACCCTACTGTTCTTCACGGGATGTGGGTGGCACTGTGGGTTAAACCAGAGAGCCTAAGACTTGCTGATCAGAAGGTTGGCGGTTCGAATCCCCGCAACGGGGTGAGCTCCTGTTGCTCGGTCCCTGCTCCTGCCAACCTAGCAGTTCGAAAGCACCTCAAAGTGCAAGTAGATAAATAGGTACCGCTCCAGCAGGAAGGTAAACGGCCTTTCTGTGCGCTGCTCTGGTTCGCCAGAAGTGGCTTAGTCATGCTGGCCACATGACTCGGAAGCTGTACGCCGGCTCCCTCGGCCAATAAAGCGAGATGAGCGCCGCAACCCCAGAGGCAGTCACGACTGTACCTAATGGTCAGGGGTCCCTTTACCTTTACCTTACTGTTCTTCACATAGATAAGCAAGTATTTTAGCACCAAGGACCACAGTGGAAATTGTGGCCACCTTTGCAAAGAAAAATAAAAAAGATTGTGCCCTTCATCCTGGACCATCAGGTCACATGCAAAATTGAGTGTGAGTAGGTGTAGTGTAGTGGTTAAGAGAGTTGTTCTTGGACCTGGGAGACCAGGGCTCAAATCCCCCCACAGCCATGAAGCTCACCTTCGGCCAGTCACTGCCTCTCAGACTAACCTACCTCACAAGATTGCTGTGGGGATTAAATGAGGGAGAGAGCAGCCTTCTGGAGGCCACAGGCCAGTGCTGGGCAGAGCTATTAATGCACATTTTCCTTGTTTCTATACTTTCCTATCCAGGCAAGCAATAGGCTTTATCAGAGCTCAGGGACACGTTTCAGCTAAGCAAAAACACTAAGCACAGTGCAAAGCAGGGCCAGTGAGGAGTGGGGCTTGAGGAGAATTCCAAGGGCCAGAAAGAGGGGTCTAAGCGCCACATTCAAACCCTAGGCCCGAGGGCCTGGCATTGGGTGCAGCACAATATATTATGTCTTCTGAAAACACGGAGCTGAAGACTCGCTTTGGTAAACCAGTCTGACTAGGAGTTAAGCAACCTTGTCTAGCTTTTGCAAAGAAGTTATAGCATTTGAAGAGTGCCAGGAACAAGTAATTGTGTCTACACATGCCTGAAGGAAAACCGAAGAAAGCTTCTATCAAAGATAAATCTACCTGGATAGTCTGCCTATGCTCTTTGAACACATTCACTCTGACGACTGCTTTGCTAAATTCAGGGTTGAGAGACTGAATGATCTCATAATCCAAGTGTTCCTGAAAACGACAGACATAAACCACATTAGGAACACCAAATAAAATAAAACCTAGCTTGTACAAAAAAACCCAACCCTTCAGAGCTAGTTTGGTTTCAAAGGTCATCTGAAGCTATAATTATCTAAAATTGTTCCACATATTTGGTAACCCCATGCTTTGTAAAAAAAAAAAACCCACAAAACATTATTCCACCAGGCTCTTAGGGCGTAAGAATTTTCCCTCTACCCACTGATGGTTCTGCTGTTGTTTTATTCCATTGGTTGCATAATTTGACATTTTCAGTATGGCTTTGACTGTTATTATTGCAATTTGTATTGTCAGCCACGCTTGCAACCCACTGGAAGGAAGGGCAGGATATAAGCCTATGGGAAATAAATACAAAAATAAGGAACTGAATCTAGAAAAAACATGACCAGAACACCACCAATGGAACAGGTTTCTTGTATTTCCATTGCCACTGCAGAAATCTGCACAGCCTAAAAGCAGCTCATGAGAGTCAGACAACTTTCTGGAACTGTGTGGGTTATACACAGGTGGTTGTAAGGGGCAGGGGGAAGAAATTCAGGAGGATAACCGTGTGCAATGTACACAGAGGCACTCTGTGGAACCAGTCAATATCTGCTTATATTACCTGATACTGCAGAGCATCAAAGCCTTTAAATACAAATTCAAACAGGGTGTGAAGGTTATCTGGGCTGGGAGATGTGACAAAAATGTTGGAATAGCTGCAAAGAAAGAAAGAAAAAGAAAAACATGACAGAAATGAACTTTACAAACTTTTATTATTATTGAAACAGTAATATAAATAATTCGGCATGTTGTAAAAGCGGCAAAATAATTTATCAGCTTTTTAAAAGAAATATTGTTATAACATGACCCAGCTTTTGGAGAAACTGGAACTGAAGATGGTTTAAAGCAGAGTTTACAAGACAATATAAAAACCTGATGTAAGAAAAATGTTCCCCTATTGCATGCACATGTGCTACAGAAGAAAGTACTGAAGTACTCCTATAGTAGTCTTTGGTCATGTTTTCACTGGAGTGGTAAATCTGTTTCTGTACTGTGGCACTTCAGAGCTACAGCAAGTTTTGAACAAGTAACGAGCTACATTTTCAGCTATTTCCAGACTCAAAAGAGAATGTGGATTTAACATCACCTGGAGCCTCTTGAAGGAAGAACAAGTTACAAATTCTTACATCAGTTATTTTGCAGTGTTTTTTAAATTGCTGCCTCTGGGCTGAGAGCGCAGCATATTTGAAATCATTTCTGATTTCAGCCTTAACTAAGTAAATCGTTGGTTTGACACTACTTCTATAGCTAAATGTGGCAAAAGTGAGCATATGGACCATTTTGATTTTTATTTATGGCTCATAACTTGGCAGCAGGGGGCAATTACCTATGTATATTCATTATTACTGAATCAGTACTTATGTGGAGAGTCCAGTTCTCCAAAAATACCTTCAGGTTTTACCTTTTAAACACACACCCATCCTTAAAACACCCCAGAGCAACTTACCCAAAAGCCACTGCTCCAGCTATGGCCAACCCCAAGGCAGCTGATTTACCACGACCTCGAGCGGCTGTTAAAGCCACAGTGCTTCTCAGCGTCTTCTCAGAAATGGCTTCAATGAACTTCAAAACAGCTTTGGCCTAGCAACAGGGAAGCATATTAGAACAGTTTGGCCAGAAAAGCAAGACCACAAAACTAGAGAGCTGCAAGCAATAGCATATGCTAGTAAGATTTCAAGTTCACTCATTTATTCATTCAGTAAGATTTCTTACACATCCTTATAGTTATAAAAAAAAGAGCAGACAAGTAAAAATAATTCCAAATGGAAGCTGCATAGAATGGGTTAAACAAAAATAGAAATTGGTCCAATAAAGTAGCTTAACTATCTAAGGGTCTTTGGCATACAGAAACTGAATAATGACGGTGCAAAACGTACTTCTGTATTAATATCAGACACCAATTTCACGCATAAAACCCCATCTGCTGAGAGCAGGAGGAGATTCTCCAGCAGCTGGCAATATCTTTCATCCCCCTCATATCCTGCCTCCTCTCACCATCCTGAGCTTCACCAAGCTTCATGAACAGGACACTTGGGGGTGAGGGGCTCAAATAACTGCATTCCTGTTTCAATGTAAGACTTGCCTGATCCAGGGTTTTACAACCATCCACAAGCACTCCTACAGGCTGGGTATCCTGGAGGTTCTCCTTTAGTTCCTTCAGCTCCATGTCCTGAGGACTCAGACTTTCCTCCTGTGAGCAAGAGAAGTGTCACCTAAATCAGAAAGGACTGCTGCCTTGAATGCAAAGAGACACCACGATCCGCAAGTAGCTCGCCTGCACAGATTTGTTTTGATGGGAAAATGAGCATCCTACTGCTCATTAACCAAACATGGTGGGTTGTCTTTGAGGGATACAACCCAGAGCACCTGCAAGTGTGCAAAATTAGCTGCATAGGAGCAATCCTGACTTTGAATATATATGAAGTGACGAAGGCAAGAGGGTTGGGGGGGGACGACGACCCTCCAACACTTCACTCCTTTTCCAAGGCCTGTTTGTTATTGTTATCAGGACCTGCTGCTCCAAGCACAACTCCAAAAACTTTATTTGTACTTCTGGAAATACAGCTTTTAAGCCCTGTGCCTTTGGAGCAAGAAGAAACAGAAGAAACAGAGGGCTCTCCTGTCGGAAAACAAGAAGAAGCAAAACAGAACCTTCCGCCAAGTCCTATAAATCAAATTATTTTACCAAGCACCTAAAAGAAGTTGAAAAGGCAAGTCCTGTTATTGCAAACTAAACATCCGAAAATCTAAAGTTATAATCTGAATTATATGAATTTAAACTACTTACCTGAGACCGGGGTGGAATAGCAGCAATGTCTGCTACATGGGTAGAGATCGGGAGGATGTTAAGCTGGTCGTCAACCACCATGCAGGTTTTGCAAGAGGCCAAAGAAAGAATGAACCTGTGCGGTGAGACAGAGGACACAGCACCATTGTCGCTGTTGTACTTGACTGGTTCTCTGCCTGCAAAATGATTCCTCGAGCTACAGCTCATGTACATGAATGGATTAGGTGATCCAAGAATAGTGTTTCCGGATGGCACATCAAGCCAGATAGCACAGACTGCTTCTGTATAGTAGCTCCCTTCAGCATTAATACAGTGCTAACACACAGACCCTGCCAACTTCACAGCAAAGCTTAGGGAAGAGTTAGCCTTGGGACTCAAAGCCACATTTCCAACATGCAACAATACACTTTGTTCAACAGCATTTCACTGCACAGGGGAGTTTCCCAAAAACAAACGTGGGGGTTGGCAGAGCATTTGTTGGGAAATGTCAAAGTGAATCTACATAGCAGAAATCATAGATGTCCCAACATTTTACTATTGTAAATTAGACTTTGCTTAATTTAGTCTGAGCACAGCCACCCTACACAACAGGTGTGGGGTACCTGTGGCCCTCCATCTATTATTGGACCACAACTCCCATGTTCACTGGCCTTGTTGGCAAGGACTGATGAGAATTGGAGCCCAAAGGTATCTCGTGAGCCAGGAGTTCCTCGCTCTTGCTGTGCATTTCCCTACTAGTCAAGATTGTACACAGCTTCTTGAATGATCTCTTGGACACAGGGAAACAATAATGAATGCAATTGGGGTGGGGGGAATTCACATTTAAAGTTACAAACATGCACTTAGAATCATGCAGACTTCTGAAGCAATGAGCCAAATCTAAGCAACAGGGCTAGAGCTTCTAAGATTCACCACCCCATTATGCTTAAATTGAACATAATATTCCTTAAAACTTCCACTAGAGGGCAACAAGTACTTGGGCCAACATGGAATCCCTTCTAATCCAAGGCTCAACAAACACACTTTCCCCTTCCAAGGGTTGCTAGTATTTGTGCTCAAAATAGTTTGGCAGCCTACCTTTCATTGAATCGGCCGACCACATCCTGATGTGCTTCTGTCCGGTAGCGAGAGTGTACATCCTGGGGAGAAGAAATGTTGTTTGTACGAAGCCTGAAAAAAGCCTTGAACCTGACAACTTCAACGAAGCACAGGCACATAACAGCCAAGTATTCCACTGTCTCGGTTAGACTGTGCTCCTTTTCAATGCCCACATTTTACCGACTGCTCTTTAAAAGGCTCTCAAGTTTACCTCTCTAATTCCCAAGCAGAGGCCCAAGTAGAGATGGACACTGGCCCTCATTAGCACATAGCCCTCAGCCAGACCAGTCTATGACTTAGGGTGCATGAGCAAGTGTGCTGCCTGCAATTGTGTGACTGAGTAGGCCAGCCTACTTTTCTGCCAGGATGCTTGCGCTTCCAGCACCTGCATGTCTAGAAATTCTGCATCTAAAGCTTTCCCCATAACTGCATCTCCACACCGAGAAAAACTCCACGTGCTTGCCACTTTCTTAGCAGCTAAGTGCAGAAATAAACAAGCAGCTTTAATGACTCTGATACGCATGTTCAGAAAGGACACTCATTGCATCCAATATGTGGTATGTTTCACCCATTCCAGAGCCAGATCTCAGCACTACAAAACAGGTTGCAGCACTGAAAATCTCCTTTTAAGCTGGCATTATCTCAAGTCCCTAGTCCAGCTGTACATTTCAAATGGAACACAAGAGAACACGCCTGTACCACTTTCCCATGCAGTCCAGCACTGTCTGCTATGATTGGCAGTGCCTCTCTGGGCCCTCAATGTTTCCAGTTACATGCAACCTCATCTGTTTCTAACTGGAGGTGCCAGGAATCAAACGAGGGACCTGCAGTATGCAACGCATGGGTCCTACCACTGAGCCACGGTCCCGAATAGGAGAGCTGGTCAATTTTCTGTTAAGCACAAATAAAAACATCTCAGGAGGCATACATACCATGGTCATGGTGTAGAGTTGCTTCAGGGAGTTCATTGTTCTCAGAAGAATCGCCACGATGCCGCCGCCTTCCACGGTTTCAACTGTACGAGCCAGCAAATTGGGTGTCAAAGCTTCAAAGTCCTGGAAAAGATTGTGCCGGAAATTGACGCACCGTCTTCAGTAATGTGCCCGCAAAAAATGCGCAGTGCCAAGAATGGAACAATAAACATGGGAAGATGCCTTACAGCAGATAGGCCATTGGTCTATTTTGCTCAATACTGTCAAGAGTGACTGGCAGCAACACTTCAGGATTTCAGACACGGGTCTCTCCCAGTCCTGCTTAGAGATGCCAGAGAATGAACACAGGACCTTTGAGATGCAAAGCACACACTCTTCCACTGTGCTACATAGCCTCTACCAACCCTTGAGTACTTTGAACCGATGCAGGCTTGAATGCCTTCTTCTCCCTGCAAGACAATGTACCCTTAAAAGCCTTTGAAGATTTGTGTGCTTTTTTTTTTTTTTTTTTTGCTTTTTTTTTTAGGGGGCTGGTGGAATGATTGAGTTGTAATACAGAAGGAAAAAGAATGTTCCTTAAGTTTATCTACTGGGAGTTGCTTATCGAAAGGCATGACCGGTATGGACTTTCATTATTCTTGTACAAATGGAGTCAGGCAACAATCTGCAACATGATGGTCCAATTTAGATGGATCATATCTTAATAAGCAGAGATAGAAGCAAGACTTTTGCTCATACATGCGGTCCCTTCTCCCTTGTGGTGTATCTGAATCAAGGTCTGCAATTAATCAGAGTTTCTTTTTTAGCTGAACCCGGAACTTCAAAGCATGATTTAAGATGAAGGCTTGTTCTGGAGCTGGTAACCAGTTTCATGGTTCACCCAAAATGAGAAACTATGATTAATTGGAGACTTCTGTGTTCAGCTGAGATATTATCCTGAGCATGGCTTGTATTTCACAGAAGTATCAAATGTCATTTTATTTTATTATTTTTTATTTTTGTTAGTAATGCAATGTGGAAAATACATTTGGTACAATTTTGCACTCAAGAGTAAAGATATCTGCTACAGGGAACATTATGGATAGTGCAGATGAAGCCTAGAGTTAAGGAGCAAGTAAACTGCCCAAATAACTTGAAGAAAATGGCTCTCCTGTATTGAACATCTTCCTACCTGGAGGACGCACATGCCGAAAGTATTTCCAAGAATTTTGTGAGTCTCGTTGTAGTAACAGTACCGAATGTTTGTGGCTGCTATGAACAACTCAAACGGGTCATCTTGTTTCAGATCTAACATTCCAGTTTTAATCTTCTTCTGCAACTGCCTCATTCTTTTTTTACGGTGGCTGGAGGGAAGATACAGGAAATTAAATTCGAAGTCCTCACTGAGGAAATTATCACATACTCAAATATGCAATTCTGTGTGTGTTAACCCAGAATAAAGTCCCACCAGGTCCAAGGATTTAATACTTTAGCCTCACCACATAGTTGCAATTTTTTTTAAAAAAGAAAGAAAAGTCATACAAACGTTTTTACCTGCTGAAGCCCAGCTCTTTCTTATAACACCATAATACTGATGGTCTAGCCTTTACAGCTGCTTTAGACAACATATGATGAAGTATGACTACCTGTAAGGCAATAAAACCTATCATTACCTCCAAACAAAGACAACACTGAAATCAAGCATCTGGAAAGCAAACAGGAAGATTTTAGAAATACTGTACAATTAGATTTATGCTTTGCCTATGCTTCTGAGAGAAGTGCCAGAACTTTCACATATAATCTTGTGCTACAAAACAATGGGATATGGAAAAATAAAAATGACACTCATGACAGAGACTTAAAAAAAGAGAAACCTTAACTGAAAAGACAGATACTGTATGGAATTCAATGCAGCACTAGGTGGGGAATGTGTGCAAGAAACAAGGTCTGATCACGCAACAAGACTTTTGTGCTTGAGAATGTTGCTGCGATAAGTTTCATGCTCTATAGCTTATAGTTTGAATGCATTTATTTATTAATCTGCTGAGAGAACACTAGTTATGGGGATGGAATATAAACTGTCATCAGTAAATTACTCCCAGATCCTTCATTGGGTGAACTACACACTGTAATTATTACAATTAAAGTTCCAACTCAAAAAGTAATTTGTGGGCACACATGGAAGTACAACCTCGTGACATTTTTCCCAAGTGAACCAGCAATATGCAGATAGATTTCCACAGACAGCAATGATTTTAGCTTCTCCTTCTCTACAGACCCTCAGCAGAGGGGACGCTCTTGGTAGTCCCTCAGTTCAGGAGGTATGTGACCCAGGAGATGGAATTATCTGTGGCAGCCCCTAAGTTATGGAACTCCCTCCCCGCAGAAGTGCATCCAAAATCTTCACTGTATTTCTACTATATGCTGAAGAAGGCACAGCTCTTTATCCTGGCCTTTGACACTTGGGAGATAAATGCAATTAACTTTGCACTGGTTTTAATGTTGTATTTTTAAATTACCCCTGGAGCTTGGGGGTAAAGGGTGGGTATCAAAACAACAACAATGGAAATCGCAGCAGATACCTTCTCTGCAGAAATGGGTCACAGTGTAAAAAGTCCCTGGAAAATGACCATGTTACTCAAGGGTAGGGAACCAGTGGCCCTCCTGATGTTGCTGAACTCCAGCTCCCATAGCCCCAACCAGCATGGCCAAAGGTTAGGGATGACAGGAGTTGTAATCCAACAACTTTTGAAGGGCTGCAGGTTCCCCATCCCCAATTTAGATTTATGATGAGCAATCCCAAGCTGAATGAAACAACCACATATGGCCACTGCTTTTATTTTAACTGCTTGCACAAATCTCCCAAATAAGAAGCCAGCACTTTCCACAAGCGCATTAACAGCACCCGGATGAAGGTTATATACATTAGAGAAAAGAAGTCACGGGCTGCACTTCACCTGATCTTTGCTACGATCCCCTACAACCACAAAAAGTGTCCTGTGCCGTGCAGCTACTCCATTCTCGATCAGTATCCGGATGCGATTGTCCACTTTCTTGCGCTGCATTTTCAGCTAGAGATCCTGTAAAGTTTTTAAGAGATATTGTAGCGATTCAGTGCAGGGTGGCTTCAGTTTTCACGGAGACAGCAGTCTGGGGGTGGGGGGTGGGGAATAGCAAATACCATCCATCCCAAGATTGCATTTTTCATCCTAAGCATAAGAACACCAATCCTCCAGCACCTCTGACACGTCTCCCCACTTCAACTCGTCTCCCTGACCCCTAAACTAAAAACCCTCAATGTTGTAACCTTTTCTCACAGAGGAGTTTCCCCACCAGCTGCTCATTCCGATTGCCCAGCCAATTATTATTATTATCATTATGATTACTGCCCTTTTCGCGACCGTCTTGCTGCTCTTAACAATACCTTGGGTACACAAAATTGGAATCGACACGTGCAAACAAGGAAGATGCCTCCAAACCCAGCCGCTGACTCGGAGACTGTTCCCTTGCTTTTTCTGCTTCCTTCCTTACAGAAACCAGTTCTGTAAGCCAAGAGGACCCTGGTGCCTTTAAACTCTGGTGCCAGCTTCCCACGTGCAAGGGGGAGGGGGCCCACATGGGCTGCGCAGCGGAGAGGAAGGACCCTGGCTGCTGACTCAGGCACAGCCTGCAAGGATGCCCTTCCGGAAAGAGGCGGCGCTGGGGCCGCCAGGCGCAACACGGCCGGCAAGGGCTTTACGCCGAGCCGAGGCCTATAGTATAAAGGATTCTAGGTACGGAGCGGCGGGGGGGTGGAATTCCAGCCGGGGGCCTTTTTCGCCTGGGCGCTTTTTGATATCGTATTCGCCACGAGCAGGAAGAGGAGGAGCAGGAGGAGGCGCCGGCGGTCCTCGTGCGTTTAGCGTCCGCCCGCTTGCGAAGCTGGCTGGAATTGGTAGCCGCGGGCCTTTCCATGACATACGGATCTTGAGAGTCCCGGTGCCTTCGAGCCCAGTCCTAGGCACTTGGTCCCTCTCTACCGCATAGCCATGCGCGCATAGCGCTGAGCTGAAACCTGCCAATAAGACTGTAACCCCGCTAATTTCAGGTGACAGCAAAAACTGCAAGGTTTTCCGAGGGGGCAGTTAGAGTAAGATCTACTATTTGATTATGGATGTAAACCCCCAAAATGCATTGTATCTCTATCTTCAGTACATTTTATTTTATTGCTATGCCTAGTGGCTGATGCAAATATTCTTCTGATTCTGCAAACCCGCATTTATTTTTTCCGGGAGCGCCTCCACGTTCCGTTTCCAGCTTTGCTTCTCAGCCATGTGCGTTGCCCGCTTCAGTTCCTCGAAGGGCTCCCGTGTATTTCATCCTCTCAAAGAAAGATCTCGCCCTGTGATGCACTCTTTCGTTACTGTCGCCACAACGCAAATAGTGTTGCTGAGAATATAGCCCTGCAGGATGAGCTCCCCAAAGTCCATCTGAGTCCAGTATCCTGTTCCTACAGTAGTCAACCATTCGGAAGCCCGTAATCGGGACCTGAGTGTAACAGCAACACTCCCCACGTTGTAATTCCCAACTGGCATTTAGACGTAGCGCACATAGCCGATACGGGCAGAAGTCCCTGGTAGCCTTATCTACCAAGAAGGCTCAGAATCATGGCCGAAAATTTGATGCCAGTCTCTCCTACCTCTTCCTCAGCCTACACAAAAATATATACAGGCCATGCAATTCTTCCAGCTGAATTTTAAGTTTTTGAATCGTTGGCTTGACTGAAGTGTTTGTGTGTGTGTTTACAAACACCATTCCTGTTTACCATTTGTAACAGAGCTACCTTTTTAAACAGCTTACAGAAACCACTTTTTCCCCAGAACAGAAACCTCAAAATATCCAGTAGTAAGACTTAGCTAATGAACTTCCAATAATCAAGTTTGGGATAGGGATTAACAGTACAGTCCCAGGCCTGTCTACTCAGAAGTCTTGTTGAATTCAGAGATAACTCCCTGCCAGATAAATATGTATAGCATCATAGTCTTAAGGCTAAGCAAATTAACTTGAGATTCAGGAACACAGCTGCATTATACAGTCTATAATAAATTGATTAATCTAGCTCAGTATTGTGTACACTGGCCGGGGGGCGGGGTGTGATTCAGGTATGGCACAATTTCCAGTTTAGCCTACAAGGCAGGGGCAACCCAGTCCATTTTGTGACCTGAGGTGAATCAGGAATTGCCACCTCCTGTCCCCACCGCTGCCACACTCCACCCCCCATACACACACTTTCACTGCCACTGAGAGGGGGGCATTCTGGCAGTGGTGGAAGTGGGCAGAATGCTGCCTCTTGTGCTTCCGCTACCGGAAGTAGGCATTTCATCACATCTCGCGGGCAGGCTGGCTCTGCTACAAGGCATTTTACCCAAGATTACACCAACTGCCCCACACCTGAGATCTACATCGTGGGCAGGTGGAGATGTGGCTGTGGTAGCCCGTGAACAATTGGGAGCCTTAAAGTGCATTGCCAATAAACACGCACTCTACCACAGAGCCATGGACCTTACTGATGGTATTGTCAAGATGCAAGCCTCACATGTACACGATTGTGTTTTCAAATTGCTCCCCAGCAGGGCTTTTTTCAGCCAGAACTCAGGTCCAGCACCTCTCAGATGGGCGCCTCTAAAATGACAAGAAAACAAGGAGAGTTCATAGAGAGTTCCGATACCTCTTTTTCAAGAAAAATAGCACTGCTCCCTAGTTTGTGGGTGCTTTACAACATAAGCCTGTGCTTTACTCTGAAGTGAGCTCTACATGGGACAAGTGCCTAGTGAGTAGGAAATTTAGGTAAATAACTTATTTAAATCACCTTCTCTAATAGAACAAATCATTTTAGTGTCACGTTTTAGTGTTACATATTTTCATTGTAGTCCACCAATTAGATCAAGGAAGTTGGATTTAGTCCCAGATGTCTATTTGTGGGGAGGGAAGTGCAGGGCTGGAAAGCAGGAGTCCTATTTTTCTCCATCCACACTCAAGATATATAAATCATGACTACACAGTAAACAAATATCACTTCTCAAAAGACAAATATATAGCATAATGGTTATCAGGACTATGTGTCATTTTTCAGCCATTTGTAATACGGGTCACATTCACACCATATATATAACACACTAGGATATCACCCTTAGGGGTGCTGAGGGTTGTGAGACCACCGGTATTCCCTTGCCAGTTTCCTCGGAATAGGGATTGTTAAACCACTGGGAATTATAGTTTTGGGAGGGGAATTAGAGGTCTCCAAGAAGTCTCGACACACTTAACAAGTTTTACAGTGGTATCAGTGTTTTAAATGTATGGCATGAACGTGGCCATTCTCTGCGTTTTCCTTCTCTATTCAGGCTTGAAATAGTTGCTGCAAATGAAGCAAGTATCCCAGTGTAGTTGTTTCTTCTATGTAGCCTTTACCACTGTGGATGATCATTGTGAACTTCAGAAGTGTATCCATGAACATTGTTTGAACCACAGTATTAAGAAGATTCAACATCACAGGAAGGAGGCAGGCTTAAGATGAATGGAAGTGTTGAACATTAGGCAGTTGCACAGGGCAGTTCAACGGGAAATACAACCTTCATGGAGATTTTTATTCCTAACGTTTGATTTTAAAAAGAGGAACAAACTGGAGACAAATACATGGCTAATTTGACATTCGTTTCAGAGTTGGATCTGCAGATATCAGCCCTATATATGCATTTAGAACAGATGGGTGTTGCTAGGTTGACACACTATTCGGCTTGTGCTGCTGCCATTATAGAATTTTGCTTGTAGAATGGTGCTTAAAAGGGGGGCTTGGTTGACAAAAAAGCTAGTGAGTAAACATGTTTAGCATGAATTTCCAATAGCCAAAGACTGTAGTATTGGGTACTTCCTGAATCAAGGCAAAACAGCGTAACAGCAAAGATGCTGCAGAATAAACAGAGGTGGGAAAGCATCTTCCTCGTGGTATCGAATGAACTGACCCTCAGTTCATTTCACTGCAGATGAAATATTATGCAGCTTCTCTATTCGGGCATTAACACCCTGAAACATGGGTTTCGTTCACATACCCACTTTTACATTAACTATAGTGTTGTGAAAGTCTTCTCAATTTTATTAAAATCAGTTCTGGAACCTAGTTTTAACTAGCATTATCTTTTGAAAACTTTGTACTACCTAATAAGCTAGTCTTGACTCTTCTGAAAAAGTAGACTTGTGTCTATAGTAATTACTCTGAAGACAGGGGTGGAGAACCTGTGGCCTTTCCAATGTTGCTCAGCTCCAACCCCCATCGGTCCCAGTCAGCACGCTCAATGCTCAGGAATGATGGGAGTCTCAGGTTTCCTGAAAATACTATGTGTACCTAATTGCCTGTCTATATTTACAGGCAATTAGGTACACATAGCGTGCTCTGGTCCATGGGGTCACGAAGAGTCGGACACGACTAAACGACTAAACAACAACATTTACATTAGAAGTGTAAGTCCCATGTCAGATTCTTTACTATATGCTGAAATTTCACAACTATGCCAGCAGTGTTGTTTAAATATTACCTGACTTTCACCCTAAAATGATAGGATGGGTTGCGATTTAAAATACATTTAAAAGTTTTTAAAAAGTTATTACAAAAATGCAATCACAAAAAGGTGTGAAATTATACAGACACACGCTTCTTCTTTGCACACACACCCAGTTGTGTTTAAAACCAGGCTTCCTTCCTTTCTGTGATCTAGGATGCAAATTATCTGTACTGGCAGAAGTTCATTTGGAAGAAACTGGTGGCGAGATTTCACGTAAAATCATGATTGCTGGTGATGTCAGTGTGAAAATAATAAAGCTTATAATAATTTAAATTACATTGTTTTAATGAAAATCCCAGTTCTCACGCTTTTCCCATACAAGAACTACAAAATAAATGCCTCATTGGGCTGGAGCAGTAAAAGGCAATGGTTCACCAATCTGATCTGCAGTCAAAAGTGCAGAATACAGCTGCATAGGCACTAATTTCAATTTCTTCCAGGAACGTCCAAATTAATCACTACCCTCAAATTTCTAATTTTTAAAATTCACAATATTTGCATAGATATATTATTACAAGCTTGGCTTTGAACAATTCTAACACAACATGCAATTTAATAGTCACATTAGGCAACAGTCACAAGAGGGGCAACTTACTATACTTTTAATGTACTACTGTAAGCACCTCTTCCTATCCAAATGAAGGGTGTAATTTTTAAAAATGAAGATTGTACATTAATTAAAAGAATGCTAAGCTGATTGCAAGAGTAAACTTTGTGTGGGTGAAGAGAGATGAAGAACATTACAATGGCAACACCGAAATCACAGAAAAGGCAGGCAAGGTTTTAAAATGTAATTTCTGTTAAGTGGCAGTAGAAACAGGAATGACCAAACACACATTTGAATGTACTGGTGGTATTTAACAAAAAGTAGAATACCAGAGAAAGATGCAGGGCAAAGCTTTGAAAGTTTTGTTTTTTTTTTAACACCAGTGGTATTTTAACATACACTGAAGTTTAGGAATGTAGGCTGCAGTGGAATTTTTTAAAAATATACATCCAGAGTGTTTGATTCTAAATGTCATTGTTTTTTAATAAAGTCATCAGCTTAAAGGTACTGCAGTTAAAAAACAAGGCGCGAAAACACCAAGGCAGACAAAACAGTTCCATTCACTTAATGTCTACAGATTTTACACATGAGCACTTTTCCTTTGTCTCATATGCAAATATAACTCCTACATTGCCTTCAATATGTATTTGATTTCTGTTAAACTGTTTGCCCCACTTTTAACACCATTCAGATGCAGAAATAGTAATAGGAGGGACTCAAACTGCTTTTCATCTTGACTTGTGAGAAAGGTCTAGGAGGATGTAGATGAACAATGAACCGATCATGAAGACTGAACACGGAAATTCTATTTTGATGATAAAGCAGTAACTCTAGAATGGGCACCACAAACAGACACACCTTTCTTAAAACAATTCACAAAACATCTGTAGATCTCATTACCAGAGACTGTTGTGAAGGGCAGTAGCTTTGCCAGATTAAAAAGGAATTAACAAGTGTATTATTGTATCAATATATTAGTTAAGAGTCTGAAGATCATAACTGAATTTTTGGATCCTGAAAAATAATTGGAGGAAAACACTATGGTTGGCATCTCTCTCTCTCGGGAGAAGCACTATCTCATGTCTTTTTGATGGCTGGTCACGGAAGAAGACAGGATTCTAACATACAAAGTGATGATCTGAATAAGGCAAATAAATACATCTAATACTGCTCCTAAGTTGTTTGAACTGTAGCTTTTCTATCACAAATAGGCCTCTATTAAATAGTACTTCACTTTTTTCCAAGCTATGAAGGTGGATGACAATTTCCTAATTCAATATAATCATTTAAGATCCAGTGATCATAAAGACTACCACCAGTGAAGTCATAACATCACCACGTTGGTCTCCAACTCAGGGGTTGCATCCAGAAGTGGAACTCTATTAATTGTACACTTCAATGGACAATGGGGAGGTGATGGTTTTGGTTATTCCTCTTCATGCTGAGCAGCCTCCTATGCACCCTGCAAATCTGCTCCAGAGGCTTAGATGACCCTTTGGAACAGAATGGAAGGGAACAATTAAGGAAAGGGGAAATGAAAAATCTGTTTCCCTCCCTTCAGCGGAAGCGTCCATTATGGTGATGTCCCTTCGGCAAACAAAATGGATACAACCCAATGCCTTCTGGTCATGCTGAGTCACTATGGAGAACATAAGGAATCAATAATATTTAGAAGAGTAGAGCTCAACTTTAAGATGTGTACTTTAGTTTGATTATAGTGCCCAGGGATTCTGGCCTTTATAGCTACAATATTGGCCCTGAAAGTACAAAAATAGTTGAGTAAAATCTCAGAAGCCAAAGAGGGAGGTTAGCAGTATTTCCAAAGTATTCAGAATGTATGGCTTGATTGTGCTGCATGGCTCCTTACAGCCAAAGCTTGCAAAAAATTGTGTAAAATAACCCCAAAGCATGCTATTTGCATAATTCATACTTGCACAGCTTTTCTAGACAAAAATTGGGTGTGTGGTTGTGTGTATAATCACACCACAAATTTCTGCCTATTTAGTTCCTAAATCTGAACCTTTGGCTTCAGATACTGTACCAACCTGTTAGAAGACTTGCTTAGCTGTATAAAATGGATGGGGGTCACTTTTTAGAAATGCAAAAATGCTACTTGTAAGTACTTAGTAATTACAACCTAGGACAACCTCAAAGATGAAAGTAGGTAATTCTCATGGTGATAGCTGAAGTCTTTCTCCTTTCTAAATAAATGGAGGTGGGCACAGATGCTAAGTAATTTAAGAAGAAACCACTACTTGCCAATCAGATTTTAAAAATCTATTCTCTTTTTCAGTTCAATTAACTATACCCATGAAACAAAAACAGTCTTGAAAGGGGATCAGCACCAATACAAAAAGGGCACTGTGCACACAGAATCAGCCTTCTGCAAATATATTCCCAAATAATTCAGAAACTCTTCTTCAGTGGGTTCCATGGGCTGGACTGCTACATTCAACAGGTGCCATGAATACAATTCTCACTACCTGCTCAAACTATTATGTACAGCTCATGAGATGGCTTGAATGATCAGCTTCAACAGTCTTCAATTGGTTGGGGGGGAGCAGAGAAAGAGAAAGAGAGAGAATGAGGGGGAGAGGGAGATGACTGCATCTCCTCAGAAGATAAGTTTCAAGACTCCACAGAAGATAATACACCTACTAACTTTCTGAATATCTTTGAACGTTAACATTTAAAGATCTGGGAATGTGCTTCTGAAGTTTCTGTTTCCCTATTACATTTGCAGTAGTCACTTAAGATACGTTAAAGAATACATTTTTTTTATAAACATGTTTTATTTATCTTGCTTAAATCTGTAACTGCTGGCTGTAATTTCCCTTAAAGGGGAAACCGATCCAAACACATACTGGTGCTTTTCAAAAGAGAGCAATTTAAAAGGGCAGCAGCAGGGATTTGAGATTTCTTAAAACCTTCAGGCTGCAAAATAGAAATAATGTAACCAAAAGTGTTATGAATATCCATTAATTCCCATCAGTACCGACATCCGTTATTTGGGCAATAATACAGCAAGATCAAGTATCAGTGGCAGACAAGGGGGAAAAATAAGGAAAGATAAGAATACCAATCCTTACAAATGTCATTGCTATCCCAGAAATGTGTTCAGGAGAGAATTCTTTAACACTTCACATTGCAACAAATGTGGCCATTCAGATTACATCTTCTATTTCTTACAGAAAAATTTAAAGTGCCAATCAAAGCCTAATTCTGGGTTTACACAATTATATCAACAGCTACACAAAACAATTAATGCATCCCTTTGCCACAGCAAGTCAGGCCTAATAAAAAAAAATGCTGTAACCAAGGGTGTGCCCTAAGCTGTCCATCAGCTTATTAGTTGGGGTATAGGCATCATTTATTATGCATCACAGATGTTCAGTGCTTCAGTCTAACAGAAAAAGCTGAAATGCAGTTGCTCTGTCAAACCACAATTCGCTTCTTCCATCTTCCTTTCATGTCAAAGTTTAAATACACCAATTTTCTGAGTAAAACATTTAGGGATTTAGATATTTTTATCCGAATTTGCTGCAGCACTATATAATGTCAATGGAGTCAGTGGGGTTATTTCTGCCTGTTCAGTTAACTATGGAGATTTTCATAACCCTAAAACTGCCATTTTTTGCTTTTAATCAGAGCAAGGGTAAAAATTCTGGATCTCATGTGCAAGGCTCAAGATGATGCTTAGGATAGAACATGCAGAGTAAACGTTGTTTCTTTCCATATCCAGGTATAAAGCTGACAACTGTAGTCTTGTCTTTATGGGCAATGAAAATAATCCCTTTACTATGAACTTCCTATAAAGGAGAACCAAGAGATAACTCTTCTGGAACATGTATGGTACACTGGCCAGTGTGTTTTTGGCGTTTAAATGTAATCCTGTGAATTAGTTTAATTCACTTGCTGAGCATTCATTTGAGGCATCCCTCTGTTGGGTCTTGGGGGCCCTCCACGACCTAGAAAATAAAAATAGCATTTTATTTTTGGATCAAGTGAGATCCTTTAATAGTCAGAATGGCTGCCTCTCTAAAGTCTGGTCCCCTACTATGTTTGTCTAATAAATGCCTAGAGACAATAAGAAGAGGAATGATACCTATTCGCTCACCAGGTGAAGACAGGCTTTGAATGTACACAAACAACTTACTTACATCAGTCTTAAATCTAACCTTTGTTCCAAATGCCTACCAATCTACTACCAATAAGCCATAAACTATATTTCAGTGAACACAACTACAAAGTACTATTGAAATGTAGTAACTGAATAACAGTATTGTATACAGTTCTAAAACAAAATATAGTATAGACAATTGTCAGTGTGCTGATCCAAGACACTAAAAGGGCAGTATCTGGTTAGAACTGCTTCCAGTGGTTCTATTTCGTATTTCGGTACATCAAAGCAATCGTAAGAAATTCCTGTAATTTACTTTCGTTCAATGGATTTTCTGGAAGGATTTATAATAAAGTTTGCACTAGATGAGATTTAACTATCTTTTTTGCCTCATCTTAAGTCCTACATCCATTTTCAGCTGGTGCACTAAAAAATTATTGGCTTCTATCCACTCAAGAGCAGGCATAGTGCCAACATGTAGAGTCCCCCACCCACAAGACTAAAAAGCCCATCCTCCCACCAAGTGTACATACATTGGTGACATAAGGGGGCACTGCAGGGAACTAAATACCTGTTTATGTGCTTCCTATAGCACCATCCAGCTTCCTTCTGCACATCCTGTGCTCATACTGGCAAGGGAAATTTGGGGTGGGGTGGGGCAAGAGGCTCTACTGAGCCCTCTGGAATGAATTCTTGCACAGGGAGTACACCCACACTTGACTGAACTGCAGCCACTGCTTTGCTTATTTTCCAATTGCAAACTATTTTGTACACTTAAGTATACAGCAGCAAACAGAATAAAGTTGAAAATATGTATGCTATTTACATGCGAAATTGAGTAGGTCTTTTTCAACAGATTCCATCTGGATACAAGAATATAGCATCTTATGTAGCTGAAAACAGAATTTCTGAACAGGCTACAAATAATGCAAGATCTTTATTGAAATCCAAGTAGCAATAGCAAAATACAAAAGCAGACACTATTGGAGCTTGCCAAACATTTTTCACAGCAGAATTACACACCTCACAATTGGGTAAGCTTACATTTTCAACAGTGGCTTGGGCAAGGAATAAAAAGCAACCTAGTAGCCTTAAATAAAAGCCGAGAAAGGAAGTTTAACAATATACAGTTCAAAAATCAAATTCATGAACAACTTTCAACAAATGTCTACAACAGTTAAACACATGTGAACTGAAACAGCTGAAAGTCTGCAACTCCTAAGAGCCTCTCTACATATTCAATCAGAGATTCACCACTTGAATATTACCTCGAGGGGCTCCCCGAGGACCACTTTGTCCAGAGCCACGCTTGAAATTCTGTTGATATCCATCCTAGAAAAAAAGATGACCAAAGAGAAGTGCAACAAGTTTCATTAAAATGGTTTTAAAAATTGTCATTTCAGTATTTTATTTCAGGATATACCGTATTTTTCGCTCTTTAAGATGCACCCTACCGTAAAACGCACCTAGTTTTAGAGGAGAACAGGAAAAAAAATATTCTCTCCCACTCAGCGAAGTGGCAGGAGAAACGGAGCCCCTTCCATTTCTCCTCCCGCTTCGCTGAAGGGGCGCTACACAGAGAGGGAAAGATGCACAGTGCCTCTCCAGCGAAGCGAAGCCAGAAGAACAAGAGGGATTGGTGCGCACCGATCCCTCTTGCTCTCCTGAGTTCAGCAAAAGCTGCGCAGCCTGCATTCACTCCATAAGACGCACACACATTTCCCCTTACTTTTTAGGAGGGGTTGCGTCTTATAGAGTGAAAAATACGGTTAGTTTTTGGAAGTCCCTGTCCAGGATTCAAATGGGCATATGTGCTATTTCAGTCACACCCTTAAAAACCATTTCAGAAGATTGGGGGACAAGGGGATGCAGCTAAAAGAGAAAGCCATTAGCACCCTTCCTTTCTTGTGCACACATAGAAATGCTTTCTGTTCACACATGGGGCAGATGGAATCAAAACCCAGAAAACGGCAAGCTGGAATTTGAACACAATATTGCAATGTCCCTAAGAACAGAGTTCTAGTCAATCTAGAACAAGAGACTTGCAATGTTGTTCAGGAGGGGTGGCGGGGGAGAGAAGACAAGAATTTGGAGTGGTGAAAGAATACCTTTTTTCTCAACTTCCACCCATCCCCTGGTGATCCTATGTCGTTCCATATAGGACTAGGCAGCTGCCCACCCCAACCCACAGTATTTTATAACTATTATTTGAGGCAGGAGAAGAGAAGCACAGGCAACTTTTTTCATTTCCTTCCTCCTGAGAAAGCCACCACTTCGCTTAGGGAGAAGAGTTGGGCTTCTTAACCACACAGCACTCATTCCCTCCCAACTTGAAGCCTCTGCAGCTCCAGGGCACTTACTAGATGCCACCAGGGGCTTGAGTAGGCCAACTTCCTATCTCTGTCTGCCCTCTCCCTCCCTTCAAATGACACACTTTCTGTATCTCAACTCAACAAGAGGTATAACTGGTAAAATTCTCAAAGGCTGCTGGACCTCTGGTTTTTTAGGCAACAGATGGGGAACCTTTGGCTCTCCGGATGCTGCTGAACTACAACTTCCATCAACCTCAGCAAACATGGCCATTGGCTAGGCATGATGAGAATTGTAATCCAAAAACATTTAGAAGACCAAAGCCCCCCCACACCTGCTCTAGACCCTCCTCTCTCTTGGCCATTAGCAGTTCAAGTTCACAGATTGCTGTCAGATATTTTGGGGTGACTCAAGTTAACAAACTGCCTTATAATTGGCAGTATAATTCTATACTTCTACATAATAATAATAATAATAATAATTTATTATTTGTACCCCGCCCATCTGGCTGGGTTTCCCCAGCCACTCTGGGCGGCTTCCAACAAAGATAAAAAAATACACTAAAATGTCACATATTAAAAACTTCCCTGAACAGGGCTGCCTTCAGATGTCTTCTGAATGTCAGGTAGTTGTTTATCGCTTTGACATCTGATGGGAGGGCGTTCCACAGGGCGGGTGCCACTACCGAAAAGGCCCTCTGCCTGGTTCCCTGTAACTTGACCTCTCGTAGTGAGGGAACCGCCAGAAGGCCCTCGGAGCTGGACCTCAGTGTCCGGGCAGAACGATGGGGGTGGAGACGCTCCTTCAGATATACTGGACCAAGGCCGTTTAGGGCTTTAAAGGTCAGCACCAACACTTTGAATTGTGCTCGGAAACTTACTGGGAGCCAATGTAGGTCTTTCAAGACCGGTGTTATATGGTCTCGGCGGCCGCACCCAGTCACCAGTCTAGCTGCCGCATTCTGGATTAGTTGTAGTTTCCGGGTCACCTTCAAAGGTAGCCCCACGTAGAGCGCATTGCAGTAGTCCAAGCGGGAGATAACCAGAGCATGTACCACTCTGGCGAGACAGTCCGCAGGCAGATAGGGTCTCAGCCTACGTACCAGATGGAGCTGGTAAACAGCTGCCCTGGATACAGATTTGACCTGTGCCTCCATGGACAGCTGTGAGTCCAAAATGACTCCCAGGCTGCGCACCTGGTCCTTCAGGGGCACAGTTACCCCATTCAGGACCAGGGAATCCTCCACACCTGCCCGCCTCCTGTCCCCCAAAAACAGTACTTCTGTCTTGTCGGGATTCAACCTCAATCTGTTAGCCGCCATCCATCCTCCAACCGCCTCCAGGCACTCACACAGGACCTTCACCGCCTTCACTGGTTCTGATTTAAAAGAGAGGTAGAGCTGGGTATCATCCGCATACTGATGAACACCCAGCCCAAACCTCCTGATGATCTCTCCCAGTGGCTGCATGTAAATGTTGAAAAGCATGGGGGAGAGGACAGAGCCCTGAGGCACCCCACAAGTGAGGGCCCAGGGGTCTGAACACTCATCCCCCACCACCACTTTCTGAACACGGCCCAGGAGGAAGGAGCGGAACCACTGTATGACAGTGCCCCCAGCTCCCAGCCCCTCAAGACGGTCCAGAAGGATGTTATGGTCGATGGTATCAAACGCCGCTGAGAGATCCAGCAGAACTAGGAAACAGCTCTCACCTTTGTCCCTAGCCCGCCGGAGATCATCAACCAGTGCGACCAAGGCAGTTTCAGTCCCATGATGAGGCCTGAATCCCGACTGGAAGGGATCCAAATGGTCCGCTTCTTCCAGGCGTGCCTGGAGTTGTTCAGCAACCACTCGCTCAATCACCTTGCCCAAGAATGGAAGATTTGAGACTGGGCGATAATTGGCCATCGTGGCCGCATCTAAAGATGGTTTTTTAAGAAGCGGTTTAATAACCGCCTCTTTCAGCGGGTCTGGGAAGGCTCCCTCACGGAGGGAAGCATTCACCACCCCACGAAGCCCATCGCCCAGTCCTTCCCGGCTAGCTTTTATAAGCCAGGATGGGCAAGGATCCAGGAGACAGGTGGTTGGCTTCACTCGTCCAAGCAGCCTGTCCACATCCTCGGAGGTAACAGGTTGGAATTGATCCCACACAACTTGACTAGACAGGACTCTAGCACTCTCCCGCCCCGGCCCTGCTCCCACGGTGGAGTCTACCTCTTCCCGAATCTGAGCGATTTTATCTGCAAAAAACTTCGCAAAATCATTGCAGGAGATCATGAGGCCCATACTGGGCCCAGATGTCGCAGGTGGTTCCGCTAAATTGTGAACCACCTGAAAAAGTCTCCTGCTGCTGTTTTCTGCAGATGCAATAGAGGCGGCGAAGAAGGTCTTCTTCGCCGTCGCTATCGCCACTTGGTAGGCTCGACGTTGAGCTCTAACCTGTGTCCGGTCAGATTCGGAATGGGTTATCCGCCACCGGCGCTCTAGCCGTCTCAACGATTGTTTCATTGCCCTCAGATCCGTGGAGAACCACGGGGCTCTCCGGGCTCCATGCAATCGGAGAGGGCGCTTTGGAGCCAAACAGTCAATAGCCCTGGTTAACTCCACATTCCAGCGGGCCACCAGGGAATCGGCTGAAAGGCCATCAACATGGGATAAAGCATCCCCTACCACTCTCTGGAAACCATTTGGATCCATTAAGTGGCGGGGGCGGACCATCCGAATTGGTCCCACCTCCCTGCAGAGGGGATGGGTCGCGGAGAAGTCCAGTTGCACCAGGAAGTGATCTGACCATGGCACTTCTTTCGTTTCGCTTTTACTTAGTGTCAGATCACCAACATCCATAGAGGTAAACACCAGGTCCAAGGCATGTCCGCGGCTATGGGTTGGGCCAGAATTATTCAGGGACAGCCCCATGGAGGCCATGCTTTCCACGAAGTCCCGAGCAGCCCCTTGTAAGGTCGTGTCGGCATGGATGTTAAAATCCCCTAGGACAACCAAGCTAGGTGTCTCCAGGAGGACATCCGCCACGACCTGAAGCAGCTCGGGCAGGGAATCCTTGGTGCAGCGGGGAGGTCGGTACACCAGTAGGAATCCTGTACTGCCCCTATTGCCCAACTTCCAGAACATGCACTCGGAAAACTGGGTCTTCCCAATAGGACGCCTGGTGCAAACTAATGACTTCCTAAAAATCACTGCAACCCCCCCTCCCCGCCCACATGACCTGGGTTGCTGTGCGTAAGAGAAACCTGGTGGACAAGCAGCGGCAAGGACAGGCCCATCCGCTTCATCCAACCAAGTCTCTGTCACACATGCCAGGTCAAATCCTCCATCCATGATCAAGTCATGGATGGCAGTGGTCTTATGAATCATTGACCTGGCATTGCACAGCAGCACCTTCAGGTCATGTGGGTATCCCTTGCTGATTCTAGTATCCATCCGGTCAGGACCAGACCCGGAGGCAGGGATAGTCCTCAGACAACGACTAAACCTGCCTCCTCTGTAATGACATGGTCTGGTCTTACATACTTGAGTTATGTAGAAACTTCTCCCTTATTCTTTGGTGAGCTCATTTTGCTTCTCAATTGATAAGCCCCTCACCTAGTAATGTCAGTACTAAATGGAGTATGATGGCAAATGGATGCAGTCTAACAAAGCAGACTAGGAGGCAGAAAGTATATAGGCAGTGGCCTATTTGTACCCAATGGGAAAACTGTTAACCAAGGATTTCTAAAAGTAGATTTTATCTTTAGATTAAAAATCAATCCAAATATAAATTTCTTATGCAATGAAACTTTTATTAAAATATGCATTTTCTCAAGCATTATAAACTAAGGAACTCTTTCCACTGTTCCATCAACTTACCCGCTGGTAGGTGGAATAGTCGCGAGGAGCACTGAATTGTGCCTGTGTGTAACCACTATTTGGAGTGTTGGAAAATGAAGGGCGGTAGCCATCATAACCTCCTAAAAATCAGAGGGGAAAACTAATTGAAAAGTATTGCATACCTTATAAAGGATATATGTATATATTCAGAATAAAACAATATTCAATTTAAGGAAAAATATTCTCTATTAAAGAAAGCAATCCAAAGGTCATCTAAGAGATTGAGAGAAAAAACACACCGGAAGGAAAAATTTCAAGCTGGTAAGCTTTCGGTATAGACATTGTAGTTGTAGTCCAATATCATCTTCGGACCCAAGGTTAAAAAGCACAGTGACAGGCTTTTACAATGTAATAATGTGCAGCAGGAAAATACGTAACACCTAACCCTTCCTGATACAAAGTAAGTGGATACACGTTTAAACTGCACCTGGGCTCCTGGGCACTATTCATTGTCTTCAGTTTTGTTCAAGACTTCACATTGTGTGTAATATATATTTAGCAATGTCATTATTTAAAGTGATTTAATAAATGCAGGCACCAAAATAAAGAATCCCACAAAATGCCATATGCTGAATAAATGAAAGACTTGCTTTTGTAAGCCAAGGAAGTAACAAGCCCTGAAAAAGATGCAGCCATTTAGCAGGTTACAAAAATGGAAAGTCAGTTTCATACTACATCATGTTATGTTTCCAGTCAAACAACTCCATTGTTAGTTCATACTCATAGTTTGCTGTCGTGTAATTTTTACTTAGTACCATATGCACTAATATTATAGCAGAGGAAAAGCGGCAGCAAGCTGACCAATCTGTAGTATATTAAATTAATAATTTAAAAAAAATCATTGAAGCATGCTACTACAATGCTTAAGCTTCTGGACAGTTTGCATTTCTGGAAAACATTCAGAATTAGTCTCAAAAGGTTTTTAAGTTTTTACCTCTAAACCCATTGGCTGGTCCCCTGTATCCATTCATTAAGCCTCGAGTGCCGCGTGATCCACCACGAGACACTCCTCGGCTGTTATAATAAGGCTGACTGTTACGTGGGAACCCAGTATTCTGTTGTGGAGGCTGCTGGTGGTTACCTGCCACTTGATGGGACTGGTCCGGGGAACCATGGTAGGTGCCAACCACTAAAATGAAGAGAGAGAAGAAAGAAGTGCAAAAAGCTTGAATTTACTTATAATTCCAGTTTCCTAAAGACTCAAATAATATCAAGCTAACTCACCAATGAACTTTGCTTAAGAGCCACCAAGTACGACAGTAAATGTTTACCTACCTAAAGAAAGATTGTTTGCAGAATTAAATTGAACATTGCAGTCTAAATACCCTGATCATTGAGAATGTTCTCTGGATGTCCTTTGGCATAACCACACAGATTTAATTTGATAGTGCTTAACATTTGGGAGGTGAATTTTTATTTCATGTAGTGCATAAACTGCACTTTTCCCCTAAGTCCCTACAAATACTATAAAACTTCCTTCCACCTCACCATACATGCTTGAAATGCTACTTCAACAGCATCAATCAAGATATGCTTGTTTGGTCTACATTATCTTGAAAACTTATCCTTTCAGAATGAAGCATTTAAGTTCTATCTTTCACAAGTTTACCTGTCTGAAGCTGCTGTTCTTGCTGAAGTTCCGATTGCTCTACTTGGTGAGGCTGATTGGAGAAAGGCTGGCTGTAACTGGTCTGGTACTGATTTTGTTGCTTTAAAGTTTCTGGCTCATTGACAGGAGGAACAGGTGCATTCATGTTAAATACCTATATGAGAAGCAAATGAGAACCAAAGAGATTCAATATTCTGAATAAATTGATAAATTACCAAATACACCTTGCAACTTTTAGAAAGTTAAATGTCTTGGAAATTACTACTACTGTCCACGGTACAATTAACCATTATGTAATCAAGATGCTGACTTCCAAATGTTTTGCAGTCTATAATAAATATGATTGTTCAGTACTTACTGTCTGCATGGACTGGAATGGAGCTGCATTAACATTGATTCCGCTGCTATGCAAAGGTTTGCTAGAGGCAGCCTGAAATACCTGAGGCTGGGATGCAGCTGGAAGAGGCGATGATGTTGGTGTCTGATCTGCACTTAAGGTTATTGAAGCCTGCCAAATAAATTTCAATCTGATGTTAGCAAGCCATGAATCAACTTTGTGTGATATCATATTATAGAAGCATAGGTAACTGATGGCCAAGTGTTCCCAAGACAAGGATAAGCTAAGATCCCTACTTATCTAACACTTATTATCATGCTCTATGTCTTTGAGATATGGACCTAAGCATTGTCCCTCTACACTACACCCATATACATGAAGTTCTGGAGCAGGTTACACTGAATCAGTAATGTCCCTCCTCCCCTTGCCAAGCAAAATGAACTTGCCTGAATCTGGTCAATTGATTCTTTCTGAGGCCGTTGTTCTGTTGAATGAGAAGGCTGATACATGGGCTGGGATGCTGTATATCCCTCACTTGTGGAAGAAACCAAGGGGACCTGTCAAAGTTTTAAAATTAAGCAGATACTCCTGCCAGGGCCTCTGGGTACATTTCTTGCTATTAATCTCATATGGTTTTACTGACACCTGCGCTAACAACATTCTTTTGCTCAGTTCAATTATCTTTAGATTACCTTTAGTATTCATTACTCCCAGTAAACAATTACAAGTTTTGCCAAAAGTTTTATTTTGCAAGTTTCCATCACAGCCAGATAAAAAACAACATTTTGCTAAAATTTTGCCACATTTTAGTATTTGCAGAACTGCATGCAAACATAGATGTTCATACACCTGAGTGCAGGCTAATACTAATTTCAAAATACTTGGGCCTATGATAAGGACTTTCACATGATGGGGGCAGGAATAGGCCTCAGACATTCCTGACAACACACAAATTAAAAGCTTGCTATGAGCTAGGTGAACCGAGCTTACAATACACACATTAATAATCAGATACGGATGTTTCTTTCAATTCCCTGTGGATTGGGAAGAAAACACAGATAGGCAAAACGTTCATGTGGGGACTCCCGAGGACAAATCCAAGGCCCAAATATGTAGTAACAGGAATCTGCTTTACAGAGCACCAAAAGATTGGTGCCTCTCGCTTGCCTATGCCGACTGGCAGCAACTCTCCAGGGTTTTGGGGGAACAGAGGAAATTCAGCCAGTAGTTGTCCAGGTACAGTTCTTACCTGTGTGGCTTCAGGTTGGACAGGAACCTGGGTGGACTGCGCAAGCCTCGATTCAGTATGAACTGGAAATACAGTAATATTACCCATAATAAAATAGTGTTTGTGTTAGATGTTATCTGAACTACTGTCTATTTGTTTAATATAAGCTTATATATTTCTGCTGTAGAATACTGCATTGAAACTAAACATATTAGTTTTCCACATTAAACCTAACAGCTGCAATCACAGCCTCAGATTGTATCCGATTTTTTATTAATCAACTACTTGCTCTTTGTTCAGTATTTACAAGCCTGGCATCAAACAGACTTCATCAGAATATAAAAAGTAGTTCACATCCTACTAGCCTCACTTGAAAACCTATAAGATGACAAATGTTTCTACCAGTCAACTCCCTTGACAGTATTTAAATAATGCACATTTCTAGATTTAGATTTCTGAATTCTTCGTAACTTAGTACTTCCAACTATACCAAAATCTTACTCCAACTAGATATTAATTTGATTTTACCAACCTGGAGGGCAAACCATCTGGGGTATATCCAAGTTTTGTGCTGCATTCATAGGCTGAGCTGAAACAATAGCAGGGTCGAGTGCCTGATTCTCAAATTCCAACATGGAGTCCTAGATAATTAAGACAAGATTCAAGCAAGCTACACAAGAAACAGAATCCCTTCAAAAGTACCATATATACTCGAGTATAAGCCAACTTTTTCAGCACATTTTTTATGCTGAAAAAGCCCGCTTTGGCTTATACTTGAGCAAGGCGGGCGGCGGCAGAGGGACGAGCGACCCAAAAGGAGCCCTTTCTCGTCACTGGTGCCACCACCTCTCACAAGGGCAGGCACAGGAGCTGCGGTTGGGAGAGGCGCTGCGCTGCGCTGCGCTGCGCCTTTCGGGCTGCTTGTTCTTCCACCGCCGTTTGTGGTGTGGTGAACCGGCTTATACTTGAGTCAATAAGTTTTCCCAGTTTTTTGTGCTAAAATTAGGTGCCTTGGCTTATATTCAGGTCGGCTTATACTCGAGTATATACGGTAACCAGCAAGCCAGCCAGGGCTAACCTCTCTGAATTAAATGAATGCAAGTGAAATGTGCCCAATTTCAACAGGACTGTAATTCCCGAGAATCCCTTTTGACCAAGTCCAACTATGAATAAGGAAAACAACATACCTGCATGAAGTTGTAGGGGCCTTGCATTTGTGCCATAAGGTCCTGTACTCGTTGTCTCCTAACAAGAGGATCTGCTTGAGCCACAGCAGTCAGCGTATGGGCATCTGGAACTGGAGGAGATGTAGCCTGTGGCTGTTGCTGGAGCGAATTTACCACCTACATCAGAAATGGCCAATACTGAGAGTCAGTCTGTCAGTTTCAGCTACTGGCCCACTATTATTATCACAACCGCTAAACTGGATGTGCAAAATATGATATGTAAAAGAATGCATTTCCTGCAAAGGAAAGCATTCTCTTTTAAAAATGATTATCATAACTTAGTATCGCTGCTTGTTCAGCTTCACTAAAGATAGAGAAGTGAAAGTTGGTTGTAGTGAAAGTCGAGGGCACTAACATCTGACAATCTACCACTGAAACACCTTTATTGTCAGCATCTATTTTGCTCACATGCTTTCGATGCTGATTGGTAATATAATGAATAATGTTAATTTTAATCCAGACTGACAAATAATCTAATGGGTTCTGCTTGTGTTCAAGAATCTTTATCAAACATTCCCACTCATCAGTTATTCAGCAGGAATATGAGGAAAACTGGTTCTGATGTTGTACAAAGTATATAAATGCAGTTCTTTCCTCTGCAAGAATATATGTTGCAAGATCAAAGCAAAAAGGAAAATGTATCAACAGAGTTAATTTGTGTTCCTTGAAAATATGTAAAATGTGCCCATGCGTTTTGCAACTGCGTGCATGCATGCTGCTTTTAGAATGCAATTGCATTTTGACATTTGAGGCTTTGAATAGCTGTAAGGCAGGGCTTGAAGTTCAGTTGTGTATTGAATTATTTCCTTTCTTCAAGAGAGGTTTCAAAGTTCTTTTTGCCTTTTGCAGACTCAGGAAATACTGGACTGGAGATTATTTTACGGAACTTTATACTACAAATGCCTGTGGAGAAAATGAAGGTGAAACTTGAGCGGTGTTACTAATAAATAAAGTTGTTTCCACAGGAAACAGGTGTTCGTGTGTATAAGTTGCTCAAAGTATATCTACAGTTAGCCCTATAGCATCTAAAGCAGTGATAGGGAATTTCTGATTCTCCAGATGTTGTCCCAGCAAACCCAGCCAGCATCGCCCACAGTCTGGGACAATGGAAGGCATAGTCCAACAACAGCTGGAGAGCCAAAGGACAGTCAGCCCTGCTCTGATTAAACACTTGTGGTACCACATGTTAGAGGCATTAAGGCAAGCAACGCAGTTTTAAATAGTCAAGGAATCATCAGCATTATCCAATACCTTCAAATTTTATAAGACTGAACTCCAAAATAGAGTGGACTTCAAAACCTGGTTATCCCAGAACCAACATTTAAAGTCACATCATGGCTGAAAATGCACTGGTAATACTGTAGTAATGTAACTTTTACATATAGTTCATTGCACTTTTTATTCTATTTAAATTTAGCTCTCCTTTGTCTACTAATGCAGACATTGGGGGCTAGGTTTCCTGCCAAAAGGTTTTCTTCTAGTGCTAGGAAGTTCTGAGTGTTTCACTGAACAGGCAGAATCCGTATGTGAGACTGCAGAGACCATGAAGAATTAAAATAGCTTTAATATTCTTATTATTCAGAATTTCAAGTGTAACATTTTTATCTCAGGACCAGGAGAAAAACACACACACACACACAGTTACTGTTACAATCTTAGGCAACAATTCTTCTTTTAAAAAAACACTATTTCATTTGACAACCATCAACATTTATCACAGATAGCCTTGCAACTACAAATGTTAAATGCTTGTGGCTTTTAATGGTATATTGAAATTCCACATAAAATGCTGCATCCTGGCTTTAAGGTAGATGAACAAAATGTTACAAAGTCTACTTCAGATAGTCAACTGACAGATGCACCATCTCTTCAAAGGCTGAAGACAACTGTGGACAAAGCTGTAAAAATTACAATTAGTTTATATTCTAGAGTTAGAGTGAACCAATGTTTTATAGAGTTCTACCATTCTGAAAACATCTGTTCTCCCTAATGGATGGGTTCATTCCAATTTGTTAATGGAAACTATCTTAGGACAGACAGCATGCTGTAATTAGTCTCCCAATACCAGCAATACAAAGACTCCTGGAATATAAATATAAATATCAATTACACTATTTTATGTATGGGAAGGTTTAGTGACTGTAGGAGGAAATTATAAAGCAGCACTAGAGCGTTTAATAACAGATATAGGCTTGGATCCCCTTCCTGCTCACTTCAACCCCCTGCTCAATCTACAAAACTACTTCTAAGTCTCAGATTCTACAGGAAGGGTGTCAGAAGTAGCACAGAGAAAGTGGGATACTGGAAGAAGTAAGAGGATGGAACTTGTATAAACACCTTTGTATCTGAGCCATTTTCTTCTAACTTGTCAGTCTACTTTTAGTTGTGTACTAGCTTATGAAATGTGATTTAGTTTACATACTGAAATTAACTGTGGGCAATAGCTAGCACTGACAAGGGGACTACCAGCTCAATCACGCTAAAAGACCACAATTCTCTTTAGATTTATAGCTGCATTCAAGCAACGAGGGAATGAAAACAGATTGTAATGTTACCTAAACATTCAGAACACCTTACCTCAACAGTTTCAACTGTCCACTCATCTACCTGTTCCTTCTCACTACTGCTGAACTGAGTCTCTGCCATGAACTGTCTGTTTACATACTAAAATAAAAGTGAGAGAGTACAACAGTAAGACAGTAGCATTCATTTTTAAAAGGTGCCTACAATCTTTCCACTGTTTAGTACCTCTGTTGATTCAACTTCACTGGGTTCAGTGTATTCTTCCGTTGGTTCTGGCTCTAAGAGGAAAATACATAATTTTAGGTAATGCTATACTGAAACATAATACATAACATTTAGTTTACTGTTACCTTACAATTTTAATTTACTATTAACAATTTTAGTAGAGATACATTCATACATGAAACCACTTTTTTCAGTGTTCTGAGCTTATATTTAGTGCTTTTGTTTTTGCTATTTATCTTGGGATTTTTTATTTTGAGGCTTTTTCAGTTAATTTGTTTTTATGACTGTGTGGATCCCAGTTCAGCTACTGATTGATTGATTGTGTCACTGCAGAAATGGATAAAAGCCCCCCATCTAAACAATGACTATCATCAGTGCAAATAAGAAAAAATAATAATTTTAATTTTTATCATCTACAATACTGTTTTATTTATTTTATAGTACAGTATGTTGTTTATTGCTTTCATTTGATGGATCAATTGTCTCGTAAGATAGTAAAATTCATGTTAAATTGCTGTTTTAGGGGTTGTTTTTGAAAGTCTGGAACGGATTAATCCGTTTTGCATTACTTGCTATGGGAAAGCGCGCCTTGGTTCTGGAACTCTTTGGTTTTGGAACAGACTTCCGGAAGTTTGAGAACCAAGGTACCACTGTAGTTAATTTTAAGTTCTTAAGAATTTAGTATGTATACAAGACGAAGGTTGGTCATAATAAGCACCCTGTAAAGGAAACATACCCACACTACAAACTTTATCTGGTTTAGAGAACTACAGGTTGTTTGGGGAAAGCTACAGAAAGTTTTTTTTAAGTCAGTTTAAGTTTGTAGGATAGATATAACCAGTTACACAAGATTCTAGTTTTGTTTTCCATGGCCGGCTCCAATAAAATAGTAAAGGTTTCAGTAAGCCTATAATTCTACTGAAGTTGCAATTCTATGCACATTAACTTGGAAATAAAACACATTAACAAGCCTAGGATTAGGCTCCAAATATATATTTTTAGTTACCAGTTTCTGCAACAGCATCTTCAACTGTAGGTGCAGGCACCGTCTCCTCTTCGTCACATAATCCGTTCTGCTGGTTGTGAGTGTCAAAGTAACTTGTTTGAAGAATACGTTCAATAACTTCTCTTAGGGCTTTATCTGTTATAAAAACACAGATGTTTTAAAAACTGTTTCACCCACTAAATACCTGAGCATTTTAATTTTATTGAATTATTTTATTATTATAACACAAACAAAGGGCATTGCAGATTAATACCTTGCACTACCCACAGCACAATGATCTATTTTGCAAATTTCTGCATTGTTTATTTTTAAATAAGGACTTCTTTAAGATGAAAGTCATTGTATGTAAATCCAAATTCTTCAAGAATAAATTTTTGTATCAATGGATGATTCACACACAATTCAACAAATTAGAATTTTGGCTCTTCAGTGTTTCTGAAAGTTAAAAACTATCCAAAGCCTACATGCAGGAATAAGAACTCCTGACTTGTTAACTTTCACTAACATGAGAATGGAAGAAAGGCACATGGTAGAATAAAAACGAGAATTACTTGTCTAAAGGTAATATCCAATGTTACTCTTACCCACTGAAATCAATGGCTCTGAGTAACGTAAGTACATTGCTTTCAATGGGTCTATTCAAAGTATGACTTGGTCAGGTATTATCCTAAGTGGCCATGCCACATATTAAAATGGACAAGGACAAAAATAAATCATCTGAAGGGAGAAAAGGAAACAGAACTTCTACACAAGCAAGAATGAGACCATTTTTCTGTAGTGTTATATGGTGCAAGTTGTCTGTCACAAAAGCCACAGGTGTATGAAGTATAAGAAAAAAACTGATAGGCCAAGCTCAAGCTTAAATAGAGGAACTGAGTAGTCAGGACTAAACTAAGGTCTCAAGTAGGTAGAGGATCCCAGTAAATGTCTGTAATGAACAACATTTTGAGAAGGGTGTGAACTTATAGCACCATGCAAGACGAGAGGTAACTGATAGGTATTTGTATACTATTTTGACAGATAAAGCAAAACAGGATCAGCAGAGAAGAAACAGTATTTTTTGCAAAGAAAGGATATGGACAATGGACATAAACCTATAGGAACCTCTCAATAGAAAGGACTTTGATATGGAAGTGATCACAAATTCTAAGGTATACACTTTACTGATGATCCTCTGAGTGAAGAGGAACACAGCAAACCTGCTCAGATATGTGGGAGGTAACTATTCGGTCTTGGTCAATCAGACCAACATGGAGTACGGACAGTTGTCTCCACTGAAATGCTACCTTGATGCTCGCCAAAGGCAAATTCAAAGCTCTGGGTGAAGTGACTAGATGTTGACACTTAAAAAGGATAAGAAGTATATACCTAGCATTGATATAATCGTATCTTGAGTATGCTTTTGCAGGTGTGATAGGAAGGCACAGAGGGGGAAAAGTATCTGTTGCATCTGAACCATCCTGACAATTCTGCCAAAAAATGCCATAGCATAGTAAGCAGTCTAGGGATCGAACAATCCCCTAGACATGATAGGCACCTATTGTGCATTTCCAAGGAACAGAAAAAGCTGTTGAGTTCATATTTCTAAGTTCCAGCTTTCCCCAAGGATTCAGTAGAAGCATGTATGAGTGATGCATCCCTGCAAAACTCTTAAGACATCTTATAAATAAAATGTAGACAGAGACAGCAATGCAGAAGTGTTTAGAAAGTTGTGTTCAAACCAACAACTGTTCACTTAATACCAAGTTGAATTTTCCCAGTTAAAGTGGCAGACAGCATGTTTAAGACACAAAAAGAAATACATTGTGACACAAAGCACTTCCCCCACTGAGACAGCAAAAGGAGAGAGCTCCATCAATGACAGGAAGCCATAGCATTCAGGAGAGCAGCTTCCATACACAGAGACAGTACCTCCAATTAACACTAAGTAGTGGTGTTCAGCAACCAGGTGTACTGTGTATTTATGTCCTGTCTGAGAGCTATGCAGATCACTCATGAGACCTAGCATAGCAAAATTAGCAGGTCATCCTATAGGTGGCTTCATCTAAACACACACATCCTGGACTCAATTTTACATATGCACTGCAAATGAATATTATGCGAGATAAACTATGATCTCAACCACTAAACCAGTAACTGAAACATGAAAACTATTTAAACCTAGATTATTAAAATGACAGTTTCAACACACAAGTTGTATCCTTTAAACAAAAACAGCTTAGATAAACTTTTAATGATAAAATTCCTCAGCAAATATGACTAAATACATCTTCTACCATAGCTTCTTTCAGCCACTGTAACAGTTAATTATTTCTGAAACAATGTTCTCCACTCCTTTAACTGTGAACAATTCTTCAGAAGGCTCTGGATTTATATAATATACCAACTATGACTGTATACAGCAATTTCATACCTTTTATGTATGACCACATTGTACTTAGGCATCTGTACGCTGTACATGGGAGATTCCATCAAACCATCTGAATCTAGTTTCTTTAGTGTATTTGCTGCAAAAGTTTGCTCCAGCTATCAGTTACTACTTGATAGGCCTGTGAAATTATCTGTTTTACTACGTCAAATGAAACTTTGAAAGGCTATTTTGCTAACCCAATTTCTGGAAAGCAAGTGTTGCTAAGCAGTCACAAAATACTGATGAACAAACGGAAACCAGCAATGGTTTTCATTAAGTGCTGAGTAAGGTTACATGATAATAGAATACAATCTGCTGTAAATTAGCATATTGTCAGCTACTCAGCTACTATATAACCACTGACACTGGAAATAGCATGTAACAGAATCATTGTGAATACTCTAAAAGCTTGGTATTTGAAGCGCTACTTTAGCTCTAATGTTAAGAAAGATAAACATACTTACAGGTTGTTCCACATACAGGCTTTTCCTTCCCTTCCAGTAAGTCCCACAGATGAATCGATGCCTGTTCATACTGTTCACTCAACCTTCAACAAAAATATTAATAGAAGCATAAGATACCTCAAACCACCTATGTTGCAAAGGAGATTAATTGGATTGTTTCATTAACCATATCAGAATCATTCTGGCAATCACAATACCTCACATTCATGTCCCGTTCAGGTTCAACTAGCTTGTAAAATTCATCTAGTGTTGACAGTTCCGTCTCTGTTAATACCGGCACTCCATTTGTTCCTTGCTTTAGGTCATTTCGAACTTCATCATCGCCCAATTTGTCCAAAATAAACTGCAATTCAAGTACTGTTTTTAAACGTTTTTGCTCAGCTTCTTCTCTCATTAGTTGTTCCCGTCGAGCTGTCTTCTTTATTGTTTTTTGAATCTAGTAATAAAGTACACTAGGTTAACAATTAACTGTGACCAGTTTAAACTGTTACTCTCTCTTCACTTATGAATGAACAAAAAGTAAAATATTCCCAATTTTATCAGCATTTCAAATATTCTCAGTGTTTCCCAGAAAGTTTTATGGATGGTGGACAAACAGGTATGCCAGCTGTCTTTCTCTATTTCCATTCTTCCCAGTCCATTGCCTAAGTCCTCCACTCCCCATCATCTGTGGTTTACCACCTTTCTAGAACTGTATCTCTGCCTCAAATACTGCATTGCAGCATCATGCACTATCATCTAAAATAATACTGAAGCATAATGGAACTAGACTGCTGGAACTTATCAAAAAGGCCTAAAGAGATTCTAGAAAACCTGTTTTAATATCTGCATAATGTATGTGAAGACTACATAGGATCACATTTTTAATCTTTCAACGTTTGCGATCTCAACAATAGAAGAAAAATCAACTTTTGACTCATGTTGTCCTCCTCTATTCCTTCTTTTCAGCAGAGCTATGTCAATTTAAAACAACAACAACAACACCGGATAAAAGGAAAGGATTTATCATCATTTAAAAGTGGGAGTGCTTCTTTATTAGACTTCTTTTGTGCTCCTTCAAATGTAAGAAAAATCAGCCCAACACTGCTACTAGATACATAAAAGATTGGGGGGGGGGGGATTTTATCTACATCAACCATATTTTAGGAACGTCATTCACAGGTACCACATTCATTTTGACCAACAGCACAATCCTAACTAACCATGCCTACTCAGAAGTCCTACTGAAATCAACAGGCCTACTCCCAAGTAAGTGGAATCAGGAGTGCAGTCTAAAACATTAAACATGAACAGAGAAAAAAAATCTCACTGTCCAGTTCACAAATCACAGTCAAACCATGGCTTGGGAACATGGTGAGTGCTCATTTTATTTCAACTTGCTAAAATGATTCACAGTAGTCAGTTTGCCATGACACACAAAGCAGTTTGTTGCCTCTATGCAGCCAGTGCCCTAAGTGTCGTCTGAACTGAACCATAAACTTTTTACTTACATCCTGGCTCAGGGCCATGAAACTCCTCTGCAGTTCCTTAGCAAATTCCAGGTTATTACTGACTTCTTGGTGCTTGGACACAGCATCCTGGGGGACGGAGGAAAATTAATGTTGCCTCTTTTGAAGTTTGAAAACTTGGAAGACTTTCCCAACTTTAATCCTCAAAAAAGAAATCTACTGTACGCTAGTCTTTACTTTAGTGTATAGACTTTCCTCCTAGTCATTTGCATAGAATAGTTCCATATATAGTTCCTAATGGCAGAGGAAGTAAATGTGTGTATAGATATTGTTACAATGCACCTCCGCTGAATATAATATAATAATATAAAGTATGTTATTAAGGTCTCTCATTATCTATGATAATGCAACAATTAGAACAGAATAAAAGAACAAGGGCTAAAAGAAGCCAATCTCTTATGAAAAATCTTTCAATATGTCAAGTCAAAATATTTACCAATTGGTCTTGGTTAAGGCGTTCCCCTTTGTTCATTCGATCCTGATAATCATCAAGTTTGCCCTGTAAAGAAAGAAAAAAGTTTCACAATATATATACCTCAAACAAATTTAAATGGAACTGACTGTTATATACTTTATAGAACACAGTAGTCCAGTTTTCCATGTTTCATTGTTTAACAGGAGAAATCAAGTGAAATTATTCAGAAACAAAATATCACAAGAGTTTTCTGAGATTAGGTATTTATTTATGAACCACTAGAAAACATCTGGTAAACAAACAGTACTAGGATGACATTTGTATTATTTCTTAAAATATAATATGCATTTTCCCAATTTAAAAAGAAAAACAGCTATACTGTAACCTTAAAGGGAGTAGACATGTACTGTAAGATCAAAGTTTAAATGTTTATCTGACCATGCAACATTGTATTGAACTGCTGAAATAAATGAGTTATTTATTAGCTGCTTTTCAGGGCCAGGATGTTATAAAGCAACATACAAAGAAAAGAAAGGCAACATAACAGGCAGTGTGAAGCACCAACAGATACATACTAAATTAAGCACCAAAGTTCTCTTATAGAAACGCAACACAAAAGGGTATGGTGCTATTCTAACATTAGTCCTGTTAAAATCAATGGTGCTACTTAAGTAGCACTGAGTATGACTTAGCTGGATATTACCCTTAAGTTTTGAAGGAGTTACCGAATGCCAGCAATTAAAGAGACAAACAAATATTAACTGGAAGAGAATTCCACAACTGTGGGGCCACCAACAAGAATGCTCTGTATCATGTGTTCACCACCCTAGCAGGATACTCAAAAGCTGATAAAATTATTGAAGTTATATAATTCAGGCTGCAATCCTACACAAATTTACCCAGGAGTAAGCCCCATTCAATTCAATGGTGTTAGCTTCTGGGTAGACATGTATAGGCTTGAGCTTACAGGCTTTATATAATAGTTTAAGGAACACATTACATTTGTTTCTTTTAACTTGTTCCACAACTTTTTGAGGGTTTTTCTTCTGCTTTCCATTTTTAGCAATTCTTTGCAATATCCAACTTGTCATACACAGAGCAGAGCATTGAAATAAAGGTTACTAAAGTTGCTTACGTCCACAGATTTCAACAAGTCTTTGTCTGATATCACCCATCCTTCCCCACACAAACAGATTCCATATGCAACATTCACCACACAGAGAACCTCAAGCATTGTACCTGCCCAGGGGAATATTATCACACAAAGCAGTTTTATGAAGGCTCCTTATAGGACCAGTTATATTAAAATTAATCATTTTGCTTTAAGAAATATTGTCATCTAGTTCTTTTCTTTAGGGTAGTATACTGTAGAATCATGAGTTGCAGGAAGTATCAAAGGTCATCCTGTCCAACCCCGACAAAGCAAAAATCCATTACCATAACATTCCTGATAGGCAGCTAGCCAGCCTCTGCTTTTATCTTAAAGGAGAGTCCATCACCTCCTGAGACTAGAGTAATGTAAAATGTTCTTTCTATCATTTAGTCATACTTTATTTCTAATTTGATTCTATTTCTAATTTGATTCTAGTGGTATAGGTTCTACTTCCTTGGAGTGACAGAGAAACAAATCTGCTGCAGCCTTTATATGAATGTCCTTCAAATATTTGATTTTTGTATCACCTCTTAAACAGTCACTTGTTCACCCAATTTCTTCAACCATTCCTTCAGTATCATTTGCGGAAGAGACTGAAGAAAGCATGCAAGCTTGCAGCAAGATCCCCTAATCATGGTTGTAAAGTGAACATTTTACATCTGTATGAGACCAATAACCTAGTACAGTGGTACCTTGGGTTACAGATGGTTTAGGTTACAGACTCCACTAACCCAGAAATAGTACCTTGGGTTAAGAACTTTGCTTCAGGTTGAGAACAGAAATCGTGTGGTGGCGCAGCGGCAGGCCCCATTAGCTAAAGTTGTACCTCAGGTTAAAAACAGCTTCAGGTTAAGAATGGACCTCCAGAACGAATTAAGTTCTTAACCCGAGGTACCATTGTATAGTGGAACCTTGGTTCTCGATCGGCTTAGTTGACAAACAAATTGACTTCCGAAAGGCAAAAACCTGTCAGTAAGTGTTCCAGGTTTTGAACGTTTTTCAGAAGCTGAACGTCCAATGCGGCTGTCAGCTATTGTTTCCAGGGCGCCTGCCCCAATTGGAAGCTGTGCCTTAGTTTTTGAATGTTCCGGGAGTCGAATGGACTTACGAAGTGGATTAAGTTCGAAACCAAGGTTCCACTGTAATGTAGTACAGTGGTACCTTGGTTTACGAACTTAATCCATTCCGGAAGTCCGTTCTTAAACCAAAGCATTCCTAAACCAAGCCGTGCTTTCCCATAGCAGCGGGGGACTCAATTTACAAATGGAACACTCAACATGTTCTGCTTCCAAGGCAAAGTTCACAAACCAATACACCTACTTCTGGGTTTGCAGTGTTCTTAATCCAAGTTGTTCATAAACTAAGCTGTTCTTAAACCAAGGTACCCCTGTAGATTTATTTTACTCTCCTACTACGAGTACACCTAGCTGCTCCACTTTTAGAAGAATTTTAGGAACAACTATAGAAATATAATGATGAAGAATCCAGGGAGTCTCCCCCTCCTGCTGTGACCAGCTCCCCTTCCCCATGTCTCCTAGAACTTGCAGAGAAATGAAACTGGAAGAGCAGGGGGTGGTTGTGCGCAGACACAGCCTGATACTTCATGGGAAAGACCCTGGAGAGGAGGCATCTTAGGAGACACTAGGAAAGTAGGCGCCTTTAGTCCTCACAACTACTTCATCAGGGCAAGACCTACTAGAAAGAGTTGCTGAGACCACTAGGCCTGAGCTGTGGTTTGTTTATCATTTTTGTTGCTGACTCCAGCCTTGACAGCTGATTACACCCAATTCTCTCCTTTCCATTTGATTCCAGTGTTTAATGTCTGTAACAGGTGGATTAGGATCAACAAACTGAACCGTAATCCAAACAAGACAGAGGTGCTTCTGTTCAATAGATAAACCAATCTATGATAGAAATTCATCCTATTTGCATGGGGTTGCATTCCCATTGAAGTTTCAGGTATCTAGTCTAGGGTACTTCTTGATCCAGCTTGCTGAGATGTCAGGTGTTGGCAGGCGTGCCTTAACCATCTTAGCTGGTGTGCCCATTCCTAGAGCTGTCCAATGACACACACCTTAAATTATATCCAGATTTACTATTGCAATGCACTCTACATAGGCATGCTTCTGAAAAGTGTCCAGCAGCCTCAGTTGGTGCAGCCTGCAGCAGCCAGATTTTTAAGCACAGCTGGTTCATCCCACAGCTGGGATCATCTTGCTAAAATAGCTACACTGGCTTCCATGTTATTTCTAGGCACAATTTGAAGTGCTGATCATAACCTTTGCAGTCCTAAACAACTTAGAACAAGGATATTTGGTGGATAGCCTGTCCTTGTCCCCCATTGTTCAGATCTTCTAGAGAGGCTTCATTGAATCACACCAGTTTCCAAGCTGTAGAAATGAAAAAGGGCATTCTGCTGCACCTAAAGTGTGTCATTCTCTCCTTCAAAAGCAGATACCTCATTTCCTTATCCCAGGCTTTGGTTTGTAAGATTATGTGTCTTAGGCTCTTGCCACTGTGTCTACTGTTAATATTTTATCTGCTCTTTTCTTACAGCTGCTATAGTCTATAGTCATTATAAATGCACAATATAAAGCTTAAAAACGTTGCCTTTATACAACTGTTTACTACTCTCAAACCTTTCAACCAAAGAGTTCAACTGGAATCAAAGCTAAGTCATCAACGTAACTATCAAGGAGCAATTTTATATACAGAATAAAGCAAGTATAAGAATATTAGTTTTAGGCACCAAATTAATTGGACATAAAGATGGATACGAACAGAAGCTTGCAAGATATACTCAATTAAACTCTATTTTCAATTTTATGCTACCATCTACTCACCAAATAGACAAGAGAGTTAAACAACCACTGTAATTTAACTTTTATATTTTTCACTGAGCAACAGATTTTGTAAAAAAATTGAAAAGCTATCTCCTTAAGAGTGAATACAATGTTCCAATAGGAAACAGCTTGCCTACATTTTTCACAGTGCAGTTTAACTTTGTGTGAAATAGTTCTCCAAAACATCCTTAGCTAGCTTTAACATTGAAAAGAAGTTATTTTCACTTTCTATTCCAAATAAAGCCTTCTACTTCCTTCACATTGACTTTTATACCTTTAACAAATACTATCTTTTCACTTGACCCGATGCAATCAAAGACACCGAAAACTGCTGTGCTTACTTCTAAATTCTATTTTTAGCATGAATGCAACCCATTTATAAATGAAAAGGAAATTATCAATTTTAACATAGAAATTTAAAATAAAATAAAATACAGTCATACCTCAGGTTAAATGTGCTTCAGGTTGAGCGCTTTCAGGTTGCACTCCACGGCGACCCAGAAATAACAGAATGCATTACTTCTGGATTTCACTGTTTGCACATACGCAGACAGTCAAATGACATTGCGCGCTTGTGCGGAAGCGGCGAATCGCGACCCACCCACCCACACATGCAGTTGCGGGTTGCGTTCGCTTCTGGATGCGAACGGGGCTCCGGAACAGATCCCATTTGTATCCAGAGGTACCACTGTATTTGCAACCTGCAAAGTATTTATTATCTGAATCAATAATTGTGGATCATATTTGATTACAAAGCAGATAAAAAAGGTAATCCTTCCTACTTAATGATGATATTTGGAGCCAGATTTAGCAACAATTTAAAATCAGTACATCCACGTCAACCATGTTAGAAAATGGCAGAGCACTGTCCCAGCAAGATTGTGTGAACAAATGCAGTGTGTGGCTCCCCTCTCTGATCTAGTTGCAGGACCCATGGTGCGAAAATCCTGCTGCTTGGTGAGGAAGGATTTTATTCAGGTCCCACACCTATCCTTCCTTAATGTCAGATAACATATGAAATTTTAAGCTATAAAAAGGGTTCTGTGTAGCCCTAGGTGATCCCCACATTTATTAAATTGAGGTGCTATTTATAGCTAATGCTAGAGTATATACTGTATCATTTTTTTTACATAATGGACACTATCCATGGAGCTAGCACACAGGTGTTAGTGACAGTGCTGGCACATGAGACGTATTCCATGAGTTCCTTGGTGGCAAGCTTCCATGTACTTTCCTTCCACTATCTATTTGGAGGTTAGACTGGAGAAGCTGCTCAAAGGAAGCTGACAAACTATGTATAGGTTTTGCTTAGGGCAGTCACAGGATGAGCCACCAGACTAGGTACTGTACCCTTATAGGTTAATTATAAACACAAAAAGTAAGCTATTTATCTTTAAAGACTTAAATAAAAGTATAATTATCTATAATTTGTACCAGAATTTTCATCCTCAGTTGTGTTCTGTCAAGTTCTACCTGCACTAGAGAAATGGGGCAGATAGCCAAAGCTGGTAAAACACACCCCTAGCCACCAAGGCTACATATGTCTCCAGTGACAAAGCTGGGGTATACAACCCCATCCAGAACAGGCAATTGGCCAGTTTCTTGGACATGGGATCCACTCATCCAGAGTCTTGCCAGGATTTAAGCTCAGCTTAATTTCCCTCATACATCTTCAGTGTATGTTTTTTAAAAAAAATAATTTATTTAACTATTTATAATCTGCACTTTCATAAAGTATATCAAGTACTACATTCAGGCACTGGTCCAAACCCTGCAAAGTCTCTCCAGCTTCAGATAAATGGAGCTGAGTGTCATCAGCATACTGATAACAACTTGCCACAAAACTCCTAATGACCACTCCCAACAGTTCTAGAGATATTAAATAGCACAGGGTTTAAAAATACAGCCCTGCAGCACCCCACAGTGCAAGTGCCAGAGCAGAAAAGCACTCTCCCATGCTCACTCTGGAGGTTATCAAAAGCTGCGCAGATCAAGAAACAGGAGTACAGCTGCACTCCGCTTGTCCCATTGTTGATAAAAGTTATCCATAAGGGGGACTGAGACTGACTTGGTGTTATGGCTAGGCCTAAAGTCAGAGTGAAATGGGTGTAGATCAAGGGTTCCCAAGCATCATACAAGTGGTTTGGAGTGTCTGCAATAAAATTTAAGAATCACAAAAAATCTAGCACAGCACATTACAATTGCTACACCAGGCATAAAATTAAGTGATCAGCCAAGAACATCAGCAATTTTCAAATGGTTCATGGGGGAAGATTGGGAACCACTGGCCTAAATAATCTGTGGCATCTAAGAATGTCTTCAAGCTTCCCCACTAGGAGTCTCTCCACCAACTTTCTAGAAAAGAGGTATTTACAACTAGCTGGTAGTTATTCCAAACCAAAAGGTCCAGGGATAATTTCCTTGAGAGTGGTCATCCCACCACACCTTTCGAATCAGCAGGAACCACACTCTGACACAGAGATGCATTAACAAATCCTGAAAACAATCAGTCAAACTCTGTTAGATTTAGGAACAGGGGTCAAATGGGCACATAGTTGTGAACATAGTTGAGAGTATAGGTGCAAGCACTTTGCCCTTATGTGGCTGCATAAACTAAAACCAATTCCACGAAGATCACAGACTCTGGCATTGGCTGCTTTGACTACAAGCGCAACAAAAGCAGTGTCAAGGTCACTCTGAAGTAAACTAACTTTATCCTCCAAGTGTGCAGCAAGTTGCTCACAGCAGCTCCCTGAATGCTCCAAAGGTTCTTCCCCCACAGTGGGAGTCAGCAACCTTTGGACGATCTGAAATAGCTCTGCCAAACAGCTACTAGATGTAATGCAAGCTGTGAAATATGCATTCTTTGCCACCAGTGCTGCCACATGGTAGGAACAATTATGTTCACTAACCACTGTTGGTGGGCTTCAGACTATGTCCTGTACCATCTGGGCTCTAGTCTTTTGTCCAGCTCATTTCATTGCCTGTAGCTCTCCAGAATACCAAGGAGCCAGTTGGGCTCTGCAACACCAGAAAGGATGCTTAGGACCAATTGTATCAACCAAACAGCCATATTATTTCAACATCTATAGAAAAGACCAGAAATTTAACAGGCTCAGCAGATTTCTCTACTAGAAAACCCCCAGTGTGTTCAGGAACCCACGAGGTTTCATCAGTCTCCAAGGGTGGCCATTCAAACAGGCCCACCATCTTTGCCAGGGAGAATTGCCACCATTTTGCCAAAGTTTACCTGAGAGTTATCTGTCCATGGCCAGGGAGTGCATTTTACCCCCCTACCTTCAGTCTATCACTCAAGGTAAAAAACTGCATCAAGCATGTGCCCTGCCTGGGGTGTTGAACTGATGACATCTAAGACACCTCCATGGTTGTCATAGAAGCCATGAAGTCCCAAGCTGGCCCTCTAGCAACAGCCATGTGGGTACTGAAATTGCTCAGGTCTATCGTCCTGGGGTCCTCCAGCACCATGCTAGAGAACATCTTTGTCAGGCAAGCAACTGGCCAGCAGGGAGGTCAATATACCAGCAGCATCACCATTCTGTCTTTCCAGTACACCAGGTGCAAACCTTCTAAGCACACCCAAATGTCAAAAGGTTTTCTGGTAAAGGAGATGGTACTTATGTGGATAATGGCAGCACCCACTCCCCTCAGTTTGGCCTGGTGCTGTAACAAGTACCCAACCTTCCATAATACATACCAGGTCAGTCCTCTCACCACAATCCAATTGTAAATGGTTCACATATATTTGGGCCACATATTAAAAACTAGGGACCAATAATAAATGAATCCTACACAGTCAGTTGTTCATCTCTCTGTTCCCAGTTCTGGGAAATGCACCATGCCCAACCTCTCATCTTGAGTTACGGTCGCAGGTTTGTTTCTCCTACAATGCCTATCCCTAACTGAAATACACTGGATGAGAGGGCTGCAGTCCAAAAATATTTGGAATATACCAGCTTGTAGTAGGCTGTCTTAGGTCATCTAATCTATACTTCTCTCCAACATGTCATTTAAGGATGTTCCTTGATCAATATTTGTCACTGGAAGCCCAAATGGCTTCTATGGCCAGGAAGACCTTTTTCCAGTTACAGCTGGGTCACCAGTTACAGCCTTCCCTAGACCAGAATAGCTTGGCCACAGTTCTGCAGTTCTAGTAACTTTCCAGCCAGACCCCGAAGATGGTTTGGAAACTGAAGCTGGTACAGAACGCTACTTCTAGAGTGCCAGCTTGAATTTTGATGTAGCGTAACATGGTATCTTGCAGAATCTGCACTGGCAGCCTTTATGCCACTAGGCCTCATTTAAGATGCCGCCGCTGACGTATAAAGCCCTGAGCTACTTGGGACCTGCCTGGCCTTGAGTTCAGCAGAGGATTGCTTGTTGTTCTCACCCAACTTCCAGCAAGTATTCACTGTTGTTCAGGTATGAAAGAAAGGGCATTTGTGATAGCCGAGTCTCAGTTAAGGAACTTTCTTGTCCTAGTGGCATGGACACCTACACTTTTACTGAGCTTTCCCCGCTATCACATCAATACATCTTTATTTTCCCAGTTCTGTGTTGGATCTGTTTAAATGTTCTTATCTACAAGTCTTTATATTTTAATTGCTGCCTGATTCTGTGCATTTCCATAACGTCTTGAGTTTTTAGGACAATTTGTTTGTGTTTATTACTTCTGCTTTTAACTGCTTGTGTTGTTTATAATGTGTTGGTAATTTTGGTACTGGACATTCAATGCCATTTTGTGGTCTTTTTCAGTGAAAAAGTGAATATAAAAACCAAAATAAATGTGCAGCTTCCTAAAAGTCAATACAGAAAAGTTCCTAAGCCTGAAATATGATGTTTATACATGGGGTTCTGAAATATTTTCATTTTAAAGATTTGCACATCAAAGTTTGATTCTGGGTTCAATATATATACTATTTAACCCAATGGTGCACTCCCATGCACCTTTACTTGGAAGTAAACTCTGCTAAATTCAGTAATTACTCCCAAATAAATGAAGTCAAACAGGTTTAAAATTACATGAGCCCTACTAGGTAAAGGTACCCCTGCCCATAAGGGCCAGTCTTGACAGACTCTAGGGTTGTGCGCCCATCTCACTCAAGAGGCCGGGGGCCAGCGCTGTCCGCAGACACTTCCGGGTCACGTGGCCAGCGTGACAAGCTGCATCTGGCGCGCCAGCGCAGCACACGGAACGCCGTTTACCTTCCCGCCAGTAAGCGGTCCCTATTTATCTACTTGCACCCGGGGGTGCTTTCGAACTGCTAGGTTGGCAGGCGCTGGGACCGAGCAACGGGAGCGCACCCCGCCGCGGGGATTCGAACCGCCGACCTTTCGATCGGCAAGTCCTAGGCGCTGAGGCTTTAACTAGATAAGGCCAAAGACCTATCTAGGCAGCATTTTGGTTTTCACATGAACACAGCAGTCCTCTCTTGTTGCTTCCTGCCTACTGCTCCTCTGATCATTGAAACAGTATGCCACCACCATGACCAGCAACCATGATCCTGATCCTCTTTTAAAGCTGAACTGGTAGCTATCACTACATCTTGTGTGGTAGCAAATTCCATACTCCGTGCTGAACCCTCTAAAATTCACCTCCATTTGATTACCCCAAGTTTTAACACTGAGAAAACGAGACATTTCCTGTCTGCTTTCTCCATGCCATGGATAATTCCATTCATTGATAATGTCCCTTTCTACTTGTTTTTTTCTAACCGCCGCCCCCCTCCCATCATCAACGAATAAATCTTAACCTTCCTCACAAGGGAATTCCTCCAGCCCATTGATAATTTTGGTCTCCATGCCAGCTGGTCATTGCAAGAACTCTTAAGAAATTGGTTTTCTTCCTCCTCCCCCTCAATCCCTTTTGTGTGATGTTTTACATCATACGCCCTAGGGACATTTGGAAGCAACCCTGGAAGGCAGCTTCTTTTTTTACTAAAGAGCTGGATAAACATTCTTCAAATTAATTAGTTAATTAAGATTAACCAAATTAACGTGATACAAAGAGTTTGGTGTCTTTAAGACTCCTGTGCAGCCAGTGGAACTCTTATCACATCACCCCCATCACAACTATAATAATTTAGCTTTTCAAACTCATTGGTGCTTTAGAAGTGGCATGCCATTTAAGTTCCACTGAACATGCAGATGAACTGGAATGATTCTCTGGAATGTAGTGCCAGTATTTTTATAAACCCATACAATGTATCAGTTTTGTGGAAGGAAGAGACTAACTTTTCACTAGAATGGGTTATTCCAGCAGCATAGTCTCAACTTCCAATCATGTATTCCCCTCAAAAGCTCAATTCTAAAGTGCAGCTTGATCAAATGCATGCTGACTTGAGAGGAAGTCTCACTGTGGCCCAGGTGCAAAGGCAATTCTGACAAAGAGCATAGGGCAACTTAGATGGCAATAATTTAAAAATGCTGCCTATGAGGCTGATTTCCCTTCCTGGCCTAGGCTTTGCGACAGACACCCTTCCCAACAAAGCAGCCTGAGCTCTCGTCACCCAGGGCCGGAGCCGCAGCCAGCCCGCCTGAGGTGTTTCATACACGGCGGAGCCTTTAACGTCGCCGTTAACCAGGGCGCACCCATCTTCAACGGGGCAGCGAGGGCATGTTTTCATCTGGCGTCTACGACTCGGCTTCGACATTATGGAAATAGTAACTAAAATGGGAGGGCACGGGGGGAGGGAGAGGTGGGGTGTTGCGCGCACACAGAGAGCGGAGGCTGCGCGTCTCTGGCAGGAAGGAAGCCTGCCGGGCCTTTGTGCAGCACCCGCCGTCGCTCACACAATAAGCCTCCCTCTCTGGGAAGAACCGCTGCCTCTCGCCGCCGCCATGTTGGGTCCTGGCCGGCTCCATGTGCACCGGGGGGGAGAGAGAAAGAGAGGCGGGAAGAGTAGAGAGGAGAAAGAGGGTCGCTCGTAGTTCGGCCGCCACCGAGCCTTCAAAGCCTCACTTCGGGCGGGAAGCAAGGAGAGGGCGGGGGGCGGATTGGAAAGGCAGCTAAGCCCCCGGCTCCAACGGCCCCCAAATCCGTCCCGTTCGGGGCGGAAAAAAGAACAAAGGGAGAAGGCCGCGCCGCCTCCCCTCGGCCGCGGAAACAAAAGGCGGGGCAGGCCGGCAGGGCCCCGAAGGGAAGGCACGGCGATATGCGACTACGCCTCCCGCCCGGCCCCACAAGATAAGATAGCGGCATCGGCCGGTGGAGGGGGGGGGGGGAGAAGAGATGGGGGGATTTGCGCCTCCGCACCTTTTTCTTCTCCAGGTTGCGCAACTTCTTGTCGATGACGCCCAGAATCTGCTTCATGGCCTCGGTCTGCACCGAACTCGTGCTGCCGCCCGGAACCGACGCCGACGCCGCTTGGGATGGAGCCGCCCCAGCAGCTACCGTTGCCGCGGCTGCCGTTGCCGGAGGCGCCACCGACGCCGCCTCGTTCCCCGTTTTGCCGCCGCTGCTGCCGCTGCTCGCCATCGCGCTGCTGGTGGCCGAGGGCATCGCTTAACTGAGGAGAGAAGAGCGCGGCGTTACGGGATTCGAAGGGGAGGGAGGGGGAGAGAGAGAGAGCGCGAGAGTCAGCCCTTGAAGGGAAGCGGGCGAACGGACGGGCCGCCGGAGGGGACACGGCGCGCGAGGGGAGGGGGAGAAAGGAAACGCCTCCTGCCGGGAATCCTTTTATTCTGTTTTTTTAATTATCTCCCCACCCCCTTTTCTCGAACGCGCGACTCAGACCGCACCTGTCGGCGCGCGCCCAGCGATTCTAAGGCAACCTGACTTGTAAGGTCCGTCAGCGGAAGGGAGGGGAAAAAAAGAAAGGCAGCCCTTCGCGCGGGCGCGTGCTCGGCACTGCCCACGTGACCGGCGGCCTGCCCGCAGCGCCGTTCCCTCATCCTCCCGCCCAACAGTCTTGGAGGAGCCACCCCTCCTTTATCTCAATCCTTTCTCCGACAGCGCCCCCCCCACACTCCGTCCCTCCTTTCACTCCTCGCTCCCGCTTCCTCACCGTGTGTGTTTGGTGCGCGCGCACGTGTGTGAGAGAGAATGGAAATGGGTATCCCTAGGGCGCGCGGGAGGGCAAGAAGGGGACGGCCCAATGTGTGTGCCTGCGCGCGCGAGGGGGGGGGAGGGGGACGGCCGCCTCTGCCCACTCCAGCCCCGTCACTTTCACCGCTCCTCCTTGTTACCTCTGCGCCGAGATACGGAGGGGAAAGAGAAAGAGGAGGGCGGGAAGGCGAAGAGCGCACGCGCACGCGAGGGGCGGAGCAAAAAAAGGAGGGGGCGAGCGACCGGGCTGAGGGAGGGAGCGGGGTCCTCATCCGTTAGGGCTGCCTCCGCAGAGCGCCTGATCGGCAAGCGGCTAAAACAGCTCACGCCCGTCTCCCGAGTGTGCCTTCGCGAGAGCCTGAATATTATGACGCCGGTCTTTCAGGCGCAAGGCCACCAAAGCGGAGGAGCACAATGGTGAGGCGGAGTGAGACGCTTGCCCTCGCCTTGAAAGGCCGCGGGGCGGAGTTCCCGGCCGGGCTGGGCGGCGAATCTGCTCTTTTTTTGGCGTGGTACGTCCGAGCCCTTAGATGGCGGGGAGGCGGGCCTCTCTGAAAGCGCTGCATTCCCACGTGAAATTGAATCTCCAGGTTTAGACACGCGTCATTAAAAATCAATAAGACGCTGATTTCTGTCACTGGCTGGGCAGCAGCTGCTCGCCAGGTATTGACTTGGCGACTGTTTTGCAAGTTTTTTTGTGGGTTGCTTACTGGAAAGCGAAGGCGGTTGTTTGTGTTGGCACTTGGAAAATATTCAGTATTAACCTAAGCCTCCTTGGTCCTCTGGGCAAAAGTGTGGCACCCATTTCGGAACAGTGATTAAGTGTACTGGAAAATCTCTAGCGGTGTTGAATTTTCAACATAGGTATGGTCATGGTAACTGGACATAAATTTATGTATCCTGGGTAAGTGGCTGCCTTAGTAAAACCCTTATATCTAGGGTTGTTGTTGGGTTTTTTTCAAAACATTGCCCTCTGGACTTTGGAGAAGGGATGGTTAACGTATTAATAAAACCAGCAGGATTTACCGTCAGTGTGGAGGGAGATGCTACTTGTGTAGGCCGAGGTGCCTAATCAAGGTTTCAAATTCTGAATATTTGGGAACTGGTACACTTGTTTTTGGTAAATGATGAAATAAATAATATTGCAGGAAAATTATTTAAGGTGTTAAAAAGGACCCCTGACCATTAGGTCCAGTCATGGCCAACTCTGGGGTTGCGGCGCTCATCTTGCTTTATTGGCCGAGGGAGCCGGCGTACAGCTTCCAGGTCATGTGGCCAGCATGACTAAGCCACTTCTGGCGAACCATAGCAGCGCACGGAAACGCCATTTACCTTTCTGCCACTGCCAGAGCAATACCTATTTATCTAATTGCACTTTGATGTGCTTTCGAAATGCTAGGTTGGCAGGAACAGGGACCGAGCAACAGGAGCTCACCCTGTTGCAGGGATTCGAACCGCCGACCTTCTGATCGGCAAGTCCTAGGCTCTGTGGTTTAACCCACAGTACCACCCGCGTCCCTTATCTAAAGTGATAGTGGATAATTATTTGTTTTACAAAAGGCTTTATAGGAGTATTCTTTTTGGTGGCCTGTTGCAACTCGGTGTAGTCACCAAATCCATAGAGAAGGGCCCAAAAGTTTTTCCCAAGAAGTTGTGTTCAGGTTCAGTAGTAAAATAAATTAAGTGAATAAAAATATGCCTTCTAGGCAGGAAAATGACCAGGATTTTTAAGTCGTGCAGTGAAGGAACTGAGCTGTAGAAACACCCATGCTGTGATGACACACCCTGCTATTCAGGTTGCAACCTGCACATGCACAGGCAAACACAATAGCTGTGTTTCCCTAGAGTTGCTTTGACATCCCTTGGTCTTAAATAATAAGTCCATTGAGAAAGCAAGAAATAGGTTTGATACACTGGCAGGTCAGGAGAGCTCTGACTAAATATCTGCCACTCTTGGGCCAGCCACAAAATATATTCCACCTCTCTTAAAACTGTAGCAACACCCATGTGAGAGAACTTGCTGGTTCTTTATCCACATCTGGGCACCATCGTTCCAAACATCGTGAATGCAGGTTTGCAAATGTACAGATTGTTTTGTTCTTCTACTTTTTAATTGTAAAATTACATAGAGATCTTTTCTGCAGTTGTGAACCAGTTCTACAGCAATGTTCCAAGAGCTGTGGCAAGTATAGAGGCAAGGGAAGAAGAGAGTTGAAACTGTTAGAAAGCAGCTGTTTGCAAGGAAGCAATGCTTTAGAGATTTTGTGAGACAGCTCAGATACAAAAAAATGCAGGGTGCAATAGACTGCCTCCCTCACAAAGTTATTTCTAACAATTGCAGTAGATGGGCTTTTATATGTGTGTTCTAGCAATGTGTGCTTACTATGCAAATTCTGAACTAACAAGACTCTTGGAACAAGCTGCTCCTCCAGTTACATTCGGAGGTACATAGTTGAAACCAGACATCCTCAGCATGTGCCCTTCTCAAATACCATATATTTAAATTAAAAGTATTTAATGTGTGTGTGGATAGAGCTTTGAAGGCATTGGAATTAGGTAAGATTCCTAAAATCTTGTCAGCCTTTAGGAGTCAAGAAATATTTCCACATTTTCCCATTATGAGGCAAGCAAACAGTTTCTCCAGATTTCGCTTGGATCATATACATTTGATTATGATTTAAAAAAACAAAAAAAAACCAGAAATGTATATTAAGCCCCCAGTCATAGATTTATTAGCCATGGCTGCATGGAAAGCATCACATTTGAAAGCATGTTTCACAGAGCATTGGGCCAGGGGAGCTATTGCCCTGGATGCACATTTTTGAGGGGGCACAATCAGGCGCCCCCATGACAGGCACAGAGCCCTAGCAGCTGAGGCATGTCTAATGAGCAGGTGGATGGAGGCAGCAGTCAAGAAGCCTGTTGGAATCAGGTTCCATCCATCTTCTGCATGGGCTCTGCATGTGACCCCTGGTACACCCCCAAAAAACTGTCCAGTCCACCAGAGGGGTGCAACACCGCCCCAGGTGCCAGCAACCCACACTATGCCACTGCATTGGGCTGAATACAGTGTTCAGAAATCTCATTGGGGATGCTCCTGTAGGGGGCATGCACAGGAATGTAAGTCAGGTGGCCTGACCCTTTTAACTGTAACACCTGTAGCTGCTTATTCCTCAGTGTGTTGTGTGAAACCAGTGCTTAGGCCAGAAATAGTGCTAGAGCATCCTAAAGAGTACAGTTTCCCAGATACTGGTATGTGATTTGGGATGACTCAAAGCTTATGATGAGGTGCAGAGGTTTATAAGCCTTAAATACCTGTAGCAGAACAATTCTAACCTTGGCTGGAGTCAGTGGAGCAGTGGATCCTTCATCACATTTGAAACATTTGCAGCTTGAGTGAGGATGAGGTTTATTTTGTCTTTTGGTTTACCAGGTCTAGGTTGCTCTAGCTGCTGTAGCAGAATCCCCACAAAACCAGTAGTGCTTTAAACTGGTGGAAAAGCAGCACCATTCTAGCCACCTGCCATCAACTGTACCCAGTGCTCAAAAGAATTAGGAAAGTAAAGCTTGAAGAAGCTTATAGTTGGCCCTTTTAGGCAGAATAGCTATGCTCAAAAGGCAAACCTTCCATAGAGTGTTAGTTATGTGTGATAGCTATATCACTGTCAATATCTGTCCACTTATGGAAGAACAGTTCAGAGATAAATTGGCCAATGTCCAAGTCAACTGCCTTACTGTTCATCAAATCAGTTATTTTCTTTCCGATGGGGTTTTAAGGAGTAAGCTTTGAAGCCTTGATTTGGGGCATGGCAGATGAGTTTAAACTCTGCATTAACAGAAGATACAACTGGAGAAATGGCTAGTTTTAGGGTGCTTTGGGGGAGGAGATTGTACCAAGTTAATGGAATAGCATCTGGAAGGTGAAGCTGCTTATAACTGTTTCTGCATACATGAGAGAAGATAAATTAAAAACATTATACTCCAGTGAGGTTGTACCCAGCATGCCTATCAGTGTCTCCTGGCTGTTGGAGGACTTGTGGTCAATGGGGAGTGCCACAAGTCATGAGATTTTGGATGAGGTACTCAAGGAAATAAATGTAACTTGGGAAACAGTTCTTAAAACACCAAAATTAATGCTGCTTCAACTGTCTGAGTTGCATGGGGAAACATAGTATTTTAGGACTTAAATAAATATGTTAGCTGCCAGGCTTGTGGTAACATGGTTGTGGAAGAGCAATAGGACTCTATAGATCTCTGGTACAATAAACTTTGCAAAATGCCATTGCAGAGGAATTTAGGGATCAAATCTGAATTATCAACAAACAAAACAGGCCCCTTTTGGGGGTAGGGGGCAGAATGGAGTAGTTTTATTTTTCATAAAGACTTGACAGCCCAATTTGCAACAGTTTAGAAAGACTATTAATTATACAAGTGTCTTTGAAATTATAATTAGTTAATGTTGTTCATGATGCTCTAAGTCCCTCAGTTTGATGAATGTGGTTACAGTGATTGCCTTCTATTTTACAGCCATAGTGACAGAGAATAATATGTTAGTTCATGCCATTGTAGCATTGGGCCTTTTCTCTTATCCAGAGTTTTATTTGTTTATTGTTTCTGTTTCATACATGCAAATAATTGTAGCTCTCAATAAATACATTAAATAAAGGAAACATGACTTGGGACTGCATTCTTACTCGAGCTATTCATGTAGCTGTTCAAGATTTGGCCACTTCAAATCAATGAAATGAAAACTAGGAACCAACTTCAGCCTTATATAGTATCCGAGCGTGAGATTAAGCTTCCTAGTTCCTTGATTACTGTGCCATGTGTGCCTCTATATCTTTCTCAATGGATTGCCTTTGAATATTTTATTGCTCTTGCTTGCTGGTGCATTAATGTTTTAACATACAGGACCCAATTATAATTCTTGTTTATTTACAAAACTGTCAAGTTTTTAATCCTCAGAGGATGAAACTTGAATGTAATTTTATTATGAAAACTTAGTTAAGGTGGTATTTTGGACACACTAAGAATTTGCTGTTGTTCTCAGGAACACACCTTTCCAGACCATTCTATTATTATTGTTTTATTCCAGCAGAAATTGCACTTTTAATTATTCCAAACAATTTTTTTTATTCCAAACATTTAATTATTCACATTCCGGATGGCCAAACATTACAAATTATCTTAACAAGGAAGGGTTTGTTTTTTTTAGTTTTAAAATGCTTTATTTAAAAGTTTTGTTGCCACATTTCTTGAAAGAAAAGGCAAGCTACTTACTGCAAAAACTTAATATTACAAGGGTTTGCCCTGGATGCCAGTTCTTGGGTCCATTTTTACACATGCAATCTACACCGAAGTGTTGTGATAATGGTGTATTTGAGGTGCAAGCAATTCATACCTTTGACAGTGATTGCGTCAAGTGGGAAAGAAACCTGTGATGAATGAGAAGACATGTAGTTGGCACACTTGCCAGCACCTTCCTTGCAGTATCAGCTTAAAATGCCCCCAACTTTCCCATTGTAACAAAATAATTAATGTTGACATGTGTAAATCCTTGTGCACTCAGATGAGAACATAACACATTGAAGTCTAGGTCTTGTGCCTTTGTTTATACTGACCTGCTTATCTTAGACCTGCTTACGCATTTACAATTGTCAGCCTCACATAGCCTCTTTCACATGACAAAGTTTCATCAGAAACAGAAAAATTAACCACTTCCACGAAATTAGCTGTAATAGTAAAGTTGAAACAGGTACATCAGATAAAATGGCCCAGTTAAAATGTGATAATCTAGAGTGCACACATTTTCACAGAAATAAATTACAGCTTTGTGAATACTTTTCTGAACGACAGCATGATGATGTCCAGTGTAACCCAGCATAGCACAAAATCATGGCAAGTGGAACCTCAGTGTTCCTTCTGGTGTTGCATAATGTGGTTAGAGGAGAGGCCTTACTCAAACATGCACTGGGTGACCCTTGGCCAGTCACTGGCTCCTAGCTTAATCCACTTTACAGGGTTGTTGTGAAGATAAATATCAAGGAAAAGGGGAGAGAATCATGTATGCCACTTTGAGCTTGCTGGACAAAAGGCGGGATAGAAATGTAATAAAAAATATATTCCCCTGGAGCTGTTAAAGGTCCCTTTTACATGAAAATTTAACCCAGAATTGACTCAATAAGGGAGTAAATTTTATGCCGTGTACTCAATAAATGTACAGCAATGTGGAAGTTGAGTGCTGGTTTTGTTACTAAGTTTTTTATTTGAATATTTGTGTGACAAGGCACCAACTTGGCAACTGTTTACAAAATGCTACTGTACCAAATAGGTTTCTCATTCCATCTTTTGGACTACCTTGGGACTGATGTGTGTGAATTAAAAAGCCTTCCTACCACCAATAGCTCTAGAAAGATTTCCATTCTTTTCCATTTCTAAAGGCAGGCCAGCTGTGTGGGAGAGAATTTTAGAAGTCAGCCATCGAAGCACATGAATAAATGTAATAATTTAGCTTATTGCTATGAAATGGCAGCTCGGAATGACCTAACATTCTCACATGCACAGTGATGATAGGAAGGGAAAAGACTATAATCCACCAGACTCAGTAGCTAGTCAGTTAATTCGTACCTTTTCCATACACACCAACTAGCTGCTGAGCTTATAAATTATTACATTTTAGAAATGAGAATTTTGCTGCAAAGTTTCAAAATACGAACATGATGCTTTATGTCTTTTGTAAGTCTATATTGTGTCATGAAAACAACTTTGAATTTCTCTTCCCAGAGTATGAATAAGTGTAACCACAGTATAAAGCTCTGGTTCCCATTGAAGCCAGGGATTCTTAGCATATATAATTTGTTCTATGGCTGCATTAACCACATGCCGGGCCGAGTCTAAACAGAAGAAGTCTAGTCTTTGCAAAAGTGGAGGCAATTCACAAAGACTTCAGAGAGCAATAAAACAACACAAGAGTTTGTAGCTTTTAAACTGTTAATTGTTTTATTTAATGGTTTAAAAAGATTTGTAGAATGAAGAAATGCTCTCACAGTCAAACTCAAGAGATGTGCCAGCTATTAATCATCCCTAAAACAATAAGGGCATTTGTTATTACTGTCTACTGCCTGTTCTCAGCTTTAATCTGTCTTTCGAGTTTGACGCTGCCAGATTTTCAGAAGTGGGTCACCCAGTTCTCTCTGGACCCTGTTTTTCTGCTGAGCAGTTAAAATTAGCATTTTCTATTATGCTGCTGGAGATTTTGGAAAGATATTGAGAGTGAACTTAGTCACATTTTCCTGAACTCCCCCACCCCACCCCAATTTCTGGTAATGAAAAAAAAACCCAGTTCATAGATAGGGATAAGAAAAACCTCGTGTACTCAAAGAAATGCCTTGTATGACCAGTAGGGATATAGGAGAAATTCAATTCAATTTGCATTTAAAGGTGAACCTACTTAATTTGCCATTTCCAAACAATACAAGTAATGAAACACAGCGTAGCCCATAAACCAGATGGATGTATAGTTTGATCACTCAGCAGCTCACCCCATCTCATTCTTGATATAGTTCTGTGCTCAGCTGACATTTACAGCTTTTGTAAGTAGCACTAGTTTTGGGGGATGCACATGACATCACGTTTGGCCAAAGAGTGAAACTCTGAGGTCTGTCTTAGCAGCACCAAAATCTGACTGTTCTGCAGCAAGTGAAATTTAAAAGCACAAGATGGTGGAAACCAAAGGCAGGAACACCATCAAAAACTTCTCCAGAACTATGTTGCTGACCTGGCAGCAGATATCAAACAATTGTATCTAGATCTTACAAAGGATTGGCAGAATGCCCTCTTGAATTTTCCTTTAAAGGTCTTCCAGCAAAAGTAGCTGACATTTCCAAAATGGTGGATTGAAGCCTTGGAATTTGACTTCCATCCCAAAAAAACCGCATGCAGACAGGTTAGCTGAACAAATCAGCAGGTTTGGCTGGAAGATTAACAGGATCGCAGTCACAGACAGGATCACAGTCTTAAGAGGGGTCCTGCGCAACATTGCAACCCCTCCCGTCACTTCCTATCTCTTTCCGCACTTTAAAATATGTGGCACATCCCTTGTGGAGCCCGTGCTGTTGGTCTGGAATAAGATGGACTCATAAGCTAGCTCCTCAGTGACTATCCTAACTTTAGGCATCCTGGCAAGTATAAGCGATTAGTGGATTGTGGACAAAAGGGACGACTTATGATGGAGGATTTCTCTGATAGGAGCAAGCCCATTTCCCCTTTAAAACTATGGCAGCTCCTTTCTGGGACAAGGGTTAATTGGGTACCAATATTTCAAATAAGTTTTGTGCACAGTCAGTTTATAGATCTGAGCAGCTGCCACACTCATTAACTGTTTACAAAAAAACCCAAAACTCTGCAAACTGGGCTCTAAGGGGCAGAAGGGTTTTATCTACAGTATCTTTTACAAACTCTTACTAGATCTTAAATTTGGAGCAGGGAGCTCTGCATGCAAAGCTTGGGAAAAAGACCTCAGCACATTATTCAGTGATTCTGATTGGGATCATCCATGGGGCAGCTCTCACCTTAAAGCAACGTCAGCTCTTACATGGGAGGGTGTGTCGAAACTGATTTATTGCACTTAACTGCAGTCAGGCTCAGCTATTTCCATCGTTCACTTTCACCAAAATGCTGGTGAGTTGTGAAACTCGTGGGTCATATTTGCACCTTCAGTGAGAGTGTGAAAAGGTGAGGGGCTTCTGGCTTAACCTGCCCAGTCACATAAAAAAGTTTATCAACCAAAGAAATGTCCCCAAATAGACTTTAGCTCTCCTTTCCATCTTCCTTAAAAAGTGGTACAACAGACTTGGCAACTAGCAGGAACAGAGAAAGGCATGAGGTTGAGGAATCAAAACTGATAAATCTATGGCAGTCTGATATCATTTTTTGTTAATAACGATAAACCAACCGAAAGGGTACAGCACCAAGCCTTTCTCTCGTTTTGGTCTGACATCTGGCCTACATCTCATTTCTCTAGTAACCCAGCTGTAATAGGGGTGGCTTAAAACCTTGCCTCCACCCCCACCCTTATTGTAAAGAGTGACACAGTTGTTACACACTGTTTGCTCCATTAATAATGATAATGATATTTAAAAAATATATATGCTAGAACACAGCTATATTTCAAAATTGACACCTCTCTAAACTTCACAACCCAGTTCTGCAACCAAACATTTACAAATATGTATATATTAGAGATAAATGTGCCTAATAATATTGGTGAAAATAACATACCAAAATGTGTTATATTAGGGGAAATTTCTTGCAAAAATGTGTACATTAGTCAAAGTTGCATAGTGAAATGTGTTTATCAGAATTTCACACTAAAATGCAAATCACATTTTAGCAGTATTTTTTTTAAAAAGCAAGAATTGATGCAGAATGTGGAGAACTGAATTTACGATTGGAAAAATGAGAATATGACAGAACCAGAATTGACTGACATAATTTTATACTAAGTTTCCAGTTCTTGTATCCTGGACAATTTGACTTCAGTTATATTCGGAGATTGAAAATATGCTGCATATGTAACATGTGGCTTTTCTTTAATCTCTTAGAAACATTGAAACGGGAATTCCAGCTAATGAATGGTTCGTGGGACTCCTTAGGGACTCTTCTATCTTGTGTAAAATCCCACAAGTGTTTAGGCTACTGTGTGGAAGTGATCAATGAGCATTTAAAGCCAAGATGAGGGGACTTCAGTCTTACATGGTCTGCTTTGAAAGCACTCCAGCCATGATCTTCTGATGCATTTTTAAATTCTCAGCCTACTCAGGTTTTCCTTAGCCAGTTAAGGGATAACCACTGTGTGCTAAGACATCCTGATTAAGCACTCTTTGCTCAACAATGAAATATCTTGCTAGATCTGATCAAGATCCATCTCATCCAGCATAGGATGCTGCCTTATACTGAGACTTCAATGCCAGTATTGTCCACTCTGGCTGGTAGCAGTGCTGCAGGTGTTCAGACAGAGCCTACCTGGGGATGACAATGAGAGTATCTAGAACCACCTACTTGCCACTCATCTGTTCTACCAATGAGCTGCTGTTCTTCCCCAAGGCATACTTTGCAGGAATCCTAGCAACGAGCAGGTGCTAAATGGTCCATGGCTGCTGGGTTTAAAGTGTCATATCCTTATGTCCTAACTCTGCACTTAGCACAGTGTATTTGCCGTTTAATTCAATAATTTTCAATGACGGTCTTGTTGAAAATGGCCCTTGATTGCAGATAGGCCTTGAGTTAAATAATGAGGGACGCTAAGTAAATGTAAACAACTTGTTTTGTGCCACCATATTGTCTTTCCTCTTTGAAATGCTATAATCAGCTTAGTGAAAGCAGCTGGTAGTACTGTGCCTCATTAATGAAATGAGCAGGGAGCTCATTTATTCTCCAGCTAAATCCAATGTTTTTTTCTAGTGGCCTCCAGGTGGCACCAGTGCTTAAATGATAAAATCAGGCGTTGACCTTCAGAAAACATGGCATCTTTGTTTTGAGGTTCTCTGTGTCGCAATTGGATGTGGCTTGCGACCAAGTGACAACTTTCACACAAATGAAACTTTGTCCAGATCACGGGAGGCGGCTCTCCCTCACATCTGGCTCATAGATCAGCTTGTTTCTAAAAATACATTGTGTGCTCAGTTTGATGTCCTGGGAGTGCAGTAACTCTGCAGCGTGCCGCTTTGAACATTTGCCTTATTAAGTGTTGCATCCAATTGGTGTCCCACTGCTCTTTGAACCTTCCGATGTGTTAAGTCTAAGGCCATTCCCTCTACACATCCCTCTCCCCCAATTAGATTTGCAGGGAGCTATTTCAGTCAGGTTGCGCTTCCGGAGTGCAATGTACAAGGCTAAATTCAAGGTTCTAAATTGCACAAACATGTCAACTTGAGTCCCCTTTTCAACGGGTCATGTAAATTAGTCTCTGTTTTTGATTCTGTCCCTCTGCAGACGGTTCAAATCTGCAAATAGTCAAGTGCTTCATATCCAAGTTATTTGAAATCACAATGCAGTGGTTTTTAGAATGCTTGGACCATCTTAATGCCTTGATGTTGTTGCATGTGGCAGCTTTTCTGGAAAAATAATTGTTTTTGTGTTGACCCTTGGAAACCAGTGTGGGCCTAAATGGGTAGAACCCTCTTCTGGAGAACCTTTAGAACTGAACAGTGCTCCTGCAGAACCACCTCCCAGAACCATCCATCTAAATATGAGTGGAACCACCGCAATGTTGTGCCTCCAATACCCAACTCAGAGTTGCCCTACAAGGATACCCTGGTCAAAGGTATCAAAAGTTGCTGAGATTAAGGCCTGAATGCTGATAGAAATGGTTTTTAAAAATGGATAACTGCCAAGCCACATACATTTTTCCCCATATCATAGTACAGTCTGCATATGCCTGTTTTGCTGAAACACATTCTTACACCTCACTATACAAGTAGAGGTTAGGGTTGTAGAGCTCAACATCAAATGTGTCCAGTGCTTTTTTTTCTTTAAACAAATGTTTAGGGGTTCTCTCATTTTCCTACTCATGTTGAAATACTGCCCCTCAATGAGGCCAAACTTAGATTCACAAAATGTTTAGGGGTAGGTGTAGCCCTGTGTCCCCCCAGAAAAAAGCACTGACTTTGTCTATAGAATTAGGTCCCTCTACACAATACATTTAAAACAGTATCACACCACTTTAAATGATAATGGCTACACTTCTCCAAGTGGTTAAACAATCAGTCCCTCTCCCCTGGGAACTCTGGGAACTGTATGTTTGTGGGAGAATTAGGGATCTCCTAACATCAGGCATAGGCAAACTTGGCCCTCCAGATGCTTTGGAATGACAACTCCCATCATCCCTAGCTAACAGGACCAGTGGTCAGGGATGATGGGAGTTGTAGTCCCAAAACATCTGGAGGGCCGAGTTTGCCTATGCCTGCCTAACAGCTCTCAGCAGCCTTAACTAACTACAATCCCCATACTTCTTTGAGGGAAATCATGAGTGAAGTGGTATAATACCACTTTAAATGTAGAGTACAGGTGGGGTTTTAGTTTGCCCAGCTTCCGTTTTGTCGCTGCAAGGGGAGAAAGTGTCCTCTTCTCTGTTCAGAACAACAACATGATAACTGCTTTTTTGGATCCCACTTCAGTTGGTATTGTTTTAGAAACTCCTCTTTTCATGGTAAGTGTTTGTGTGTTGAGAGTGATAATGACAGGAGGGTTGGGAGAAATGCCACTCCCAGTCTGACCACAAAGTCTTTTCCTTTCCTTCGCTGTTTTCTTATCCTCACTGCTGGGGTGGCAGGATGTATGGGAGGAGGGATAGCTGTTGTCTCATTATCATGGCACTGCAGATAATAAACATGCTGACACCATGTGGATGCCTTTCACGAAAGCTGTCCTTCAGTCAGTTAGCAATTCCTGTGCCATGTGCATGACTGTAAGCAGGATCGTGCTCGTCTTCTTTCTACACATGTGTGACTGAATGCGAGAGACAGCACAGAAACTAGTATGGAATTCATAGAATCTCATCTGTTTTATTTAATCAATATGTTTAATCACCACAGATGAGGGAGATCGTTTTGAAATTGTGCATTTGGTGTTTGCAAGTACTGTACTGCTAAAACAAAAAAAATTCCTTCCAGTAGCACCTTAAAGACCAACTAAGTTAGTTCTTGGTATAAGCTTTCGTGTGCATGCACACTTCTTCAGATACACTGAAACAGAAGTTGCCAGGTCCTTCTATATAGTGAGAAGGTGGGGAGGGGTATTACTCAGAAGGGTGGTGGGAATGGGTGATTGGCAGATAGCTGTGATGAGCCTGTTGACGACTCTTAACGACTGCAGTAGGTCAAGGGGTGAGAAGGTGAAAAATGGCTTTGTCATGTATAATGAGATAAGAATCCAATGTCTTTGTTCAGGCCAGGTCTCTCCATGCTTTTAAGTTTGGTAATGAGTTGCAATTCAGCAGCTTCTCTTTCCAGTCTATTTCTGAAATTCCTTTGTAGTAAAACAGCTACTTTGAGATCTTGTATAGAATGTCCTGGGAGATTGAAGTGTTCTCCTACTGGTTTCTCTGTCTTGTGATTCTTGATGTCAGATTTATGTCCGTTTATTCTTTGGCGTAAGGTTTGGCCTGTTTGTCCAATATAGAGAGCTGAAGGACACTGTTGGCATTTGATGGCATACGATGAGCAATTAAATAGTCCCGAGATGGTATGTGTGATGTTGTTGGGGCCAGTAATGGTGTTGTCCGGGTGTATGTGGCAGCAAAGTTGGCATCTGGGTTTATTGCAGGCTCTGGTGCCAGTGTCCGTGTTAAGTCTGGTTGTAGTATTATTGTGGGTTAGGAGTTGTTTAAGATTGGGTGGCTGTCTGTAGGCAATGAAAGGTCTTCCTCCCAGAGCTTGAGAAAGAGAACTGTCATTGTCCAGGAGAGGTTGTAGATCTCTGATGATGCGTTGTACTGTTTTAACTTGGGAGCTGTATGTGATGACTAGAGGTGTTCTGTTATTTTCTTTTCTGGGTCTGTCTTGCAGCAAGTTCTCTCTGGGTATCAGTCTGGCTTTGTTGATCTGTTGTCTAACTTCATCTGCTGGGTATTTTAGTTCTAAAAAGGTTTGCTGTAGATCTCTTAGGTGAGAGTCTCTGTCTGTAGAATTGGAACAGATACGGCTGTAACGTAGTGCCTGGCTATATACAATGGACTGTTTGGTATGTTTGGGATGGTAGCTAGAGGCATGTAGATATGTTTGTCGGTCAGTGTACTGCTAAAGTATTTGTGTGTCCTACACGGCCATCTCTTCCCATGCCAAACCAACCACCTGAAAAATTCATGCTTTCATAGAATTATAGAATTGTAGAGTTGGACGGGACTTCGAGGGTCATCTATTCCAACCCCTTGCAATGCAGGAATCTTGCCCACAGCCATCTCTGAGTGGGCTCGAACCACTGACCTTCTGGTTAAGAGCCAAACACACTGACCCACTGTGCCACCTGAGGGTCTTTCCAGAGCAGGGGTAGGCAACCAAAGCCCGTGGGCCAGATGCAGCCCAATCACTTTCTCAATCTGGCCCGCGGACAGTCCAGAAATCAGCGTGATTTTACATGAGTAGAATGTGTCCTTTTATTTAAAATACATCTCTGGATTATTTGTGGGGCCTGCCTGGTGTTTTTACATGAGTAGTATGTGTGCCTTTATATAAAATGCATCTCTGAGTTATTTGTGGGGCATAGGAATTTGTTCTCCCCCCCCCCCCAAAAAAAATATAGTTCGGCCCACCACATGGTCTGAGGGATGGTGGACCGGTCCACGGCTGATAAAGGTTGCTGACCCCTGTTCCAGAGGATGTGGAATTTAAGACATGCAAAAAAGCTGAAACCCAGCTGTTTTCATTTCAAAGAAATGAAGATAAAGGAGCAACACAGATCAAAAGGAAAAAATATTATGTTTAGCAAGATCAACCTCTTCATCCATCACTGATCTTTAGTGTCATCCATTGCATTTATTTATTGCAAGGGAAATCAACCGGGTACCCTTCTGATCTTGAACTCCAATCCCCATCAAGTCCAGCAACATCTATAGGTCACCCAGTTGTTCATTCCTGGTTTATTGTATTTCTATTTCAGCTTTCTCCCACTGAGTTCAAGGCAGTACAGTGGTACCTCGGGTTAAGAACTTAATTCGTTCTGGAGGTCCATTCTTTACCTGAAACTGTTCTTAACTTGAGGTACCACTTTAGCTACTATTTCTGGGTTAGCGGAGTCTGTAACCTGAAGCGTCTGTAACCTGAAGTGTCTGTAACCTGAAGTGTCTGTAACCCGAGGTACCACTGTATATCCTGGGTTCCCATGAAGTTTTCCACCCAGGCACACTAAGCAGGCTTGAACTGCCTTAGAGAGAGATTTTCAGTGTTAAGCCAATAATAGACTTCTAATGGCTAATTTTGAAGGCCATATAACGTGTCCCTATTTCCCTTTGAAATAAATTAATCAAATAAAAAATGGTCCAGTAGCACCTTAGAGACCAACTAAGTTTGTTCTGGGTATAAGCTTTCGTGTACATGCACACTTCTTCAGATACAGTGTGCATGCACACTTCTTCAGATTCTTTGGTATCTGAAGAAGTGTGCATGCACACAACAGCTTATACCCAGAACAAACTTAGTTGGTCTCTAAGGTGCTACTGGACAATTTTTAAATTTTTAAATTTATTTCGACTGCATCAGACCAACACGGCTACCTACCTGAATCTATTTCCCTTTGGAAATACTTGGCCCTCCTAAAACAGTGAGTTGGCATTTCTTCTCTAAAGGCAAAAATTAGCTCCTTGCAAGTGGTAAATTGCCTATAGCTTATAACAAGCCACAAAGCCTATGAAACAATTTTGGAGAGCCAAACTTTAGCCTTGACTATAAGCGCACTCATCTGCCTCCTGGCATGTTCAAATTACTCCAGTGTGGTATGTCTTGGGCGCAGTTTTCCCTTTCCTCTCTTTGATAGGAAAATGCGGCATGCAATAGAATGGGGGCGGGGAGCGAGCTTTAGTAGTGATTTCGGTGACATGTAGATTGGCAAGCATTTCTGATTCCTAATTTTTTCAACAATCAACAACAAAAAGAAATACATGCACACCCTTCATTCAGGCTGCCAAAATGCAGAAAGTTTGGGTTAACAATGAAAGGACTATAAGCTCACTTACGGACTCATTGTTAAAACCATGTTTATGGAAGACAATCTTACTCGGCTATGAGTGATCGCCGAAGAAGAAGAAGCTCAGTCCAGTTCTGGTATGGAAAAGAAATTCCCAGAATTAAAATGTGCTCAGGGGCACCTTGGTCTTCAGTTCTAACCATATACAGTGGTACCTCAGGTTAAGTACTTAATTCATTCTGAAGGTCCGTTCTTAACCTGAAACTGTTCTTAACCTGAAGCACCACTTTAGCTAATAGGGCCTCCCGCTGCTGCAGCGCTGCCAGAGTATGATTTCTGTTCACATCCTGAAGCAAAGTTCTTAACCCGAGGTACTATTTCTGGGTTAGCAGAGTCTGTAACCTGAAGCGTATGTAACCTGAGGTACCACTGTACCTTTTGCACCTGGCTCTGCTTGGTAGATCTTGGGTTTCTAGCTTAAAATAAACTACATTCCCATCCTTGCATGCCAGCTCTCACGGGTATGGCAAAGTCCCTGTGAGCTGACACATATGTATTAGTGGCACTGGAAACTTGAAGGACATTCTGTTATATGTATCATATTCCTCTTTATTTTTCTCTTCTGGGGAAAAAAAATTCTAAAGGAACTTCTTGACAACATTTCATTCCTGAATGGTAGTGATAAAACCATTCATTTGATACCTGGGAGAGATTTAACTCATTTAACTCACAAGGTTGCTGTGTGTGCCCTTGCAACCCAAAGGTTTAGGTGTAAATTTCTCTTGCACAATACATTGCATTGTGCAGGGAGTCATTTACAATAAATTGCAATACTGTCCCTTTCGCAGGACATACAAGCTGTGTATAAAATGGTGTTTGTTTCCCATGTTTGTGACAACCAATGGCGTTTAATAAAACTAGACATTTCTCTTATAGAACAGAATGAAAAGCCCAAAGAGGCCTGAAATGTGGTCCTTATGTTTGCTTGTCCTCTAGGCTCCTGCCATGATGGCTTTTATTAGCTCTGTTTTCTAATAGCATCTATAATAAATTAGCAAAATTGCCACACCAAATATAACCATAAAGCAGCCATCAGTAATCAGTATATGAATCTAAAGACTGCACTAGTCTAGTGCAGCGTTTCTCAAAATCTTTGAATGCAGCCCTCCTTCTGAAATTACACTACCTTTTCTGACAGCCACATGTACCCATGTGAAAATAGCTGTTTGTTCCACAGAGGCCTGTGTGTAAAGATTCTCATACACAGTTGAATGCAGCCTCCTGATGTTTGTGTGATGATTTGTAAACTGGAGGAGTAAAATGAGGAAACTTGTAAAATGGGACATGTGATTCCTCTATCCTAAACCAAACATTGATTAAGAAAAATAGAATAAGTATCCTCCTCCTTCCAAAATCAGATTTTGATGATGGGCCAGGAGGGATAAAGTCATTCATATAAATACAATGTGAACCAGTGACTGTCCTCTTAAGTTCTTGGAGTGAAGCGCAAAGAGAAAGTGATACCTTGATCAAGAACTCCATATAACTTATGGAGGCAGTACTGTACTGTGGATTCCACACACCCACAAACTGACTGAAAAAGAATGGTGCTAGAGACAGCTCAGCATATCAAGATCAGCAGTGGTGAGGAAAAGGCCTGTAGCTTGGGAAGCTTCCTCTGACTATAGTGTAAGGGTAGGCAATATGGCGCCCTTTGGCTATTGGACTACAACATCTGTCAGCCCCAGCCAACATGGCCCATTGTTAGGGATGATGAGAATTGGTGTCCAGCAACATCTGGAGGGAGCCATGTTGACTGTCCCCGCTCTGGTGAGTGACCCAGATGGAGGCACGTATATGAGAAGCTCCCGCTAGCTTCAGGGTTAAAAAAGCAAATCCAAAGAGGGGATTAATACACTCATTTATCTAATGAAGGATTGGGCAGATGTCATTCAAGCTAAGCGAGGTAGGGTTAAAGAAATCCAATAAAGTAGTGGGAAGTTTCGAAAAACATTTCATTGGGAGGAGCAATGCGATTGATGGACAGGCACAATTTAATACTCGTATGAAAAAGGGAAATGAACCTATGGATGATTTTATTACCTCGCTATATTCCCTAGCTGAGCGTTGTGAATGTGATATCCTCCTCTGTGAGATGATCAGAGACATAATTGTTGTGGATGTCAGAAAACTCAAAGTGTCCAAAAAACTACAATTGGATGAGAGACTTACCCTGGAAAAAGTGTTCACCACTGTGAGGTAGCATGAGAGAGTGTAAAGAGGCCACCATTAGACCTTCATAAAAGGAACAGCATTCCCCACCCCCACCCCCACCCTCACACTGACAGTATTGATACTCTGAAGACAAAGTCACAGCTACAGGGACAGTCCACCACACAAAACTCACGAAACAGGAAGGAAAAATGTTGATGGCAGGATTCTGCCTAGCAAAGGGTTCTATTTGCTACTATTGCAAGAAAAAGGAACATTTTGTTAAAGTATGCTTTGCAGAAGGAGCACTGGGACAAGTCACTACTAATCCAGCTGGCTTTCTGGGATCCTTGGCAGACAATCAAACAGTAAATATGAGAATGTGGTTGTCAGAAATCAAGATGGATGGGTACCAAGTAGAATTCAAGCTTGACTCTGGGTGTCACAACTAACCTACTAGTGGTATTTAGACTACATTCAAAACACCAGGAGAACAGTGAGCGGCAGTGGGCAGCTTCAGAGTAGTCATGCACTGCAATGACAAAGAAGAAATCAGGAAAGTGATTTATGTAGTGAAGCAAATAGAAAGCCCTTGTTAGGATGCAGAATGGTATATGTCCAGCATTTGCCAACAGGAATATCAATACTGACTACCTCAGAAGGTGGCCTTTCTGTTGTGCTTTAATAGCATACAGAACTATGATAGAAAGAGGCTACGGATTCGCCAGATTCTTCCTGCAGCTCTTCATTCAGACTTCCCCTTCATTGTCTCATAATGTCCTCTGGACCAGGCTTAATTGTAATCTCTTTGCTGCTAAAGTCTTTATTCACTTCTGAAGCAGGAAGTTCTGGAAGAAAACATCATCATTATTTTTTAATTAAATCGCTGGATATTGCAACACAGGCATTCAGCTTTGCCCTAATTGACTCCTCTTGGCCACTGTATCATCTCCTGAAATCACATCACTAGATAAAGTTTTCATACAGTCTATGCAAATGATAATCATCTTATAACATGGAGTTTGTGGTGATGCAGCTGGATCCCACAGACTCAACTCAGGTATCACTCCAAAACATTGTGAAGAAATCACAACTATGGTTTGGGGAAATGTTCAAGTTTTCAAACCATAGTCTGTGATCAGACAGCAAACAAGAATCAGAAACACAGACAGAAGTGGTTTTGCAAATTTTGGTTGGTGCTAGCTATAGTTTGGCATGTCTGAATTGCACCCCAGAAGCAGAAACAGTTCTGTACCATAGTTTGTATGTTGGGAAGCTCAAAGCAAGGTGTGGCATGATGTCTGAACCGAGTCAGTAACCATATTCACTACCATGTACACATTGCTTAGAGATTTTTGAGCTATAAATGCTTTTGAATAAATTAAATAGTATGATAATTGTAAGAGGTGACACTCTCCTTTATGCTCAATTGCTCCTATAACGTCAACGGTATTCAAATCCAAAGTGGGCCAAGGGAAATCACAATTGTTCATCTGTCTCACTAAATGCTAGGTAGCATTGTTGGCTGCCCACTCTCCACCTTAGAGCAGATTTATGCCACAAGGTGCCATAGGAAGGCACTGGACATAGTAAAAGATCCATCGCATCCTGGTCACTGTCTCTTCGAGCTCCTGCCGTCGGGACGGAGATACAGGACGATGAAGACAAGAACAAGCCGTCTTAAGAACAGCTTCTTCTCCAGAGCGATCTCGGCCCTGAATGGGAAGCCTGGACTTTGAAAGTCATCTAATCTTCCTTGCTGTTTTATACTGTATTGTTTTAATTAGTGTTTTTATAGTTGATTTGATTTTGTGTGGAGTGCCCTACCTGGGTGGATGGAGCAGCCAAGTAATTTCGTTGTCCCCGAGAGGGGGCAATGACAATAAAGATATTATTATTATTATTAGAGGTTTTCGTCATGTAGTCTGCCTCAGGTAAACAAATCATCATATAAATGTGTCACTCCCTCATAATTTGGCCCTAATCATGATTTTACATTATAATATGATAATATTATAGTGTAAAATCATGATTAGGGCCAAATCAGACTACTGCTTTTCATGTTCCGAATATGCTTTTCCAGTGCATTTTCATATGCTGGAAAAATCTTGAAAGATTTCAACCTGGGTCCAAAGCCTCACTTCCCACATCCTGACTTCAATATTTCAGGGATACAGTGAAGTGAGATATTTAAATGTTCACAAGACCCTTTGGGGACCAGGATTGTTTGGAAAGTGGGGACACACACACACACCCCAACTGTGGCTATGTGCATATGATACACTTAAAAAGGACATGTCATTTTAATAATCCTGGGAAGTAAAGTTTGTTAAGGGTGTTGGGAGCTGCAGCTCTGTGAGTGGTAAATTACAGTTCCCAGGATTTGCATGGAGGGATACTTTAACTGTATGGTGTCTGCACAGCCACAGTTTCAATTCCCAAAATCACACACAAAACAAGTGTACTTCATTTATCATTTATTTATATCTATCAATAATAATCAAAGCCGTTCCGTTAACCTCAACACATAAAAAATGGTTGTATGAGCGGTTTCTGCTAGACATTATGAAGTAGGTGAGTCAAGGTTCAGAGAGGCCTCCCTAAGGGTCATACTTGCCAAGATGATCCAGGCACCTTTCAGGTCAGCCTGGGAGCATCGCCACACCACTGGGCTTGCCTTTAAGAATCCTGAGGCTATTGGAATGGATGTAAAAGCAGATCCCTTGGTATTTTTACCCGAGTGTTATTTATTGACCATTCATTGTGGTTTGTTTGCAGGGAGGTTAGATGTGGCATTGCATCAAGCAAGTGTTCTCCTACTCTAGAGAACGAGAGTGTTCTTTCAGTGAATTTTCCTGTCACTTTCTCCATTTTTTTGGAGGAAACAGGTTTAGGGCACAAATTGTGCAACTTGAATTTGCTGGTACGTGGATCCCACCTGAAAATAATGACAGTCCAGAACTGCCCCATGACACATGAGGCACCATCTTGGTCAGAAGGAGCGACTGCTAATTGTGAGGGGGGGGGGGGGGAGGAAAGGGCAAAGAAAATGTAGGAGAAGCCCGAAGGCAGCCTCTGTTTTTGTTCACTTTGCTGAAATTTCCTTCTATTGCATTAAAGAAGAACAAACAGTTCATTTGTTTCAGAGATGCTGCACATCTGTTTCTGTGTCTAATCACTGTTAATTATAAAGGACCATGTCTCAGTAATATTACCGGTCCCAGAGCTATGGCGTGCTTGTTGCTTCGCCTACAGTGTTTATTGCCAACTTTTGGCACAGCCTCATTTCATTATCAAACACAAAAAGGTAGAGCTTTTACTGGATCCTTGGCATGCACTACAAACTATCCAAGCTTAATACTAAAGCGGTGACTAATCAGGGAATTCCCGTGAGGAAGCTTTGTAATAACTCTTGCAAGGGTAACAAGGACAATTTCCATAGCCACAATGTTTTAAGCCAAACAAAATCCAAGCAGCTCTCATTTTTTCCCTTGCATGACCACACACACACACACACACACACACACACGGTAAGCAATGTCCTTCTAAAACAGAACGGCTGTACGATTAGCGTGCAAAGTTTGCATTGCTTTATCATAGCGGGGCTAATAGCAAAATTCTATTAATTGCCGGACGGTGTTTTGTTTGGCAAATCCAGGAAGCAGTTTACATGGCTACGCAGTGCTCTGGTTCACAGTGCTTCTAAAATAGTATTATTGTAAGGGACTAATACTGATTAGGGACAGTTCCCCGGAGGAAGGAGGGCCTTTTGATGATTGAGTCATTTCCTTTCTCTGTTCTGCTTCAATGATACAGTTCTTCTCTCAGCCCAGATACACACCCCTTCTGTCCAGAGAGTCATCCAGCAGAGTGCTCAGAACTTCATGCCTTGGCCTGACGTAGAGATGCTTGTGTTCATGGCTCCTGGAGCAAGCAATGAAGCAAATATTAGCTGACATACACCCACAAGACCACGTATTCACCTCCCACACAATGCTGCCGGTTTCTATATCCTTGCTTACATTCGATGGTGGTTTCCCAGTGTCCAGGGAAGACTGGTCCATTAGGGCAAATGGGACATTGCTTCATCAACCTCAAACAGCCCTCAATTTGAACCCTGGGGGAGCTTGAATCGATTTACATTGGCGGGACTCTCCCTATTGGTGGTTGACCCTTCCTGGACTCCCTGCACGGCGGGCAGAAGTCAGATATACGGTAGTTGGTTCAGTCCACTCCCTAAGCCAATACCGCTCACATTCTGTAACCAATAAAGTTGTGTCCTAAATTTTGCCCATTAACCATTAACCTAATACAGGGGTCTGCAACCTTTAAGACAAAAAGAGCCACTTGGACCCGTTTCCGAAGAAAAAAAAACGGGGAGCCACAAAACTCGTCATTATAAAAATAACTTTTTTGTCACTTTTTTATTATTTCTTTGTTTGACCCCTCAGAATTACTTCTCCTCATAGAAATAAACGTTAAATTAGCAAGTTACCTTTTTGTGTGTGTGTGTTCTTCACTCCCCTTCAAAACAGTGACCAGCGTACATGCCCCCTTTCAATGCAGTGACCAGCGTACATGCCCCTTACAATGTAGCGGGCAGGCGGGCAGGAAGGTGATGTCGGGACGGTGAGTGACTAACGCACACACCGCCCCCATGTGACGTCACAGCCAGTACAGCGCCCGCCACAGTGGGGAGTGTCGGAGCTCACAATGCGCCTCCTCCCCTCGCTAGTATCTGCCCCGGAGCCGCGGCAAAGGTGTAAAAGAGCCACATGTGGCTCCGGAGCCGCGGGTTGCAGACCCCTGACCTAATATAATGTGACAATGTGTCTTTTTCAACATAGGGGGAGGCCTTGGGGTCTTGACACGCAAATGATATGTTACAGACGATATATTACATAATCTGTACGCACCATGTCTAGGAAGGTAAGATTTGAAGAGACAAACTGCAGAAGGCCACTACCCTACTAGACATTAGAGAGGGGGTTGGACTAGATGACCCTCATGGTCCCAACTCTACATTTCTATGATTCTATTATTCTAAATCCAAACAAAGCAAATTAATCTATCCACACATGGCAGCTTAAATTCAGCAAGGCCATTCTCTTCCCACCCAATGTGCTTCAAGTCATGTTTACATGTTGCTGTAGACACCAGAGGGGTGTGTGACTTCACTCAGTGCGCATTATCTGTTTTGTTTCCCCACACCTGCAACTCCCCAACTCCTGTTCATGAAGCTGTTATCTGCGCATGTGCAATTGCTGTCTGAATTGTACATACCTTAGCTTAACTAGAAAGTGAATGTGACTTCTAATGTCATCAGATAGAAGCTGGCTTGAGGGAAGACTCATCAAACAGCAGCATTTTTTCAAGAAACTACAGGATGGATATTAGCCACACATTGTGGCTAATGTTGTGTGCACATCACTTCAGACACCAGCAGTGGAAGCACACTGGAGCCAGAGTAAATGGTAATATGTATGCAGCCTTAGACTCCTGATGCAGTTTTCTTTCTCCCCCTCCAAAGCCACCCAAAAAGGGGTGTGTGAGGGAATCATAACACAGATAAACCCAGTAGAATGAGGACATTTTATCATCCATTCTTATCCTGTACCCATATGCACATTATAGCAATGATAGTCAGTCATGTCATAATGAAATGTTTTAACAAATGAGGGTACAGTGGTACCTCGGGTTAAGAACTTAATTCATTCCGGAGGTCCGTTCTTAACCTGAAACTGTTCTTAAGCTGAAGCACCACTTTAGCTAATGGGGCCTCCTGCTGCTGCTGCCGCGCTGCCGGAGAACAATTTCTGTTCTCATCCTGAAGCAAAATTCTTAACCCGAGGTAATATTTCTTGGTTAGCGGAGTCTGTAACCTGAAGCATCTGTAACCTGAAGCGTATGTAACCTGAGGTATTCCACACAGGGCTTTTTTTCAGCAGGAAAGAGAGAGTAAGGGAGATGTTTATGGTGAATTCTGGCACCTCTTTTTCTAGAAAAGTAGCACTGATTCCACAATTGTGGAATGCGGGTTTCAGCCTGAGACAGGCTCCATCCCTTGTGGAACCATGCAGGCTCTAAAGACCTCTTGACTGTGGTCCTCAGCAGCTAACCTGGTGGTGAGCATGGTCAAAGTAGGTTCCCTCCTCCTCTTAAACTGGCCTCCACATGCACAAAGACCCTCCATTATTGAATTTATAACCAGGAAGAGGGTGTATCATCATCAGGACAATCCACACTTTAGCAATGGGCCTACTTTAAAAAGATATTTGCCCCTGCCACCAAAACTCCTGAGGTACGGGGACGGCAGAAAAATTGGCTTGAGGGAACTGAACTAGGACCCCAAATGGAGGGCAAGCTGTCCCTGCTTTACAGGAAACGCCATACAAAGCATGTGTTGATTGTCATATGCCAATCCTAAAGCACACACACCCTTGCAAGCCAATTGTGGCTCCTCAATGTGCATACCTGCTGCAGAAGAGATGCCAGTTTGCTTTACATGAGCCAAGTGAAACTTGCAGGAAATCGCAGCAATCTCCTACTGCAACAACCTTTGCAGAAGGGCTTATTTTATCAAGATGCTGCAGATCTTATGCCCATTATCCATTGCTTTGTGGTTTGTCACACATTTTCTAAATGGGCAATTTTGAAATGACATTTAAGGCCAGCAAGGGAAGGCTATCCCGTCTAAGCTAAGCTAAGCCTAGACATTTTTAAGTGCTTTCCCTCTGGAGGTGCAGTAATTGCTTTACGATTAGACAGGAAGCTGTATCAGCATTATTGCTCTAAAGGAGCCAGTGTTATCAAAAGACAACACTTCGGGGCCTGTCCTCACAGGAAGGGCATCGTGAGTAATCAACAGTGCTTTAAGCCAATTGGCTGCAAGACCCTTTGTATGGCTGGCAGAGTGTTTAGTGGAAAACATCTGACTGCCATTATTTTGTAAAATGCCCGGAGAATATAAATTTAATAAATAACGCCACTACCATGGATGTAAAAATGTGGGTCTTTAACTCAAATCATATGCACATAATAATTTGTACCCAAATGCAGGTACGTTCGCTTCTGCCTCTTAGTCAAGTCTTCTTCCCACCCCTCATGCTAAAATATATTACTATTTTTCTGAATATAAGAATTCACAAAGCAAGTAAAAAGGAGGTGATTGCACAGAGATATTTAATAGCTGCTTGCTTATAAAATGCAATAAATCCCGAGCAGGTGTGAAAGAATAACAGATCTGGTTCTAATCAGGATATGATAACACCTTGCTTCAGATTATCTGTCTCAGCGGCTTCAAACAGAAAGATACATCGTATACAACAGAGCTCTGTGGAATTCATCATTAACTTCCGAGACCCTCCAGAAAGGAGTGGACCTAGTTCTCAGCTGCTCAACAGAACACGGTAACCAACCATGTTAAAAGCTGCTGGAAGGTCCAGTGGGATCAACCAGCTAGTTGTGACCCTTGTTAGCACATACACAATATGTTGAAGTCAATCATGGTGTTACAAATGCAGTCTGTATGTAAGTGGAGAATGTGACAAATGGAATGGGGAGGTTGGAGTGATTGGATCTGTAGTAAAGTCACCAGGATATTTTTAAAACACAAAAGGGCATTCTCCTGCCTGCCTAATAAAAGTGAGACATACGATATTTCAGTGGATATTATTATTATTATTAGTCCTATGGGTAGGCTAATTTAGTTTGGCAAGCTGACACAGTGAGAAGGATTACATTGGGCCCCATTAATAACAAGGTATTAGCTAAACAATTCTACATACCTGTTTAGAATAAATCCTCTCCCAAAGCATTGGTCCTTAACTATTGGAGGAGGGAGCAGTGGCTTCAGTGCCTGAACTCTTTTCTGAGTTGTAGATCTGAAAATAAATGTGCTCTTTGTGAATCATTCTGGAGTTTGGCAAAATGAGGTAAATGCGTAATAAAGTAATCCTCAAAGAAATACTGGAAAACCAAAATCAGTTCATTTCTCATGAAAGCAGATTGATACCACATTTAGACTAAAAATAATCAAAGCTATTAAACACTCGCCCCCTTATTTCCAAATAAGTGATTGTTATTCAGCCCAAAACCATTTTTGCTTTCATTATGACAGTAAAGGCACCTGAAGGTAACTGACAGTGAGGATTGAAAATGGTGTCTTAACATTTTGTACATGGGACTATTCCACAGTACTGAAACGTACTGAACTTGTTTCTTTTATCAGCATTTGTTGCTTAGATTATTGTTGTTATATTAGTGTAACCAGAAGTACTCAACGTACCTTCTCAAATGTGATAACAAAATATTAAAGATTGTGTTTTCTTCTATCAATCTGTAGCAATGTACCTAACAGAGTGGTAGCACAGAATACTAATTAGGTATTTGATAAACACTATAATTAGCATATCATGTAATGATAGTATGAGGCCATGGGGTTTTTGATATGGGAAATTCCTAATGAATAGCAGGAATTCTCAAGTTGGAACAAGAATATTTACAGCGATAGTATCTTTTGGCTTTGGCTGTTGGTAAGTTTGATATCAGAATGTACCTTTCCCAAGACAGCACGAGGGACAACCTTCTGAAATCCCTTTTCTTGGGAAAGGACCTTATGGAAGACATTGCAAAACCATTGGTTCCCCCACTTTGATTTTTCTAACTTTCCCTCTAAGAGCTCCCAGGCAAGCAACAAGTCAAAACTAACAAACACCCACCTGGTGTTTTTGTGTTGATCAAACTTTCCTGGGGCTCCCCCTCCCATGCCAGTTTGAAAGCAAAATATGCAACACAGTCAAACAAATATATTAAGCTTAGATTAAGTCAACAAGGCAAAGTGTTTCTAAAAAGAAGAGCACACACTCAGCCACTTTTAGCCATACACCTGCAGACGGTGCACAGAGATTGGGGGTGTACTTAGCTGTGGGGAATATTGTGTTACATTCTCCTGATTATAATGCTGGTGCTTTTGTTCTGTTTTCTAACATGCCTTTTGCACTGCAGTACCTGCTGCTAGGGGTGGCCTATCCCTTTTCGCCACCTGAGGTGAAACAGGAAGTTGCTGCCTCTTCCCTCCCACCAAAGCCGGGGTCCTGCTGCCACCACATCTCCATTTGTATGAAGTACCACCAAATCCCATTTGTATGAAGTAAATGTCTGTTTACTCTCATCCATTTGGCTGCAGTTGACTGAAGCTGCATTTCCTTGACTGGTTGAATCGTCATCTCCACACACTACCTTCAAGACAAACATTGTTCTTTCTACCCTTTTACCCTCATGATGACTATCCTGTGAGGTACCGTATTTTTTGCTCTATAAGACTCGCTTTTTCCCTCCTAAAAAGTAAAGGGAAATGTGTGTGCGTCTTATGGAGCGAATGCAGGCTGCGCAGCTATTACAGAAGCCAGAACAGCAAGAGGGATTGCTGCTTTCACTGCGCAGCGATCCCTCTTGCTGTTCTGGCTTCTGAGATTCAGAATATTTATTTTCTTGTTTTCCTCCTCCAAAAACTAGGTGCGTCTTGTGGTTTGGTGCGTCTTATAGAGCAAAAAATACGGTAGTTAGGTTGAAAGACAGTGTCTGTCCCAGTGTCACTCAATGACCTCCATGACTGAATGGGGATTTGAACCTAGATCTTCCATAATAATAAAGGAGGCAAGCTAGCCTCCTTAAGGGATCCCATGGAGTAGACTCTAGTGAGCAAAAATAAGTTTTCCTATATACTAATGGTGAAATGATTCTCAAAGAGGGAGGTATTAGACTTGGAAGAAATCCCAAAGTTTCAAAAAATGTTCAGGGCAGGGTACCTAATGGGGAAATGCCCCAAACAGCTTAATAAAGACAGAGCAGGCTCAGTAGGCATAGAATCCTGACTGACTTGGGAGGGGTTGCGGGAACAGGAAAGAGAGAGAGAGAGTGATGGAATGGAATGGAATGGAATGGAAGAAAGGATGTCTGGTTGGCCAGAAAACTGAATAGCAGCATTCCATGCTGCAACATTTTGTTGCAGGTCTCACTTGTAATGATTTCCTAATATAACTTTCTTTGAGCATCAATGCAACAAAATAAATATGCACACAAAACTCCTAAACCAATTCAGTTAGTGCATTTGCTTATGCTCCTACACATTCTGTACATGATACCACAGACTTTTCTTAATAGGAAGGGCTATAAAGGCTTCCTGTTCCGACTTTGCCTAGCTCTCGTTCATGGTGTGTTTAGTTTCCTGACTCTGACCCCGACTTGACTCTTGGCTTACAGCTTCTGGCTCTCACTTGGTGACTGCCTGCAGTTCAGCTCTGATACTTCCAGACAGCAATTAAAGACAGTAGCTTTCTTTGGAGACAAGATTTGACAACCTTATTAACCACAATGCACTGGGGCCCCAGAACACTGTTAGAGCTGGACTGGGACCTCCACAGTACTAAAGAGGGCACAGTGCTCTGGTGACGTCTGAGACCTTCTTTACACACCCATGTTCACAACTCAAAAACAGCATCAAGTGACAACCTGTGTGAAAGAGCCATCACTGCTCAGACACCATAGATAATGGCCTCAAACACAAGGGGTGGGCCTGAACTAAGAAGAGTTTCCTGAGCGCAAATGTAACAGAGAACTTTGGTTGGCTTAAAAATGGAAGCATGAGTTTCTGGTGACCATATTAGAGGAAGAGAGGAGGCTGCAAGCTTGAGGCTTGTGCAAATTCATTCACATAATGCTAAACCATAATTTAGTGCTATGTCTGGACCAGCCCAGAGCTTCCTGAGAGAGATGCTACTGTGATGGTGTTCACTGAATTCTTCACTGGGATTTTTATGTAACACTTTTAGTTTCCTAAATTAGTATCTCCTCAACGACAATTGTGAGAAAAAAGCTGAACATCTGGACTAGGTCCAAGTATTGAGTCTGAGGCTATCTCCATGGCTTTGCCTTAACTCACACAAGTGTCTGTGCTGCAGTGCACGGACTGTGGAAGGACCATGTGGACAGCGTCTGTCTCTTGAAAGAAGCCTTGTGTGCTTCTACCCTGAAATCTCCTGATGTACCAAGTTTCAGGGCCAGTTTCCGCATGCATGAACTTCACTTAATCTATCATCACTCGATTACTCAGCTCCTGGGCCTGCTGCTTGAAATGGTGCCACCAAAAGATAATCGTCAGTTCAACATAACACAGCAGAATGTACTGAAAGAACTGCCTGGTTCCCACCATGTACTTTTGTGCTCGCATTTCACAGAATCGGGCCCTTTAACAGCTGGCCGAACTTTGTTATGATGAATACTCCGAGCTCTAATTGTTTGGTGAAAAATATTGCTCAGTGGCTATATAAACAATTTTAATTGGCTCAGGAGCCCCAAAATGTGCTTTTTTTGTTTGGCTGCCAAGCTGGCTTTCTCGCCTGCTAATTATGCTGAGCTCTAGCTTTTAGCAAAAACAGGAAATAAAGCATCCATTACTCAAATGACAACTTCTCACCCAGCCTGCATTTCAACATCCATTGTGTAATTTCCTACTCCTGAGCCCAGTTAAGAGCTAAACACATTTTAAAAACAAGTCACCCCTTTTTGCAAGGGCCAGTGCTACAGTTTATGCTACCCATTAGTAGACTGCAGTGCTTGCAATTCTAGAAGCACTCAAAAGAGGTTAGCCGCACACCCAGCATGCATCCGTGTGAGAGAAGTCATTATCTCCCAGCTCCTGCTGCCTACCTATTTTCAATAAATAAGCCCACCACAGGACTTGTATCAGCCTTCGGGCAAGACAACAGGTAAAACTTCCCTGTGGGATTGCTAGTCATTGTCCTTCAGGGATAACCTCTTTCTCTGCCGCTCAACAAAGGGTCATTGTCGAACGTCAGCTGCCCTCAATACACTCTCCCACCCCACCCCCAATAGATTCAGTAGATTTGCTCAGCTTTATCTAGCAGCAAAGAAATAGATTATTGACTGTTTTACACAGATATAATTGGACAATTGTTCTCGTGGGAAGTCTCTGCTTTTGAAGTGAGAACTTGAAGACCAAGAAGGAAGGAAGCTGTGACCTCTCTGAGGCGGAGAGGAGCTTGGGGACTTCACACAGAAAGACTTCGCCTTTCTCTGGCATAGTAATGGTAGTTTGCTAGAAAGAGAAAAAGAGAAGATCGGCTAAGCCCATTCTCTGGACGTGCGCTGGCACAGACATCTGCATTATTGAAACCTATGTGCAGGTGCAGGCGTAGACATCCAGAGAGCAGGGCCAACAGTTCTGCCTGCTCCATTCCCTGGTAGACATGCAGGGACCCCTTCATGGCTCAACACATGTTCCCATTTTCAAACACTGACAGCTGGCTTGGTGGAGCTCCATAGTCGATTATTTTACCACTTTGAAGACAAAACAGATACTGTAATCAGTTTGCTAAGTAGATACACAGTTCTCACTTTTGCTTTCACTTTTGTGGACAAGGCGGCAGTGTGAAGGCAAAGTCTTGAGAAGCCCCGTGCAGTCTCTCTTCCTCGTTCCTCTGCACACATTCACACAGAACAGCAGTCCCTACTCTGTACTGCAGGCTTTGTGCTTGCAGCATAGCTATCTGCCTCTTGAGTCTCATTGCGCACACACCCAAAAAACCAAATGTGTCTACAAGGGATATCATACTGTAGGGATTTGTGGGAGTATCCCACAAAGGATAAGATGCGTTTGGGACACTCTTCGCTTGATTGTGTGTGGGGAAAACCTTTTATCAAGGCGGAGTCCGTTCATGTTCTGTCCATGAAGATTTGGATAAGCCGTGCTCTGAGGGAAAGAGATAGTTCCAGCTTCTGATTCAGTGTGGCTGATGAGCTGAGCAAAAGCCTTATACATCCTTTCCCCATAGCCTTTTATTTTTAAACACAGCAATTTATGCTCCTTCGCCATTTTTAGTTACAATTTCATAATGGGGTGAGAATATTCCTTGAGAAGAAAAAGCATATGCTATCCAGCAGTAGAAAACACAGAAAGCACAGAGAATAATGTAATTGTTCAGATCCAGAAAGAAGTAATAAAATTCATTTAAAAAAAAAAATCTGTGTTCAGTTTTTTCTCAACATACATTAGCAAAGAGAACTACAACCATCTCATATATGCCTGCTTTGTAGTACGTCCCACTGATATCAATGGTGGTGGTGTTATTTCCAGGTAAGTGTGTCTAGGTCTGCAGCCTACAGCCTACAGTATATCACAGAGTGAACGTTCTTGGTCAGGTCTCCCCTCTAACCAATGTGAAGTACTTAGAATTTCCTGGAAGGTGACCAAGAACAGAACAACACCTTACATATGTGCACTGCAAACATATGCAAAATAGCAATCAGGTCCCTGTTTTTCCCCTCCATGGATCTGGGAAGAGTAAACACTTTAAGTTTTATTCTATATCCTTTCCCTGCCGAAACGCTCTAAGCCAGCCTGACCTTTCCCCACAGTTTATCCTTGGGCTATTCCAATGGATCATGTACAACCATCTTCAGAATTGCCTCCCTCTTTTTGTACGGCAGTGGTAACAATGGTAGGCTACAAGCCAAGTCTGGCTAATTGTTTATTGCTGCCTGGCCCACTGACCAGGAGCCTCCCATGGAATCCTGCTACGTAACCTAGCAACATAGCTAAAACCCTTGAGTATATTTTTATGCAGCTTTTACTGCTGTTTTTATCTCTGTGTTGTTGTATATCATTTTTCAACACTGTTGTCGGCTACCCTGAAAACACAATGTGCTTGAAGGCTGATCAGAGAAAGGGGGTAACTTGAGGAGCCACCTATAAAGATGGACCTAGGAGCCAGTGTGGTGTAGTGGTTAGAGTGATGGACTAAGACCTGGGAGACCAGGCTTCCAATCCCCATGCAGCCATGGGGTGGCATTGGGCCTGGCACTGTCTCTTAGCTTAACCCACTTCACAGGGTTGTTCTAAGGACAAAATGGGGATAGAGAGAAGCACGTATGCCACCTTGTGCTCCTTGGGAAATAAATGTAATCAATAAATAAAAATAAGATAGAAGATAGCCGTTTGGGCACTTTTCTGGGAAAAGACTTGGCCTACCACACCAGCTAGATACTTAACACACAGCTTTTGGCCAAATAAACTTACTGACCCCTATAAATTCTTAGAGTGGTTACTGATTTCTCATTTCCTCTCATTCTTAATATGCTACATTGCCTCATCTTGACTCATTGTCCTGCCTGGACTAGTATGCACAGCACTCTTGCAGTTCCCTACTACCTTATATATTCTGCCTCTATATATGTAAGTTTCTTGGACCAAAGCCATTCTGTACCTGTCTACTTAGAATTATGCTTCACTGAATTCAATGGAAATTCATCCCACATGACTAGAATTGCAGGCAAAATGATCCTGGGTTGTTTCCTTATACTGAGATGCTCTGAGACAGAGTAAAACACTATTTGAGCATTACCTTAAAGGCACTTATTCAAGACAGTTAAATGTTGAGCAGATGCAAAGCACATATTTACAAGATTTTTTTTCTATAAGATGAATGCTGAAATTCTTTTTTGGCACTTCTCATATGCCAAAACTTTGCAATAATAACTATTGGTGAAATGACACTTATAATGATGTTAATGTACTCTGAATATAGCTGTGGAGACAAATGCGAAAACAGGGAACAAATGAGAAAGCATTCACTGGACCAGTTACACAGGATTCAGAGAAAGCACTCTCTGTCTTTTTCAGGGCATATCTACACTGCAAACGTATTGGTTTCAAAACCATTGTTTCTCCCAAAAAAACATGGGATATAGCTGTTTGGTGGGGCCAACCAAAATTCTCTAACAAGGTTTTTATGCTATGTTCACCAAAACAAAGCCAGTGATGAGTATAGGCTACACATTAGGGCAAATAAAGGTGCCCTTTGAATTGTCCATAAAAGCACTGGATTCATAGGTTTCCATAGGCAATTTGCTCAGCTTATTGATTCTCTGCTGTTTAAATTAAAGTTTGATGTCCTGGAACAGGCTATTTGGCACAAAGCACTAATAGGATGCAAAAGCACATATGTTGCCACAATGGAAACATTAACCTGCACACAGAGCAACAAACTGCATTGCTAAATAAGCTGCATATGCAGTTTAAACCTCCAAATATTTTTAGAAATTTGCTGCAGGATGTGATGATGATCAACAACACAGATGACTTCAAAAGGGGGTTATATTTATTTTTTAGGTTTCCTGCCCGGCCTTCATGACAGGGTCCCAGGGCAGATTACAACAACAGAGCCAATTATTAAATAAAAAGATAAAACTATTGCAATTATGAAAACAAATGGGCTCTTTGTTGGGACCAGAACATGATAGATAACTATGGAGTACCGCTATATTCAGGACCAGGGGTGTTGTGCTGCTAAGCATCAGTCATTGAGGAACAACAGCAGAAGGGCTATGGCCTTCAAGTCCTGCTTCTGGACTTCCCAGAAGGATCTGATTGGTCACTAGGAGTTACTCTGCTAGACATGATAAGCCCTGCTTATGTTCCTCTTAGTTAAAAAAAAATGCAAGTAGAAGAAGAGGGAGAAAGGTCGCATTCTCCTATCCCTGAAATAATAAAATCTCTTGTGGCACCTTAAAGACTAGCAAATTTATTGCAGTGTAAACTTTAGTATCTGTTGAAGTTGGTTCTAGTCTATGAAAGCTTGTACTACAATAAATCTGTGAAGACAAGATACTATAAGTCTCTTTGTTGTTCATGCCGTGACAGTAAAAACCCACTTACCTCTCTGGAAGTTCTAATCCTGAAATGATAGTAACTACATTCTAAATGTTCTCCAATGACGTATCAATGAAAAATATCCCCTCTTGCCCCAAATCTGGAAAGGTATAGCCCAGAATTCAAACTTGTCATCTCAGTTGGGATTCTGTCCAACCTAACCATGTGACAATTCACACAGTTGTCAATAATTCTAGAGGATAAGAACAAACCAGTTCAGGTGTAATGACAGGCTATGGTTTGTTTTGAACAAAGAAGCAAGGAAGTAAACGAGAACCATCAAAAGGTGTGAGCTTATTTGAACAGAAGATTTCCTCATGAAACATCAAACCATGATTTAATGTTATATCCCCATATATGTCCCCATATGTATACTCTAATATGTAATCCTAGGTCACACCCCCACCTACTCTGTCTTTTAAGCCACTTTAATATGCTGTATGTTATATACAATGCACTTAAGAGATTTACTAAATCTTACTGGAGGATTTGAGACAATCTAGAAACTCGTGAAATCTCCTTCTCATATGATTGTATCAGCACATTATGAGAGTGGAAGCGAAAACCATATAAAAATGAGACAGAATACTTTTAAGAAAAAGAACAAAAAGGAAACAGAGACATAAAAATGTGAAAAGGCAGGATCCATTATTAATTTTGTAAAGTTTTTGAACGAGAGAAAAATTGACCCTGAGAATGAATAGAGATTTAATTTCAAAACTGGCTTCATTTACTGATGAATAGAAAATAGCTCAGAAGTAATGGGAAATCCAGATACTGAAAGTCCTCGATTTGGGGCTAGCTACTAGTTCACCTAGTACGCTGGAAAATAAATTAGTCTGGAGAACAATGGATATGATGAAATGGAAATGTGGCAGGGAATATTAAGCAAATAGTAGTGTTGAGTATATGCATATAGTTTAAGAGACTGCTATTTGAATAGTTTGAAACAAAACAGTGAATCTCAGCATTTTTAAAAAATATATATTATTTTTTGTATTTCAGATAATGCAGTAATTTTTAAAAAGCACACAGGGTCAGAGGAAGCTGTCTTATACTAAGGGCTGTCTACACTGAGTGGCAGCAATTCTCCAGGGTTTGGGGCAGGGTTCTCTCCCAGCCTTACCTGCAGATGCTGGGAACCTGGGACTGTTTGCATGCAAAACAGATGCTCAATTGCTTAACCAGTGGATTCTCCAACAACCCAGTTTCTCTTCCTTTGCCTAGCACATCTTTCTTTCCATAAATCTCAGCATGTCTGATGTATGAAAATACTAGGGATCTTAGTGCTCATATATGGACCGTTTTTTGAGATACTGAAGGCATCATGAAATCAGTAGGAACGAATGGCTCCCACGGCTTGTGAAAAAGGCAATACAGTGGTACCTCAGGTTAAGTACTTAATTCGATCCGGAGGTCCGTACTTAACCTGAAACTGTTCTTAACCTGAAGCACCACTTTAGCTAATAGGGCCTCCTGCTGCTGCCGCACCGCCGGAGCCCGATTTCTGTTCTTATCCTGAAGCACTATTTCTGGGTTAGTGGAGTCTGTAACCTGAAGCGTATGTAACCTGAAGCGTATGTAACCCAAGGTACCACTGTACCGAGATCAGTAGAGATGATAAGACACTTTTATGCATGGGAGCCAATTTAAGTCATTGGTGCTCCAAGTATAAAAGATAGCTGGGAAACTGTGGCATTCCTAGACAGGGTCTATGAAACAGGCTAGGCATGGCATCTGGCTGTTACTCCGGCCTGCTGCTCCTCTGCTGCGCTGTTTAGTGCTCATTCCATGGCACAGGGAGATACAGAATTTCAAACAGAGTTCAAGGACAATGTGGTGGGCTTGTTAGAGTGTTAGATCATAAAGACTTGCATTCAAATTACCTCTTGCCCTTGAAGAACCATTGGGAACTTTGGGCCAATCATTCTCTCTACATAGCCCACCTCAGAGGGCTGCTGGAGGGGGGAAATATATAATAAAATACAGTAGTACTCACTGAGTCTCTACTTTTTCAGACACTGATTTGAACTTTCGTCATCCTGCCAAAAATGTTGGTCACTATTCTTTTATGGCTTTTCAACCTGCTGCTATTTTAGTATTGAAATAACATTGCCGCTCAAACTTACTTTCACTTCACAATCACTATGAAGCTTAACATTAGAGAAGATTTTTTTTTTTAAATGTTGCTCATAATTTTATGGGTTCTGGTTGGAAGGGCTATCTGGGAACCCACGACATCAGGATCAATGCTAGCGAAAAAGGAATCATGACCCTATGTTCAGCCAGGAGCACAAGCAACCACACAACAACAGCCGCAAAAACAAAAGCCAGCATTGCTAGGCACGTTCACAGTGTTTCTGGCAACTCGCCTGCCGCCAACTAATCACAGCACTGTGCACAAATGAAGGCTCTGCATTAGTATGAATACACCAATCAATACATGGTGATGGCTGAATGACTCTGTGGCATCACCAGCCAAGTACACTAGCACATGCTCACACAATGCTGTCTGCAAGGAGAGTAATAACTGGCTATAGGGCTTTCTAAGGCCACAAACCTAGACAACTTTTAAGCAGCTAAGGGGAAGCAAAGGAAGAATGAAAATCTGCTAACACCAGAGATTCCTAAAGAAAAAGAAGAATGTTTTTATACGCTGCAACAGCAGCAAGAATACTGGTCGCCAAAAAATGGAAAGGTGAAATGATACTATCGAAAGAGGAATGGCAGGAGAAACTGTTTGAATATATTGAACTAGCAAAAATGACAGAGATCATTAGAAGACAGCCAACCCAAAGGTATAAAAAAGAATGGGGAATTTATCAAGAATATTTAATTAAACATTGTCACAAGTAAAAACCCTGACATGCTTTGACTAAACTCTGCAATATGTAAGTTAGATAAAGAATACATGAGACAGATTAAAGAAAGAAAGAAAGGGTGATAAGGAACATTGAAGCAGTGATAATAAAAGGGGGAGGGGAGATGAACCCTCAATGAGGAGGTTGGAAGTCATATGGAGAATTTAATTAATTAATTAATTAATTAAAGTAATTGTAAAATTAAGTAATTTTTTCTTTTTTCTTTTTTTGGAATTTAAGGATCATTTGGTGTGTTTTTTTAGTTTTTTTTTCTGTATCTCAGTTGGAATATATAATTTTTACCATGTAAGAAAATCAATAAAAGCATTACACGGGGGGCGGAGGGGGGGGGAGAGAGAGAAAAAGAAAAGAAAATCTGCTAACACCATAGCCCAATGAAAATGAGGCATGTGGAGAGAACGCAACAGCTCCTCAAGAAAAGTATCCAGGTCTCTTCCAAATATTCCTAGTAATTCTACCCAATTCATTGGTTTGTAAACTGTGTCCAGGTACTGTAACATTACCATATTTATTAAAGATGTGTTGACTCTTAGTCTGGTTTTTCCTCAGTTTGGTAGTTGGCACTCCTGTGGTCTTTCACTGCATAAAGGCTGCCACCAAATGCCTATGCTTACCTCTCAGCCAATATGAGGGTCTTTCCTCCAACCATAAACTTAGGGGAACTCTGTACATTTTTTACCATCACCTTCTGCTTCAGCTTTGTAGATACAGCCCTAGAGAAATGGAAAAGCATCAAGTAAGTTTGAGATGTGCAGATAAATACTAGCTTGTGGTCATGCTGCTGCAGAAAGCCTATCTGGGCTAGTAGTAGGCTATCTGAATACATACCCATAAAAGAGCAGCATAAAAAGCAAAAAACACAAAAACACAAAAAAGGACATGTATTGTGAGAACACTGCTTTTAAAATGTCCAGGAAACACTGCTCCGTCTCATACTGCAACTGTGGATCAGGACCCAACAGTGGCCATTGTCCACACACTGAGAGCAGAAACACCTGGATTTGGGTTAAACTGTTATTACTCATCCTGAGCCCCCGGGTGAGTTTTAAAGCTAACTAAATATCAGGCACTGTCAGGTTCACACCTTGACCCACAGGACTGTCAGGCGGAGTCTTGGCTACAGCAGTGTCCAGCTATAGCAGTGAATCATATCAAACATAAGCCATGATGATGAAGAATTAATTGGATATCCCACCCTTCCTCCCCAGGGCAGCAAACATGAAAAGTTAATACAATTACAAACTAAAAGAAAAGAACTATTGTTAAACATATCCTCAAAGCTAATAATTTCAAAACTAATAATAACTGCAAGGAACAGCAACTTCCAGCCGTCAGATGCCTGAATAAAAGGAATGTTTTTAAATGCCTTGTCAATCTTAATAATGAGGGAGACAGATGTGCACCTCTCTTCCCACTAGCTACTGATTGTCTTCTACTCCTACAGGACTACATTTACTGCCACATCTTTTTAGGCTAGGTGGTGGCACTGAGCCTTTCTCTTCCTCAACATTAACAAATAATTGGAATTTATATGTACAGTACGTTTATCTGTGTATGCCGGATACGAGAGAAGAATTGAGTCTCCTGAATTATTTGCGCTTTCCTGAGACTTTGTGAAGACAGATGTAGTGTTTAGAGAACTTCCACAGCAGGTCCTTCACCCTTGGTTTGTGTTTACCTCAGGTGTTTACCTCAGGGTCAGGACCTACACAACAAACATAAAATAGTAGGAGCTAAAATGCTGAATCAATGCACAGCCTTGCCTTGTGAGACAGGCAAAAAGAGAGACACAGGGAGATAGAAGAGAAATGAGAAGGGAGGCGGCTAACATTTACGGTATTTAAAAGCTGCAGAACTGCACCATGTATTTGGCCAGAGGAGGTGAGCTGGTGATCTCACACACACTATAGACTCTCCATAACTGGATTTCTCCCAACTCAAGTTGCACTATGTTGAAAATACCATGTGCAGGAACAGGGAAAAGGTATATTCATAAAACAGTAAAAACACCTCTGTCCTTCCAAAACCTTTACATCGATCTTCACCCTACTGTTTGGTCCTGGATCTACAAGGGAACAAACACCTTGATAGAGAGCTCTGAAACATTCATTTACTCCAGCTTAACTCTACAATGCTGGGATCTGTGGCAGAAGGACTGCTTGAAGAATGTCCTCACATACTGTGTCCCCCAGTAGAACCTTAATCGGAACATATGAACTAATCTGAATAAACGAGTGAAGCAAATTTCACCTTAAACCTATCCGTATGAGATTTCAGAACTCTCAGAGCTTATTAAAGCTAGGTAGGGAGGTAAATATTGGCACTGATGGGATATACATTAGAAAATCTTCCTCATTATCCAAGAGTCATGCCTGGGCAAACTGCCTGCTATTGCTAAGTTTAATAAGGCAAGGTGTTTTTTTTTCCAGGAGGAAAAAAAAGGCAAATTAACTGTGCAGGGGTTACTCCATGTCAGTGTCAATCAGATTGTGATATTTTATTTCCTGTGCAAGTGTGACTTCCAATTGCTGTATGCAAAGAGCAGAGGTACAGATCTGCATTTTGCAGAACATATGAACCTACCATCTTCTAAGTCAACTGATCCATCTTGCCGGGGAATGTCTAGTTCTCTGGGGGTCTGAGAAATCTGTTCTGCAATTATTTTAACTGGAGATGTCAAATCCCAGAACAGGTTTAGGGGTGGGGGAGTCCCATTGCACAAGTGGACCTCTTTCCCTGTTTTAACTAACAGTTGAGATTGAAATCTGAAATTTAGGCAAAAGTTCTATTCTATTCACACCCAAAGGACCCCCTTTGTACTGATCAGCTCTGCATTTATAAAACGTTTCTATTTACTCCCCTACTCTGGAAGCACTTTTCACAGTTACAGAATGGGATTCTGACTATTTACTAAATTTATACCCAGTATTGTATACACTTTACAGTATTTAAAAACACACAATACATAATATACTAACATGCTAGGGGTGTCATATTTCAAAAAGTAAAATTCCCGACACCTGCAAAGTTGTTGAACACCAAAAAACCCAATACCTCCACCCACCCAGAGAAGCACATTTAAAAGCCTACCTTTAATCAGTTAGACGGCATCTTAAAATTAGACACCATCTTAAAAAGTAGAGACATCACCTTGCCAACAAAGGTCCGTATAGTAAAAGCTATAGTTTTCCCCGTAGTGATGTATGGAAGTGAGAGCTGGACCATAAAGAAGGCTGAACGCCGAAGAATTGATGCTTTTGAATTATGGTGCTGGAGGAGACTCCTGAGAGTCCCATGGACTGCAAGAAGAACAAACCTATCCATTCTGAAGAAAATCAGCCCTGAGTGCTCACTGGAAGGACAGATCGTGAAGCTGAGGCTCCAATACTTTGGCCACCTCATGAGAAGAGAAGACTCCCTGGAGAAGACACTGATGCTGGGAAAGATGGAGGGCACAAGGAGAAGGGGACGACAGAGGACGAGATGGTTGGACAGTGTTCTCGAAGCTACCAGCATGAGTTTGACCAAACTGTGGGAGGCAGTGGAAGACAGGAGTGCCTGGCGTGCTCTGGTCCATGGGGTCACGAAGAGTCGGACACGACTAAACAACAAATCAGTTCAAGGCCTTGCTGAAAAGGAATGTTTCTGTCTGGCACCTAAAAGATATGTAATGAAGGTGCCAGGCAAGCCTCCCTGGGGATGGCATTCCACAAGCGGGGAGCCACCACAGAAAAGGCCAGTTCTCGTGTTGCCACCCTCCAGACCTTTTAGTGAGAAGGCACACAAAACAGAGCCTCAGACGATGATTGCTGGGTCTGGGTTGGTTCATATGGGGAAAGGGAGTCCCTCAGCTGTTTAAGAAACTAACTGGCAGCCAGCACAGTCAGGCTAGGATTGGTATTATGTGCTCAAACTGTCCCACTGAGCAACCTGACTGCTGAATTCTGCACCAGCTGAAATTTCCGAACTGCCTTCAGAGGCAGCCCCATGTATAACATGTTGCAGTAGTCTATCCTAGAGGTTACCAGAGCATAGAAAACAGACGTTGGGCTATCCCTGTCTGGAAAGGGGCACAGGGAACTGTTCCAATAAGTTAGCCTTGTGACTAAACTTGTGGCTCTTTTCATATCTATCATTGTCCTCATAAATCAAGCATCCCAATGACAAGCCTCATGCCTATTATCCAAGAAAACACGATGCAACTTAAACTTTTTTGACTGTGGGTCAGGTCCAAGTCAAAACAAACATAAACCAGAAACCCCTATAGCCATGGTAAAGCTTTCTGCAGAGATTCATGTTTTAAAGTGTGAATGCTTATCTCCTCAAGGGTAACTGGATATATTTTCATTAAGGTGTTTGGGTACGGCAAATGCAATAGGCCCACCACGGCTTTCAGAGGACAAGTTTCAGGTGGGTATTAGAGAAAAGAAAAAAGAAAAAAAAGGGCACATTCATCTCTCCAGCTTGCTGTGGTGACCAGGAAAAGCTATCACAGGAAGCCATCTGTAAAAAAAAGCCGGCCTATCAGTGTGTTGCTTACAGTTGGGGAGGGTGGTGGTGGTACAGGAAGTCAGGCATACAGGAAGTCAAGCAGAGGTGACTGATGCCTGGCCAGTTGCTTTTTTCAAACACAAGCCTCTATTCCTGTTTTGCTCTTAGCAATGCGCCCAAGTCCATTAGTGGAAGAAGAAATCAGCTGCCTATCAAAAATGTATGATTTGCTGCGGAATGCAAAGTATGTTAAGTAGGCAGACTGATGAATTGCAGATTTGGGTTTTATTTCCTCTAGGGTGTGGTTACAGGATATTCACTTAATTTGTTTAAAGTGCTTTTCTGGGAATAGGAATTCCATCTCATTAGAAGATACTGTGGGCACGTCATATCAAAGAAGAAGGGGGCAGGGTTATTTTTTGCAGTGAAAGAAATGGAAGGGGAAGAAAATAATTTGCTCAGAAAATATGTAGACATCAACAGCTATCTGTCTGCTGAAAACAGCAGAGCATCAGGACATTAAAAAGAGCTCTGCCAGATCAGTCCTAAGTAGCATTTAGTCCAGCTTCTTCATTGCTGCAGTGGCCAACTGGATGCCAAAGTGTCCTGTTGCCGCTTCCCAGCCACTAGTATTCAGTGGTCTACTAGCCTTTTTGGGACACGGGTGGCACTGTGGGTTAAACCACAGAGCCTAGGACTTGCCGATCAGAAGGTTGGCGGTTCAAATCCCCGCGACGGGGTGAGCTCCCGTTGCTCGGTCCCAGCTCCTGCCCACCTAGCAGTTCGAAAGCACGTCAAAGTGCAGGTAGATAAATAGGTACCGCTCCAGCAGGAAGGTAAACGGCGTTTCCATGTGCTGCTCTGGTTTGCCAGAAGCAGCTTAGTCATGCTGGCCACATGACCCGGAAGCTGTACGCCGGCTCCGTCGGCCAATAAAGCGAGGTGAGCGCTGCAACCCCAGAGTTGGCCACGACTGGACCTAATGGTTAGGGGTCCCTTTACCTTACTAGCCTTTTTCATGCAGGAATCATACAGAGGCTCCCTGAACATAAGCAGATAGAGCACAGCAGTAGCAGTCTTCCAACATGACCTACGTGCATTTTTTTCATATGAGATTATCATATAAACAGGACTACTGCAACTGAACATGGAAACTCCATTTAACCATCATGACGACTAGCCATTGGCAGACCGATTGTTTCTAAGGTGAGCATTGTCTCCATCCTGTTTCTGTATTTAAGTCTGGGGAAGGGCAGTGACTTTTAGGAGATTTGAAAGAGGTTTAAGGGAGGCTTAAGTTTCCATGATTTACACATGCATATCCTTTGTCTCGCTGTCACATCTGATGAAACAGGTTTTGGGGGAAATACAACACCCCTCCCCCCTCCTACAAAACATGCTCATCAGAGGCAAAAGTGAGAAGAGCTAGGAACAATTATCCTTCTTTCAAACTGCATTCGGGTCTCTGTCTCCAGAATGGAAGCCTATATCCTTTTCCGGATTTCTGGGTCCCTTGCTCATGTCACTACTAGCTTCAGCACTGCGGCTAAAGGAAGGAGGTTGGTCAGAATAAAAAAGGAGGTTTTTTGCTCCTGGAATCATAGGGCCTACTCAGTGTGTAACACACATAATTCATTCTCTAGTTAAAGGCATGTAGGTGTTAATATAGTTATTTTGCCAAATATTTTACAAGAACCATGATATCCTTTCTTCTACCTCATGAGTCATATCGGTCATAAATCAGAGAATTTTGTACTCCAAAAAGAGGAAGTGTTGCAGTCTACATAACAATTTCCTTTGATAATCTCAGCAAGATCATGAGAAATCTATTATTGTAGCACACTTGTAAACTGAAAAAAAATATATAATCTTTTTTCATTCGTTCAGCCGGAAAGGGAAGATGAATATGGCCTGAAGAGGCAAACTGAATTCCTTTTCTACTGCCTTTATATTGTGCACCCAATTGGTCTGATGTGCTTTGGGATTGTTGGTTTGATAATCTTTGCTGAGAGAATGAAGTGGTGATTGCAGTGCGATGCTGAGATAAAGGTGCACGTCACATAAGGGTCCCTCAGCTCCCATCCCCAGAACCATTAGGAGTCCTTGGCCGCCATGAGAAATGTGTTATGCAGGATGCAAAGGGGGGAAAAGGGGATGCGCAATGGATGGAAAGAAAAAGAAGGATGGCAATATGCATGATGGTGGTTGCTTGATGGAAACGAATTGCTAGTTTAATGCTTTAGAGAGGCATGTGTGTAAATAAAAACACAAGTCAAGCCCTGATGTAGTCCTTTATGTAGTCACACAGTAGCCAACCAGATGCCTGGAATAAGCCCTCAAACAGATGTGCAGTCGATTTATACAGGAATGTAAAGGCCCTTAACTTCAAGTCCAGTTGATTTCAATTGGATTTTATGGTTCTTAATTTTGCCTGGATTATGAGCTAAACTTTCAAACAAGGAAAGGAAAGTTGCACCAAATGGCAGGTCAGCGTGGGATGGAACAGAAATGACTTTTGTCCTTCTTCTAGGACTAGACAGTGGTTCTAGTTCTGGCTTTGTACATTGATGAAACACAATGTTATTACCATCAAGAAAATTGCAAGAATGATATGTTTGTTTAAAAATCGTGCTGACAATGGGAAGCTGAATCAGAAGTGATGTCACTGATTATATACTGTCCCAAATCCACATTCTGTCTTGCGATCTGACACAACACCATTGGGTAGGCTATCTAGAAGAAGAATTGCACGTCCCTAGGTACATCGTGGTCTGTGTCCTAGGGAAAGTGATGTCCCTACAACCAAAGTATAAACCTTGATGGGAAAATGTGTCAACATTTTGTCACTCAGTAGTGATTTTACAGAATAGTCCTTACGGCCACTGAACACCATACAACTTTCACGCATACCTCTTTGTAGAAATAGGAGTGACAAAAATTGTGAAATATATTACACCAGCACAGAAATGGGGAAGGAAACAACATGTTAAATCATTTTATTTTCTAAGCTTATTCTGCTCCTTGCAGATAGAGGCTTAGAATCAGAGCTGATTACAGTGCAAGGATTTGATTAAATAAGACAGAAAGAAGAACGATCTAACAGAAAGATATCTATCCATTCCCTATTATAAGTAGAGGCTTTAATAATTCCAAGTGAAATTTATCTTTAAATCTTTTTGAGCCAAATTCTATTCTCAGCAGCACTGCCGCAAAGCCAGTGTAAATTTATTTTCTTTCTGCATTCCAGTCTTTGGTGGAGCTGACTTGATTGTAACAGAATTTGATTTTAAATGAATTAATAGCAGATGTTCTTTCTGTAAGGAAGTAGTATGTTGCTTATTTCTATTATTTGGGGTTAATCGAGGTGCATATTTACACTGTGGTCTCCTGCATGTGCAAAAGTCCTCTAACAACAAAATCTGAACCACCTCATGTTAACTGTTGCAGCCCATTGGAGTGCTGGAGCTATGGAACCAATTGGGAATGTTGGGTGCTCCTTGTCAAAAGTCTGATGTTTGGGAGGTACCTAATCAACCAGAGGTGTGGATGTTGGCTATTCAGTCAATATACTGCCTTATCATGCTAAATTTTGAATGGCAGGAAAGAACTGTATGCCAGGATACTGCCCCAGATTTCATTATATGAGTTCAGGGATATGATCATAAAAACTAAGGAAAAATTACAATGCAAAATGCTTGTGATTTCCTAAGCTAATGGGGTGCAAACAGATTTTTGACGACAACAACAACATGGAAATGAGCACTAGGTTTTTGCTAGATTCCACTAGATTCCCAGACGTGGCTTTTATGTCATGTGAAATATCACATACAACATGAAAATTAACAGGTAAGGAAACATCAGGCAGATGGAATAAACTTCTGTCTGAATGCAGCCTTTGACTAGGAAGGCAAGGAAGGGATAGAAATATGTGGCCTTGCAGAGATTGTTGGACAGCAACTCCCATCGCCCCTGACCATTGGCCATGCTGACTAGGGCTGATGGGAGTTGGAGTCCAGCAACATCTGGAGGGTCACAGGTTCTCCGCCCCTGGTTTATTTGGTGCTCCCAACCAATCCAAAGGCTGGACTTGGAGTCAGTCTAACACATGGTGAACTTGCAATAAGAAGGAAAATTATTCAGAGCAGGAGCTAGGAGTTGAGGAGGACAAGGGAGAGGGGAGAGGCAGAGAAAAATATGGTCTGAATAAAGATACATACTGAATGTTCTGAATAAAGATACATACATACATAATTTTATCTGTATGCAGCCTTTCCACAGTTAAAATCATGCTCAAGGCGGTTTACAACATTAAAAAATACATAACAACATATCAAAAGTAGTTATAAACAATAAAAAATACACAACCAAACTTGTGTATTTCCACATAAATCACAACAAGATCTAAAATAATGATACAAAAAACCAACAGCAACAACTCCCTCTACAACAACACCCCCCAAACAACACCTCAGCCCTGTAAGATCTCCATTATTCAAATCTATTCCTCGTGGACAGGCAGGTATTTAAACCATGGCTGACTTGTTAATGTGGCAACTGTACAGAAGAGTACAGTAGATAATGAAAGGAATATGCAGCTGTGGACTTACAGGAGCCAGCACTTGAGACTCCTCCGTCAACTTTAACACCAGAAGTGCTGGCACATCATTAACCTACGACAGACCTGCACACAGTGAGAACCAGCAAACCAGACACAACCCAGGAGCCCCATAAAGTGGTTTGTCAGGTACTTGACACTCCTCTTTCCAATTTGGCAGTCCCAGGCAGGCAGTAAAAGCATGCGATGAACTGACCCACTTGTGACCCCTCTTGTGAGCCGCATTCGGCTTGGGCAGGCCTGAAGTGTGTTTTTCACCAGTCAGAATCGCTGTTTAATGCTGCCCAGATGGAGTTTCCATAATACTCAGTAGCAGGACTCCCAGGCAAGACTATCACTCCTTCTGTAGCACCTGACAAAGCAGTATGCCTCTCTCCTTCTTCAGGAGATTAAAGCAGCATTTCTTTTGCGCTACCTGGTGATTTTTATACTCTGTGATAAAGTTAACGTATAGGGCTGTCATTCTCTGTTTCCTTTAACCAGAGTGTCCAGCCATTTCTCTGGACAAAGCCTAGCTCCATACTATCTAAGGCTAATCTAATACAGTGGTACCTCGGGTTAAGTACTTAATTTGTTCCGGAGGTCCGTTCTTAACCTGAAACTGTTCTTAACCTGAAGCACCACTTTAGCTAATGGGGACCCCAGCTGCCGCCGGAGCACAATTTCTGTTCTCATCCCGAAGCAAAGTTCTTAACCCAAGGTAATATTTCTAGGTTATCGGAGTCTGTAACCTGAAGCGTATGTAACCTGAAGCGTATGTAACTCGAGGAACCACTGTAATTAGCTTGATCTGCTCTTAGGCCTCTTTTCCTCAAAGCAACAAGCAAAGCCAGGTAGAAGGTACACATGAGCGGATGCTATTTTCATTTACTTTTTGTGAGACTGCATTGTAAAACAATACATGGCAGGATAAATTCAGCTGATGAACATCCCCTCTCTCCCCACAATCTGGGAGCCATGTTTCCACAGCATTTCTGAACAAGTTCAGTCTGAAACTGAGGGAAGAAGTTCGACTGAGGTCGCACTTAAAGGTGAGCCTAGTTTCATTCACGCTTTCCAATACCTGGATCAAAACACAGCCATCTTTTGAATTTTGCACCTTTCTAAAGTTTGCAATGCCAAGAAATGTGTAAAAACATGCATATGTTAAGAGAAAGTGTGTATGAGAGGCTTATATTAATGCAAATAGCATTCAAACGTGTATTATTTTAGGAGAAATTACTTTGAAAAAGAAGAAGAAGAAGAAGAGTTTGGATTTGATATCCCGCCTTTCACTCCCCTTCAGGAGTCTCAAAGCGGCTAACAATCTCCTTTCCCTTCCTCCCCCACAACAAACACTCTGTGAGGTGAGTGGGGCTGAGAGACTTCAAAGAAATGTGACTGGCCCAAGGTCACCCAGCAGCTGCATGTGGAGGAGCGGAGACGCGAACCCGGTTACCCAGATTACGTGACTACCGCTCTTAACCACTACACCACACTATGTACATATTAGGCATATTTGCAGAAATTCACACCAAAATGGTGATGAATTTTCATGACTTCTTTTTTTATTGCAAACTGATGTGAAACGTGGAGAACTGAACTCAATGGGAAAATGCTACACTGAAAGAAGCCAAAACTAACATATTTGCCTATCCCTGTTGAGGCCACCCTGGAATCAGGAAGATCTCTCTTGCACCTGGAGCCTTCCTAGTCTTTTTGCAGAGATGTCAGAGTGCAGAACTGAACCACTGTGGCTTTCCTTTTAGGAATATGAACCATATATGGAGATTAATTGAGGAGAGGAAGAACCATGTATGCCACCTTGAGCTCCTTGGAAAAAAGGTGGGCTATAAATGCAACCAATAAATACATTATCCAGTGGCATTGTTTTCACTGGAAGGAATGAAGGGGGAATCCAATGTGGATTTTTGTGGTTCTGACCCGGTACAGCTTTGCTCACATCAGACTGCTTCTTGCATTGAGTACCCATGTATGTCCAAGTCACTAATGCATTGTCAGAGTTTCTTTGTTTAAAAAAACAACTTTTATGCAAAATTGAATATAAAGTTACAAGCCAAAACACACACACACACACACACACACACACACACACACAAATGTATGTATGTATGTATGTATGTGTGTGTGATGTATCAAACCTCTTGCTATACTATATTTCTACAACCTAATTTTTTATTTTATTTTTATTAATATATACATATTTTATGCAGTTGTATGCATTGCTACATATGTATAGTACAGTGGTACCTCAGGTTAAGAATTTAATTCATTCTGAAGGTCTGTTCTTAACCTGAAACTGTTCTTAACCTGAGGTACCACTTTAGCTAATGGAGCCTCCTGCTGCCGCCACGCGATTTCTGTTCTCATCCTGAAGCAAAGTTCTTAACCCAAGGTACTATTTCTGAGTTAGCGGAGTCTGTAACCTGAAGCGTCTGTAACCCGAGGTACCATTGTAATGCATATAATGTGTGAGAATTGTTTGTATTTTTAATGGAACTGGGGGAGGGACTCGCTTCTCATCAATATTAAAGAGTGAAATGGGGATTAGGGGGTGGGAAACCTGCGGAGATAGCTTGATATCAAGAATTTCAGAAAAGTTGATCCCTTTTCACTGGAGACCCAAATATGGATATCACCCCAGATGCCATATTCACACAAATAAAGCCAGCTGAAAACAGCTGCCTTTTCAGCATGGTTTCGGATCGTGATTTGTGTCTCCAGTGGTTACCATGCTTCCAAAATAAAGTCTAGGTTTAATGTGGCACAAGGCAAATGTTCTCCCTCCCTCTCCCCACTGTTTGCCCCCCAAAGCTTCTCTGTCCGTTCCCCCAAGCTTTCAGAGCAGATTTCAGGGTGGTGTGGGCCACAGGTGGAGGGAGGAGATGGGGGAAGTCATGCTATGCTAGCAGTAATCCTTTGTGTAATTATTCAGTTGAATACTGCTCTTGGAATTGAGCCACAGCCACTGTATCTTTCCTTCAATACATTTTTTAAAAAGCCCATGTACCAAGGTGTTCCTAATATGCAAATTTATTTAAATTTTAATAATTTTAACCAGCAAATGTCTCTTGCCTGCTCCCGTAAGTTGCCACTGTGGCATTGCATGAGTTCCTGCCACTCGCGAAAATAAATAATTCACATAAGCTGACAAGTGTATGGAAGTCAGTCAAATGCAAAGTTCCTTTTAAGGAAGACAGTACTTATCAGGATCGAAGAGACACATACATTCACGCACACTCAAGTTCACACACTTTTCGTCAGCAAAAAGAATTGTGTTTTGGCTAGTGCAGAGCTAGAGGATAATACAAAAGAAGGGGTCACTTCATGTTCTGCAGTTGTCCGGCTCTGTCAGGAGCTGCTGGATGAGTGATGGTCTTCTTGTTGGCAGTCTTCTAATTGGACAGAAGCAAGGAAGAGCAGAGAACAGCTCTGAAAGATGTATTTCTGCCAGTGTGTGCTGCCGACACCAAGAAACAGAGCTCACGAGAGGTGAATTGGGGAAGCAGAAACAATGAGTTGCTTCCTCGTTATGCTATGAACTAAAGCAGGGTCTATCATTGGGGCACCCATGGGCACCATTGTGTCTGTCAGTACTTCCTGTGGCGCCTGCAAAAGGTCTCAGCAAATGTCCCCTCAGAAATATACAATGTGCAAGAGGTGGTTTGCTCTTCCTCCTCAGTTCCTGTTTGCCTTGGTTCATCCTTCCCTGCGTTGAACACAAAGCCCTTAAACATGCCCACCTTTCAGTGAATGCCAGGATTGGACACCCATAGTCCCTTTCCTTCTGAACAGAGGAGAGGTGCAAGGAGCATCTCTTTGTGAGTGAGCATGGGGGTGCCTTTCCCCCAATGATTATGAGGGGCTAATGGGGAGGGGGAAGGTCCGCACCATTTATAGTCCTGTTTCTTTTTCTGCTCTCTTAAATGTGGAAATCATTTTGTGTTATACCACACATCCCATTGCAGCCACTAATGTGTCACTTTGTGAAATTGGACAAAATGCTAGTTTTAAAAATGTACTGTTCCTGTTGTGCCACTCCAATTAATGAAGCATCTAATAGTGGTTGTTGTTGTCTGAAAATACAAAAATACAAGTTTTCCCCCAACTATTACTCCCTGCCCCAATATCTGCTATTTGAAGGGATAACTTCAAGTTACAAGCAGAAGTGTAACTGAGCCCTGGCATCACTTTTAAATGAAAAACTGCTTACAGTGGGAGGAGGTTAGAGTGGAGAAAGCAGAGCTCCTTAATCCTTTCCCCACCCACTATTTCTGTGTGATAAATTCTGCCCCATACATACACCAGTGGCTTTTCACTCCACAAAGTTCCTGAATACTGTAATGTTTGCTGTTTCTGAAATCCCCTGGGCAGAAAGCACTTGGGGGAGAGACAGCAATTTGGAAAAGAGAATAGGCAGACAGGGAAACAGTTAAGCTTCCTCCATTATCTGCTGCAGAATCTCTGGTATAAATTTATCCTGTCTAGTGTATTTTTTCACTCTGAAAAGTGGTGTAGGGGTTAAATTACATACATTCACATGTAACCAACATTTTTAGACACACACACACACACAGAACATGAATGAATTTGACAAAAGGACAGGAAGGATTTCCAGAAAGAAGTCCTGAAGGGCATAAATACATAGCAAGTTCCTTGTTAGATGAAACCAAAGTTCCACCTAGTCCAAAATTCCGTCTCTCCACAGTGAGCTTAGAAAAATAACAACTGGAACAGCTGGTTCCTTTTGTTTATCATATAATTAGGTCTGCATTGTCTCTGAGTGTGAAGATTCCATTTTTAGCTATCATAGCTTGCCCTAACTTGATTGCCCTCATTCTTGCTTTGCATGGGTATCCAATGTCACTAGCCTGCTCTTTAAAAAAATACATGGTCCCTCAGTAGTTTCACAGAAATAGCAAAGAACATTGCGAATGTTAGGCAAAAAAATTTTTTTTCATGATTGCCCATCGCAGAATTCAATGCAATGTAGTTAACCAAATCAGTATATTTATTCACAGGACGCTCAAAGAACATGAAGATCAGGTATTTGGAAATAAACAAAGAAAATACGCTTCTGTTTATGATTCTGGAGTTGATATTTATGAGCAGGGTACCAGTAGTAGCCCTGTATAAGAAAATAGCCAGTCCATCTTCCAAACACGCCTGTTATAAGCAGCTTTGGGTGTGACAATTACACTGAGAGACCGGGAAATGCACATGTCTTATGCTTCCTGTTCCTGCTCTTCAGTGTCTCATCTGAAATAAAATGTTCGATGCCTCTCCCACAAGTGGGCAGATTTAGTGTACAGACAGCTTTGCTTATCTCCCCATCAGCAGAGACTCAAGTTATATTAAATCATGTTTATTATGCTGCTAACTTAATGCAATAATGACTCATCCACTAGATGAGATCTAGTAGAGGCCATGCTTCCCAGGCGCAATGAAATGAAATGACATGTCCTTAAAGACAAAGTCCACTCAGCCTGAAAAAGCTGCTGCTTCTTCAGATGAAGTTGCTGAGCAAGGCAGTCTCAGCATGGCAGAAGTACCTGGAAGTGCCAGCTTACATTACTCTAATGCTTTGTGTGAAGTGGTAGCCACTGCTTGGTGGTACAACACATGACTGTGTGTGGAAGATCCTAGGTTCAAATCAATTCCCAGCATCTCTAGTCAAAAAGACCTCAGGTAACAACCATAGGTAACAAGCCCCAACCCTTGAAGAGCTGCTTCACATTAAAGCAAATAGGAGAAGGCTAAATGGGCCAGTTGTCAGACTCAGGACCTGAGGCGCCAAGCTCTGCCCAACATTGGGGGGGGGGGTATTTGTGCATATGTGACATCACATGCTCAATGCAGCTGCCGCATTGGGAGGAGACCAATAGCGGGAGGAGTCTGAGCACGAAGCCTAGCTGTGAGGCATGAGGCTGTGCTTGGCTCCTGGCTCTCCTGCTTCACTGTGGCTGGCCCTGTGGAGGAATCAAGCTCGGCGGAGAGGGCAGACGGGGCCGAGGCATGATGGGACTCGCAGTCCCTGCTTGGCCTGCCCTGAGGCTACAGCAGGAGGCACAGCAGAGGCAGCGACCCATTGCAAAACAGTGCCGCGGCAGGACCAGGAAGTGGAACTGTCTTTTTGCTACTGCTCCAGGCGACTTTGCAGGGGCCCCCATCCCCATGGTGAAACACCCCAGGACACTCCGGAGAGTCCTGGCAGCCTTGTTATGAGAGAGACGCTGGGCAGGTGGCGGAAGGGCCACAGTGATGTGGGTCTTCCCTATGAGGAAAAACAACAGCACGGGGGAGGGGGGTTGCTTAGGGAACAAGGCAGTGAACAGGCAATGTGTGCTGACTGTTGCATCGGTAGGTGGCTGATTCTGCACTCGCCCTCCTCTGCGCCCTCAAAATTGGGGGGTTGAAGACACCTAAGCCTTATAGAGTTGGCACCTATGCTCAGGCCAAGCCAGTTTCATATGTAGTTAAGGATGCAGGATGAACTCTGGCGTTGTTCAGATGCCTATGGGAAGTCCACCAGCAGGACATGAGGCCAACAGCCCTCTCCTGCTGCTGTACCTCAGCAACTGCCTTCCACAGGCATTCCCCCTCTGAGTCCGGCAGTCACATAGAGTCATTGAGAGCCTTCCCCTTCACAAATTTGTCTTAATCGCCTTTTTAAGCCATCAAAGCTGGTGGCCCTTATCACACTGTGTTCCTATGCGGACCCAGGTTCTGTGAATCGTCAGAGAAAGAAAGCTGGATGCCTGCTGGCGCTGAAGTATTGCTAGCAAAGTACCCACGCAGAGATCCTCCGATTCTTACACTTCTCTTTGGTATGCACGCAGCATTCCTTTTTGCTGGCGGAGCAGAGTGGTG